>NW_016107483.1:2271889-2451720 GCF_001604975.1 Cebus imitator | reverse complement strand
TTGCAATTCTCGTCTCTGATAAAATAGATTTAAAGCAACAAAGATCAAAAAAGACAAAGAAGGACACTACATAATGGTAAAAGGATCAATGCAACAAGAAGAGCTAACGATCCTAAATATATACGCACCCAATACGGGAGCATCCAGATACATAAGGCAAGTTCTTAATGACTTACAAAGAGACTTAGACTCCCACACAATAATAGTGGAAGACTTTATCACCCCATTGTCAATATTAGACAGATCAACCAGACAGAAAATTAACAAGGATATCCAGGACTTGAACTCAGACCTGGAACAAGCAAACCTAATAGACATTTACAGAACTCTCCACCCCAAATCCACAGAATATACATTCTTCTCAGCACCACATCACACCTACTCTAAAATTGACCACATAATTGGAAGCAAATCACTCCTCAGCAAATGAAAAAGAACAGAAAACATAACAAACAGTCTCTCAGACCACAGTGCAATCAAGTTAGAACTCAGAATTCAGAAACTAACTCAGAACCACACAGCTTCATGGAAACTGAACAACTTGCTCTTGAATGTTGACTGGATAAACAATGAAATGAAGACAGAAATAAAGACGTTCTTCAAAACCAACGAGAACAAAGACACAACATACCAGAATCTCTGGGACACATTTAAAGCAGTCTCTAGAGGAAATTATATAGCAATGAGTGCCCACATGAGAAGCAAGGAGAGTTCTAAAATTGACACCCTATCGTCAAAATTGAAAGAGCTAGAGGAGCAAGATCAAAAAAACTCAAAAGTTAGCAGAAGACAGGAAATAACTAAGATCAGAGCAGAACTGAAGGAGATAAAGACACAAAAAATGATTCAAACAATCAATAAATCCAGGAGCTGGTTTTTTGAAAAGATCAACAAAATAGACCACTAGCCAGATTAATAAAAAAGAAAAGAGAGAATAACCAAATTGATGCAATAAAAAAAGATAAAGGGAATATCACCACAGATTCCACAGAAATTCAAACCATCATCAGAGATTATTACAGACAACTCTATGCACATAAACTAGTAAACCTGGAAGAAATGGACAAATTCCTGGACACTTCCCTCCTCCCAAGCCTAAACAAGGAAGAAGCCAAAACCTTGAACAGATCCATAACAAGGTCTGAAGTTGAGGCAGCAATTAAGAGCCTACCACCCAAAAAAGGCCCAGGTCCAGACGGGTTCACAGCCAAATTCTACCAGACATCCAAAGAGGAACTGGTACCATTCCTTCTGAAACTATTCCAAATAATCCAAAAAGAGGGAATCCTTCCGAAATCATTTTATGAGACCAACATCATCCTGATACCAAAACCTGGCAGAGACTCAACAAGAAAAGAAAACTTCAGGCCAATATCCATGATGAACATATATGCAAAAATCTTCAATAAAATACTGGCAAGCAGATTGCAACAGCACATCAAAAAGCTTATCCACCATGATCAAGTAGGATTCATTCCAGGGATGGAAGGCTGGTTCAACATATGCAAGTCCATAAACATAATTCACCACATAAACAGAAGCAAAGACAAAAACCACATGATTATCTCAATTGATGCAGAGAAGGCCTTTGACAAAATTCAACAGCCCTTTATGCTAAAAACCCTCAATAAACTAGGTATTGATGGAACGTATCTCAAAATAATACAAGCTATTTATGATAAACCAACAGTCAATATCATACTGAATGGTCAAAAACTGGAAGCATTCCCTTTGAAATCTGGCATTAGACAAGGATGCCCTCTCTCATCACTCCTATTCAATATAGTACTGGAAGTTCTAGCCAGAGAAACCAGGCAAGAAAAAGAAATAAAGTGTATTCAAATAGGAAAGGAGGAAGTCAAATTGCCTCTATTTGCAGACAACATGATTGTATATCTAGAAGACCCCATTGTCTCAGCCCAAAGTCTCCTGAAACTGATAAGCAAGTTCAGCAAAGTCTCAGGATATAAAATCAATGTGCAAAAATCACAAGCATTCCTATACACCAATAACAGACTTAAAGAGAACCAAATCAAGAATGAACTGCCATTCACAATTGCTACAAAAAGAATAAAATACCTAGGAATACAACTAACAAGGAACGTAAAGGACCTTTTCAAGGAGAACTACAAACCACTGCTCAATGAAATAAGAGAGGACACAAACTGACGGAGAAAAATTCCATGTTCATGGCTAGGAAGAATCAATATCGTAAAATGGCAATACTGCCCAAAGAAATTTACAGATTCAATGCTATCCCCATCAAGCTACCAATGACCTTCTTCACAGAACTGGAAAAAACACCTTAAACTTCATATGGAACCAAAAGAGAGCCCGCATAGCCAAGTCAATTCTAAGCAAAAAGAACAAAGCGGGAGGCATCACACTACCGGACTTCAAACTATACTACAAGACTACAGTAATCAAAACAGCATGATACTGGTACCAAAACAGAGATATAGACCAATGGAACAGAGCAGAGACCTCGGAGGCAACACAACATATCTACAACCATCTGATCTTTGACAAACCTGACAAAAACAAGCAATGCGGAAAGGATTCCCTGTTTAATAAATGGTGTTGGGAAAGCTGGCTAGCCACGTGCAGAAAGCAGAAACTGGACCTCTTCCTGACACCTTACACTAAAATTAACTCCAGATGGATTAAAGACTTAAACATAAGACCTAACACCATAAAAACCCTAGAAGAAAATCTAGGCAAAACTATTCAGGACATAGGCAGAGGTAAGGACTTCATGACCAAAACACCAAAGGCATTGGCAACAAAAGCCAAAATAGACAAATGGGACCTAATCAAACTCCACAGCTTCTGCACGGCAAAAGAAACAGTGATTGGAGTGAATCGGCAACCAACAGAATGGGAAAAAATTTTTGCAGTTCACCCATCTGACAAAGGGCTGATATCCAGAATTTACAAAGAACTAAAACAGATTTACAAGAAAAAAAAACAAACAAGCCCATTCAAAAGTGGGCAAAGGATATCAACAGACACTTTACAAAAGAAGACATACATGAGGCCAAAAAACATATGAAAAAATGCTCATCATCACTGGTCATCAGAGAAATGCAAATCAAAACAACATTGAGACACCATCTCATGCCAGTTAGAATGGCGATCTGTAAAAAATCTGGAGACAACAGATGCTGAGAGGATGTGGAGAAATAGGAACACTTTTACACTGTTGGTGGGTGTGTAAATTAGTTCAACCATTGTGGAAGACAGTGTGGCAATTCCTCAAGGACCTAGAAACAGAAATTCCATTTGACCCAGCAATCCCATTACTGGGTATATATCCAAAGGATTATAAAACGTTCTACTATAAGGACACATGCACACGAATGTTCATTGCAGCACAGCTGACAATAACAAAGACCTGGAATGAACCCAAATGCCCATTGATGATAGACTGGACAGGGAAAACGTGGCACATATATGCCATGGAATATTAGGCAGCCATCAAAAATGATGAGTTCGTGTCCTTTGTAGGGACATGGATGAATCTGGAAGCCATCATTCTCAGCAAACTGACACAAGAGCAGAAAATCAAACACAGCATGTTCTCACTCATAGGCAGGTGTTGAACAACGAGAACATGTGGACACAGGCAGGGGAGCACTACACACTGTGGTCTGTTGGGGGGAAATAGGGGAGGGACAGCGGGGGGTAGGGAGTTGGGGGGGATGGCATGGGGACAAATGTCAGATATAAGTGAGTGGGAGGAAGGCAGCAAATCACACTGCCACGTGTATACCTATGCAACAATCTTGCATGTTCTTCACATTTACCCCAAAACCTAAAATGCAATTTAAAAAAAAAGAAGCATATCCACATATGGAAATCACAGTGTACACAGGATTTTTTAATAAGTAATGACTTCTCATTCATACATAATAATTTTAGTTGTCATTTTTTGAAAGACTGTAGGACAATCAACAAGATCTAAAGTTATTTTAGGCAAAAATGAATAGGCTATACTTTTAATAAGAGATTGAATAGTGATAAAATAGCAAAGCACACTACGTTTATTTAGTTTGGGAGTCAATCATGCAGACACAAAGATAATTTATGGTCTTCTGCACACACACTTAGCACGCAAGGCAAAGGAATGTTTTTAAACTTATAATTTCATATTAAAAGGTATTTTTAATATGGGAAGAAGTAAGAAGGGAAGCGGAAATATAACCCCATATCAATAAAATTTAAAAGGCAAAAATCCTGTGCAATACAAAGCATTGGAGGCCAATCTCTTTTCTGAATTATTGCTGAAAACAAACTGAAATAATATAAAGACAACTGAAATGGAACTCCTAAAGCGGCCTGGGCAAATGATAACATTTTCTTGGGTCACATTTAGGTAAGAGCAGCAAGATAAAAAAGAGGAACAACAAAGGCAAACTAGACAGGGTCATTGTTATGGAAAAGATCTCAGTAGTGAGGCCTTATTTCTATTAAAAAAGATAATTCATACTTATTCTTTATTAATACCAGTGTGAGATCCAGGATAGCAGATCCAAATTTCCTGCTCCATTGTGGATGAGGCAGCAGAGTGCAAACATAGCTCACCTTCCGGGATTTTAGAAAAGTCTGAGTTTCAGTTATCTTACTGTAAACATCAGGCTAATATAACTTTCATTGATATTTCAGTACAGTCTGGAAAATATGAACAAAAATCTGAAGACGCTTTTAAAAATAGTGGTGTTTCATACTAATATCAAGTAATAAAGTATTGTTTGAGCTCTACCTTTTCAGGGAAAAAATTGAAAAAGGATGTCTTAAAGCTGTAGAACTAAAGACCTATGATTGGTGTGACCACATAATTTATCATCCAAGATACTTTTGAAAATAACCACTAAAATAATTAAAATTGTATCCATTTAAAAAATCTGTGTGCATTGACTGACAAGTTGATTTTGTTAAATTGAATGAGCTATAAAATAACTATTAAAATACATTTTTACAAGTATAATGACTTTTTAAACATTTCTATCTCTAGTACTAATTTACTGATATTTTTCTGAAGAGTAAATGTTTAAAACAATTTCATACATATGTAATTTTTAATTTTCTTAGTTTCAAATTTAATTAAAATACAAAATTCATCAGTTTTAAGTGTAGAGTTTGATAAATGTTAGTGTATTTATAGTTGTTAAACCAACACTACAGTTGAATCCTAAAACTTTTCCATCACCTTGGGCTCTAGGTGATTTGTTTTTATTATTGCATAGAGCATGTCTTGCAAAATGTAGCACAATTTATAGATGAATTCTGCCATTGTTTATCATTTAGATTATTTCCAGATGTGGCTTTTGTAAATATAGCTACTATAAAAATTCTTTGTCCATATCTTCTGGTGCACCCGAGGACACATCTCTGTTGTATATATACCTAAGAACAGAATTTCTAGGTCACAGCACAGTCATACATTTATCTTAAGGAGATCATTCCACATTGCTTAGCCCAGTGGGTTTTTCAATTTATATTTGTTCTTACAGTAGATGAGACAATCTTATGCACTATATTTTTGGCCAAAGTTGGTACAAACAAATGTTAAGCTCTTAAACACCTTCATATGTGTATAGTAATATCTCATTGAGGCTTTAATTTGCATTTTCCTAATAATTGATAAAGTTAAACAAGTTTATATGTGTTTGTTTTTCTTCTGAACATCTTTACTGAAGTTTAAAAATCATTTAAAAAATTATGTTATCTTTTCTTGATTAATATGACAAAATTTTTATATATATGGATATAATAACCTTCTTGGTTATATATGTTCCTCTTCTATTCTGTGGATTTTCATTATATTAAATGTGTAGAGAAATCAAAGTTTACAATTTAATATATGTTCATGAGTGAGTTTGGCCTGTAATTTTCCTTTCTTATAACATCCTTCTCAGGTTTAAGTTTCAAAGTAATTCTGTCTTTATAAATTGAGCTATAGCTAGTTTTATGGAAAAGTTGCTGTGAATTTGGCATTATTTCCCCATTTAAAATTTGTAAAATCCAGTAAGGCTTTCTGGGAGTGCACTCCAATTTCAAGTTCTGTTTAGCTCTCTGCTCTCAGAAGCCTCTACTGTAATTGTCAGAGAAATACTTCCACAAATCTGCAATGTCTTCTCTGATGTCTTGGCAGAAATTATTCATCATTTTGTTACTGCTACATTGACATCAAAGTATGTGAAAACAACATAATTATATGTATAAAAATTATTTAAAGAATAAAACTAACTGACCTAGCAAATTCAATTCTAGAGATTAATCCTAAGGAAACAATATAAAATTCTTAAATGTTTTACATAAAATGATATTTAAAGGACATAAATTTGTACATAGATGATATTCATTCCAGCATTATTTAGTTATTTGTGGCAAATTATGTGTAAGTACATTAGTAAAAATTTGATTAAATAGCTACTATATCTTTCAATGCTATAATATGCATCTAACAAAATTTGATTATAACAAAATGATTATATATATGACTTTATATATGTTACATATAAAATTTTATATATAATAGATACTGATGATTATATGTAAATGATGTGAAACATATTTAAATGATGTATATATAAATGATTTTATATATGTTATATACACATGGTAATATATTATTGCTTAAATTAACAAGGCAGGAATAAATTCATATGTATATTATAAAGAACTTTACTTTTTAAAAGATGTGGATTTATATATGCATTAAAATACCAATAAGAAGTAATTTGTGTTTTTGTACTTCTGCTTATCTTGCTCTCAATTCTACTAAAAAGTTGCTATTTCTAAAGACTTATCTTGAATTGGTCTATTAATGCATTGCCTGACTCTCTATCTGGATTTCTAAACAGTTTTTAGAAAATGTTGTAAAGATATTTTACAGTATTTATTGTTGGAGAAGATTATCAAATTTACATCAAGATTATGGAGGCTTTTATTACACATATTCAGATATAGGTAGATTTACTCTCACTTCACTTTCATTTATTTTTTAATGATTATGTTATAGTTTTAACATATTTGTTCAGATTTGCTCTAATTAAAATTTACCACAGGCTTTGTAAAATAATTCAAGGAGAATACAGAAGAAAAACGAAGTCCAAATGAATTTGGATCTTATCCTTATACAGAAACTTTGCACATTTACTAATTTTCTGTATGTTTCCAATTTTAATATGTGGGCTATGAAATGAGCATCACATTTTTTGTAAAGTTTATAATATTCACACTTTCAAAGTCAAAACACTTCTATACTTATTTTTTATTGATATTAAGTGTTTGTTATAAATACACCAAAGATTAGGTTTTAATTGGCATGATTTCTTACAATGTTTTCCTTTAGGGAGTAGAGATTGTATGGGAATAAGACCGTAATTCACTGTATAAGTGACATTTAAAGATATGGAGATATATACATTTAATATATATGCACTGAAATACTAATACAAACTAGGGTTACTATTAGATGTGAATAAATATGTGTGTGTGTGTGTGTGTGTGTGTGTGTAAAAGTAAGAAAATAAAATAAACTTTTTGCCACAAAGGTAAAATTAGAAAACTGTTTTAATAACATATTGCATATATTTTGTTAGTATCTCAATTAAGACAAATTATTAGAATATAATAATATTATTTAAAATAATATTATTAAAATAATATTATATTAAAATATATATTAAAATAATAATATATTATTATTAAATAATAATATTATTAAAAATCCTAGCTCTGAGTTATTAGCTTGAAAGGGGAGGTTGACAGCCTTCTCTCACATATGAGATAACAAGACAGCTTGACAGCTTGACACATTCTACTTGTAAATACTTTCATATACTGTTTTGAAATGAACTTTAATTAGCAGACGTCATCAATAAGCATTAGATTTGTCATATGCTAATTGCGACAGTTTTAATATATCCCTTTGTTATTTTAAGACCAAATTATTCAGTATTAGGAAAGGTAAGGGTGTGTGTGTGTGTGTGTGTGTACATTAGTGTTTTGAAATATAGACCAGTAACTTCTATAGCCCAGAATAGGGAAGACTGTGTTCCTTGTCTCGGTCTCTTTTCCTAGATTTCCTTCTAGCATAGGTTCTTCTCTGTGCTTACCTGCTGGGATCCATTGTGATGTCTTTCAGATGCATGTATACTTGAGCACACTTTCTACACTTATGGCCTGAAAAGAGAATGTTTCTTTTCCCCCATCCCCACATTCCCTCCTTAAGTCTTCAGACATCCTGAGGATCCTCCTTAAGCATCAGCATCAGCCCTCTCTGAAAATGAAAAATGAATCTACCACTGAGGCTGTTTCTCCTTTCAAGACTCAGACCTTCTTTATTTCTTTTAACTCCACTAGAGGAAGGACTGCAGTAAAATGTTCAGTGCCATTTGTGTCTGTACTTGGCAGTGACATTCATTTCTCCTTATAAAATAAGAGAACAGAAAGAGAGTCGAAGTGGTACCTTCACACACACATACCCTTTGCTAGATTTGTCAAACAGTTGATTTCAAACTGTCAATATGACAGGGAATCAATTTTTTGAGTCAAACTTTTTCATTATACAATAGAATTGAAAAACTAGTATCAGAATGAACGCCTACTAGTATTAATTTATA
The DNA here is from genome assembly GCF_001604975.1 of Cebus imitator. Taxonomy (NCBI): domain Eukaryota; kingdom Metazoa; phylum Chordata; class Mammalia; order Primates; family Cebidae; genus Cebus; species Cebus imitator. Next base: position 2,443,090 of record NW_016107483.1, on the reverse strand, counting down.
AAAAAAATATTTCGGTTACTTACATACCTAAACATTGGCTTACATTTTATGGCATATGACATTGTGATGTAAAACATATTTCTTAGTCTAGTCACAGTCATAAAAGATAGAAAGCCATGATTTAAGGGCATTCTTTAGCACTGAGCTGTCTAATATGATAGCTATTTTATAAGGTAAATGAATAAAAATTACATAAAATTAAAATAAGTTTCTTAACCAAAGCAGCCACATTTAATTGCTCCATAATTACTTGTGGCAACTTTATTGGACAACTTCAGTCCAGCCTTTTATCATTGCAGAAAGTTCTGTGCTGATGCAGAAACAATCTAATGCTATATTTATAACATTTTCTATATATGAAATTTGTACATAACAAATAATAGCCAACAATTAATATAACTTGTGGTGGTTTTTGTTTTTTGCTACAATAAAGTTTTATGCAATGGTATTTAGCTGATTGCACTAGGTAGTGTTGACTTATTCAAAAAATTCCTTTCCTTTACTTAAGTACAGCAAGATCCAAAACAATGAGGCAAGAAAGAATAATCCTTAGCAGCATGAGCTCTGAAGCTCCACTGCTTAGATTCAGATCCACTTCTCTACCTGGGGGAACTTGGACATTTATCTGCCTCAATTCTACTACCTGTAAAATGAATATGATGTGACTAGCTTTATCTATATCTTAGTACTTACATTTATAAAGTGGACTTTATATTACTAATTTATATTTATAAAATGCTTAGAAGAGTAAAGGCTAAATTGTGATGAGTTAAGTTCATTTTTTGTGTGTAAACTTGTGTGTATCATATGTAAATAAATATATACTTGTGTGTGGTGTATATATATATAATATATATATATATACACACACACACACATATATATATGTATGATTTTGTCAAGGATCTTGTGAAAATGCACAGAAGGCATAATGCAAAATTGTGGTCATTAAAATTTTAATTTGGCTATTGACATTTAGGTTCTCCTTCCTTTATTAGATGATTCTGGACACATTTATATGTTATGAGCAAAAGATAACTGCTGAATATCTATGTTTAACATATTTTTTGTTTAATATAATTTTAAACGGTTTTTCACAAGGATACGAAAAAATGGAGAGCTTGGAAATTTAAAAAGTAAACATAGTTTTAAGACAAAAATTGATAAGCTATTTCTACTTTAAGGGAGAGAACAGCTTCATAGTGGATTAAAGTATTAAGCTTTATGTTAGTCAAGTCAGTTTTCAAATTTCTCTTGCCTCAACTACCCACCATGCAATGAGGGTAAATTACATAAACTTTTTAGTGTCACTTTTGCCATCTAGCAAATAAATAAGATAATATGTGTACCTTATAGAGTCGTTGTGATAGAAAATGAAGTAACAGCATATTCTCACTTATAACATTGAGTACCCAAAGAAGGGAACAACAGACAAAGGGGCCTACTTGCGGGTGGAGGGTAGGAGGAGAGTGAGGATAAAAACAATACCTATCAGGTACTATGTTTATTATTTGGGTGACAAAATAATCTGTACACCAAACCCCTGCAACGTGCAGTTTCTCCATGTAACAAACCTTCACATGTACCCCTTCAACCTAAAATAAATGTTGGAGAGAACAAAAAAGGAAAATGAAGCAATGTATGTAAATTGCTGAGAATCATGTTTAGCAGAGAGTAAGTGTTCAACAAATGTAAGCCTTTATCATATTACTCATATAATAGTAACTGCCTCCCTTGCAGATGTAATTAAACACCTGAATTTGTTTTTTTAAAAAGTGTTTTTTTAAAAAGTGTTTTTTTTAAAAACACTTTGATTTTCTTCTCATAACTGAATTGTAATTTTCCCTCTTTCTGATTAGCTGTGTGATATTGAAGAAATGATTCAGCATTTCTAGACCTTGGTTTTTACTGAAAAATAAAACAAGTGGATAGGATACTCCTAATATCATTTCTGAGCTTGCGGTTTGGAAGCTTAAGAGAAACAAAGTCAAAAGCATTAAAAGAAATGATGTTATGTGAGGATCGTGAAGAAAATTGAATACATTTAAGCATATTTGACATTGTGAATCAAAACCGAAGCTATGTATCAGTCAGCATAAGCCCAGCGAACAGTTTGTGTAATTTGACAAAGTATACTAGATTTCAGCATTAGATTTTCAGTTTAGTTCAAACTTACTCTCTTAAGGATGTCTGCTAATTGCTTTTACACTTCCATTACATATAATTCCTTTAGAGATGAGTTTGACATTATGCATTAAATTAGAAAAAACAATCAATAATTTACAGTCAATAAGAGGTTATATAAACAGAAGTTTATGTGTGTTTTATTGGTGTCTCTGAGGTGATCTATAAGTAAGTAGTACTCTTCAAAGAAATTTTTTAAATGAAATGAAAGTTAAAGATGAAAGACAACGTATAATCTTTATTTCTGATAGACATTAAATGGGAAAATAATTTGGTCTGAGAGGGAGTTTGGCAGTTTAAAAATTTGTAAATTCCAAAATGGTACCGTCAGTTTCTAAGAAGGTAACAGACAATGCCACATGAAATTCAAATGAGAAAGCAATGGAGCAGAGCAGCAAACTTAAGCACATGGTATCTGGAAACTTCCAAGAAGAAGATGAGAAAGCTGCCCAAGTTATACTTCCTTATTCATTATAAATTTATAGACAGAACTATTCATTCCACATTTAGGGGCAAGGATGGTAAAGGGACTGAAAGAATACTAAACATGCTTTGGAAAACAATTCTTTCTCATGGCAAACGAGTCCAACCATATTTTGCAAATGTTGGAGTGGATAATTTAGTCTTCCTTATTTCATTATTAAATTGAATTGAGTGGCATAGCAAAATATATGAAGACAGGCTTTGCATGAAAAGGTTAGTTTCAGAAAGGAGTGAAAAATAAGATTTTTTTTTCAAATTTATATTCTTCAATAGGTCCACCATTGTACTTAATAGATAGCATTTTTACATGACCTTTTTGAGATGAGGTTTCCATCACAAATATCACTGGAATATGTTTATATGCCCCATATTTCCAAAATAATTTTTCCTCACTGACCCTACCTACTTGATAAAATTATAATAATATATATAGGGTGTCTTTTTTATTGAACTCTAGAGACCCAGAATGTTTTGAATTACTTTGTTTTTTCCACAGAGCTGCGAGCAGATCTGATGGTTGCGTATCTACCAACAACTGGGCCCCAGTTTTTTAATTGATCTTCACAATTAAAAAAAATGCTACAATGAATAGTTGTATCAGCCTGTTCCCACACAGCTGTAAAGACACTACCTAAGACTGGGTAATTTATAGACAAAAGAGATTCAATTGACTCACAGTTCCACATGGCGAAGGAGACCTCAGGAAACTTAAAATCATGGTGGAAGGCAAAGGGGAAGAAAGCACCTTCTTCACAAGTCTGGAGGAGAGAGACAGCAAGGAAGCCAGGAAGTGAAAACTCACTCACTGCAGTGAGAACAGTATGGGAGATACTGCCCACATGATCCAATCACCTCCCAACAAATACCTCCCTTGACACGAGAGGATTACAATTTGAGATAAGATTTGGGTGGGACCACAGAGAAAAACCGTACTGGCAGTCTTAGTGTTTATTCTCCATTCTGATGGGAATAGCTGGACATAGCAATGAAACAAAAGATAGTCTTAAATATTTTTAGTATTGTTTATTTCAACCTCTTTTTGGGGAAGTAGAATAATTGCAGCCTTGGACATGTCTAATTCGTGAGGGCACATAGATATAATTCATGTTTTGCCTCATCAAGTGTTCTGTAGAGGGAAAAGACTAAAGTGTGCGAAAAATTGCTGCAATGCAATAAAATGTAATTTTTAATTTTTGGAATGATGCTAGCAAGATGCTGTAAACAGGTTTTCCTAATTCAGAACACCAAAAATATTAAATACAACATGAGGATGAGAAATGCTTTTGTTTTAAATGGATAAACTGGAGAGAAATTAAAAAAAAAAAAGTGAAGGTTAGAAATGACACAGGGGTCATGAGGGATGAAGGCATCTCAGGTAGCATCCAAGATAACATCTGCCAAATTTAGAGTAAGTATGTATGTGTGCTCTGCTAACACCAGTTATACATTTAAGGGAAGGTGAAATGTCAGCTCAGAAACCTGCCCCTATTGTCAATGCGCACACATCCACACACCTCCACTCCTCCCAACTCCCCCAACAAAGCCAAGATTTGTTTATTCTCTCAGTTAGTAAACTAGAAAAAAACTTGAAAGCAGTAAGGTGCTTTATTTCCTATCTTGGTCTTGACTCCAGGTGGAGTATAAAAAATCATTAACTTTCTATTTCGTCATTTACTGTCTAGTGGGCTTTGTAAATATTATTTTGAATCTAGAGTTTGTGAAATCTATCTGTAGAGTTTGTCCTGTAGCAGAATTTTAAGAAAGCCAAAGATAAACACAATTATTATATATAAATAATATATAAATGCATATATAAATATATATATAAATATATATATTATAAAAAATATAATATATATTATATATAATTAGATTAATTTACACAAAGTAGTCAATGCATAAATCAATTTTAAAGAAAATTTGATCTGATTAAAATGCTGGCTTTGATAGAAATACTACTAATATGTTGCTTAAAGTTATTCAATAAATTAGAAAATATCTCAATCTTGAAAAAATAAATGTACCTATATTGCTTTTGTGAGTTAGAAACTTTTAGCTACAATAAAGTCTACTTGATGTCATTGGTTTGGGGGATACTAATGTACTGAGCACCATGACTCTTGAATAATAGAGTAGTTCATTCTGTTTTTGCATTTTGAGATTATTATTTATGCATGTCCTTGTGCTAGATAGCACTAGGCATTGCTCCTTCATTAGTGGTTTCCACTGAAAGCTATGTTTATATTCAAAAATTCTGCCCTGGGAAGGATCATATTGTGTGAGAAATAATTACAGGGCAAAAGTGGAGAGCCTCTGCTTAAAATGTATTAGAAATTATCTGCTTGATGTGCCTCCCAGTTTCCATAGTGTGATTCTGTCTAATTATCCCTGGGGATCTGCTAGGCTCTCTGACTATTAAGCAGATAATTTTTTAACATTGGGAAATATTGATTTTCAACTAGACAGTTTTTGAGCCTGATGCTTTGAGAAGAATATTTCTAATAAAATTATTTAACTATTTAAGGACAATTGAGTGCTGTTTGTTAATTGGGTCAATCAACTGATGGCACTGATAAAACTACCCTATTACCCTGAAATATGGTTGGAAATGATAAAGTTATATTTCTGTTCTCTCCAATGTTGAGGTTCTTGCTTCCCACAGACCATTCCTGGGAGAAACATTACTATTTTGAATATACCAATTACTGTAGCAGAGCTTTTTACAATTCATGGTTGACAACATTGAGAATAGGTTGATAGATGCAAACAAAGTTCAACTCAATTTACATATCTCATGTCTGTATGTGTACAATAACTCTCTTTGGTGTGTCTGCCTAGCTTCTGAAAACATTTTGAAAAAGCTCTGCCATTAAGTATTCTAATAAAGTACAAGGACACTAGTGGCCATCTTTATTATTTATTTGCTCTGTCAAGTTTTTAAGGTTTTGACAGCAGTTTGAATTTCATGTTTTTGCTCCAAACTGGGAACCTAGGAGGTATTTGAACTAAAAGTGGAAGACAAATATCTCCACCTAAATTACCTTTAAGGGAAAGGACTGTCCACAATGAGCTGTTCAAGATCACATCAAATATTTGAAAACCGGATAGTCCTTTGTATAGGGTGTGAGTGTGTTTGTGCATGTGTGTGTAAGGACAGTTTAGGAATAAGTGGATTCGTTGAAGATAAATATTGAGAAAAGAAAATAAAAGCTTCAGAAGTTACTACATGTATTAGCCCATTTTCATGCTGCTGATAAAGACATACCCAAGACTAGGTAATTTACAAAAGAAGGAGGTTTATTGGACTTACAGTTCCACCTGGCTGGGGATGACTTACAATCATGGTGAAAGATGAATGGCACTTCTTACATGGTGACAGATAAGATAAGAGAGCTTGTGCAGGGATATTCTTCTTTTTAAAACCATCAGACCTTGTGAGACTTATTCACTATCACAAGAACAAAATGGGAAAGGCTGGCCCCCATGATTCAATGACCTCCCACTGGGTCTCTCCCACAACATGTGGGCATTCAAGATGAGATTTGAGTGGGGACACAGCCAAGCCATACCACTATATGAAATGAACATACCCAAGACTTCACAAGGATAAGGAAAAATGAGTAGCAAGTTTTTATATTATTTCACTGAACTTGTATCTTTCTTGTTTCAAACATATAAATATAATAATACAATCAAATTTCTTTTTTTTTTGTTGAGGAAATTAAACAGGTAACAGACAAAATTAGAGACTAAGAAATAAACAAAATTAAAGATACAACCAGAGTACATTAAATTAATAATTAGCACAAAAAGTATGGCCAGAAGTAATTATATGCTTGCTAGATTTTAGCCACAAATTTGTCCTTAAGCTTGTTAGCAACCAATGCAAATGAGGACCACATTATGTGTTATGTCTCAGTGTTCCAAAGATGGAAACAAACAGATTCCACCTGGGTACACTTATTCCTAGCTGTGATATGTGAAACAGTTTCCCTGTGAGTAACGAGGAGTTGAATGGCAACTACGGCAAATATCTTCATGTTGTAATTATAATAAATAAAGTGATGAGTTTTAGAAGGTTGTATCTGTCAGAAAGACATCCAATGACCCATACCATGCAGCATATGCAATGCAATAAGTTAAATCCTAGGTGGTGAGAATTCAAGATTGTGTCCCTGGAATACAATCTTTGATGGAATATTTTGACACATCAATCTGGATTACTGCATTCAGTGTCATGTTTTCCCAACTCTGCTATCCAGATCTAGGGGGTTCCAGGGTTTCAATGGCTAGATTCAAAGCTTTCTCTTTGCTCTCCAGCTAAAGTTCTTCACTTGCATCTCTATTGCATAGTGACTGCTTAGACAAGGCCTTGTTTGTTTAGAGTGCTCCAGAGCTTTTGTTAAAAAATAGAGAGCAATAATATAAATGGATTGATAAATGAATGGAATGTTTAGATTTCATTTAGGCAATATTCTTTAGAAATTGTTTATTTCAGCCAAGTTGTTGCTGATTTTAGTAGACTGTTTTTTTTTTAAAGCACTTTTAGGTTCCCAGCAAAGTTGATTGGAAGGTAGGAAGATTTCCCATATACCTCCTGTCCCATATATGCATAACCTCCCCCATTATCAACATTCCCCCATTAGAGTGGTACATTTGCTACAACCGATGAACTTACATTCATACCAAAGCCATTATCACCAAAATCCATAGTTTACATTAGGGATTACTCTTGGTGTTTTAGATTCTTTGAGTTCACACCGATTTATAAAGGCATGTATCCACCATTATAGTATAACCCACGGTAGTTTCACTACTCTAAAAATTCCCTGGCAGGTTTCGGTGACTGCTACATAGCAGTGAATTGAGTAGGCTCTTTGACAAATGCTGGAAAGCATATCTTAATGATGTTCTGAAAAGGAATAAAATCATAACTTTCGACAATCAGCTGAGCTTATGGTAGACTTTGCTTTATCTTTTAAAAGTTGAGGAATGTTAAAAGGAAAAGAACATCCATTAATTGGGATGGGACTTTTTCTTAACAAAACAAAAGTTTGGTTTAATGCAAGTCTGGAGGGTGAAACTTCTATGTTATATGTCACACCTACATTGGTTTTACCTGAATGATATTGGATTTTATGATATGTCTATCTTGTTAATAAAACAATATTGGTAAAGTATAATATTCTTTGTGAGTTCAGCTGAACACTGGAAGATAACTTTTTCAATTGTATTCATAGGTTATTGAATAAGTCAACTTTCTGAAGAATCTGTTTATTTACACACCAGCTAGGGATTATCTTCTTCATAAAATTACTTTTTATGGTAGCAAGTAGGTTCCAGGGGCATATCTCAGCTAATAATACTTCCAATTTAAGAAAATAAAACCACTTTATTTGCATATAGACAGTGGGGGATCTTTCTCTTCCTCATGCAGAGATATATGATTTTCACTTATTCAAAGATACTCTCAAAGTATCAACATGGACTTTTAAATTATAGGCTTCTGATGACTTTTATATTTTATCCCATATAATAAATCCATCAAGAGAAAATTCTTCTTACACTAACTATATCTTAGCATATTAAGATACACGTAAAGGGGAAGAAGAGAATTAGAAAAATACCTAATGCATGTGGGGCTTAAAACCTAAATGACAGGTTGATGGATGCAGCAAACCACCATGGCACATGTATGCCTATGTGACAAACTTGCACATTATGCACATGTATTCGAAAACTTAAAGTAAAATTTAAAAAAAGGAAGTAAATGATGAAGAAAAGAAAAAGATAGATGTTCTTCATGATATTTCCAAAATAAAGGTTTATTTTGAGCCAAACCCAGAAACATACCCTTCCTCTTATTAAAGAATTATGGAGAAATGCCTGCTGTAGGTGACGGGGGGATGGAGGCAGCAAACCACCAAAGCATGTGTGTACCTGTGGAACAATCCTTCCAGTTCTGCACATGTACCCCAGAACTTAAAGTATAATAAAAAAATTAATAAAATTCTGGATCTCAGTCTTCCAGCTTCAACAGGAAAAAACTGGCACACATTTTCAATGGACTACCTTATTAGCTAGAAAATTCCTACTTTTTGAAGAAAGGTATTGAAGTAGGACAGTGGTCCATCAGGAAGGGCCATAATCATAGAGTCGTAAAAGTAAACAAATAGGTAGTATCTGGAGCTCACCATTGAAAAGGGTCCTCGAAGTACAGAGACTAGAATTATTGCTTGGGACATGATTAAGCAGAATTTCTTTTTAATCAACATGCTTATAAGGAGGCATCATTAGAAATCAGTCAGAAAGTGGCCTGTTGAGTTTGGGGATTTATGCATCAAACTAGAAGAACCATCTCCGTTGGTGAAAGTCAAACATGACTTCCTATGGACTCTGTCACCAAACTGATGTTTTAAATAACCAAGCATTTGTATCTCACTTAGTTACCAGATCTGAAGAATAAACATTATTTTCATATCGGTATACCACACTTGAATTGTTTTGAGGCATTAATAATATACAGTCAGGCAAATTCGATAAGGTCCTTGGTGGCTGCTTCTGAGTTTTAATGTATACAGCAATTGTGTCTATCAGGGTTCTTAGCTGTCAGCTAAAGAGTCTTACTCTGAAATAGGCAGAAAATAAATTTTTAAAAACAGCGTGAGTAGATCACAGAATACCCAAAGTATTGAAAGCCAAGTACAGAAAACGAGCAGGAAAAAGGATACCAGGGTGCGCTCTAGATCTTAGTCAAATTCATGCCACAGAAGGGGAGCCGGTCTCTACCACTGAACACAGGACGATCCAGCTTCTGTGGACATCAAAGACTGCTCCTAAAAGCACTGCTACTTTTGCCCCAGTAATCAGCACATTTTCTCCATGGCCACTGTTGGCCATTAAAATATATCTTCTGTTGCCTCTTTAAATGTTCTTCTGTCAGTGAATTTCAATTCAAAAAACATAGAGGGTGTTTCTTATGCTAAAATCTGAGTTATGTGTTTGCATCCTAGAGGCACAAAGAGGTTGAAAAGCAATCATAGGCATTTCAGCTTCAAGGAAGAGATAGGATTTGTCTCTCACACAAAATACTTAATATTTAATGAATGCTTCTTCTGTGTTAGGCACTATTGTATGAGTTTAGTTGCATAAAGTGGAGAATTCACTGAACTAGCAGAGATTCAGGAAACTACATCAAATATGTGGAAAAGGATGAGATAATCACTTAACTCATGTTTCAGAACACATTCCAAGTAGTGTTGTAAATAGAGAGGGAGCAGTATTGGAATAATTCATGATACGTTTTTCTGGAATAAAAGTAAAAGCATAATTCTCCTTAGATTGGTCTACTATGCCAATAATTCAGTATGAGGAAGTTCGTTCTATAGATGCTTTGGTGAAGAATTTTTCATTTGGTAGATATATCTGTTTTTAGAAGAATGTTCCATAGAGAATCAGAATTTTTTTCTTTCTTGAGCCACGTCAGAGAGAATTCAGTGGACCAGGTGCCAATTCTGGCATTCAGTACCCCCAGAGAGCAGTGACATTTACCAAACTGGTTTTAGCTGACTACCAGAGAAGCAGAAATGCAAAGCAAACAACTAATTCTTTTCACATGTTGAATCCAGTACCAGAGAAGTAAAATTTAACATTTGTAAAGAATTATATAATTTCAACCTTTTTATTTTTTCTGTCAGTCAAATTCTCATTCCAGCAGTCTCCTGACTGAAGAATATTGGTACGTAGTCTCAGGATACCAAAGATAAGAATGAAAGAGGAGAGAGAAAGAGAGAGAGAGAGAGAGAGAGAGGGAGGGAGGGAGGGAGAGAGAGAGAGAAAAGAAATGCAGAGAAGGGAGGGAAGGGGAGATTACAAAAGAGAAGAGAAGATTTGATTGTTAGAAGTGTGAACACAAAAAAATGAAATATAGTATTGATTCTTTAAATAATATAATCTTCATATAGTCTGGCTTTCTTCACTTTCTGATCACATTCAGTCTTGAAACACAAAATCAATTTCAGCTCCCTGAAGTCACTCGTTGTGGATCACCATTAATACCCTAATTGCAGAAACTACTTTGAAATTTTTTAGTCTGCTATCTTAATCATGTTTCACCACTCTCTCTACTTGTAAGCTCCCATCCAAGGCACAATCTCCTAATTTCTCATGTGTCACTGACTAGTCTTACATATCTCCTAGGCAAGCTTTGCCTTTCTCCTTTGACCAATTCCATCTGTTTCTTAGATGTAAGTCCTTAAGTTTCTCTCCCCTGTTCTTATCCCATTTCTCTTTTTCCTGAGTGGTTTTATCTATGGCCTGATCCACCAACAACATAACTCATTAATTTCAAATCTCCAGCCCAGCTCTCCCTCCTGGGCTTGTGTATACTGTGGCCAACTGCTTATGCAGTGAATATTTATAACTAAATATGCCATGGTAAGTGCAGCATACTTAAAGCTCAAATAACCTTCCCAGACAGATGCTCCTGAAGGCAGTACCTCTGTGATAACGTGATTAAATGATAGGTATCATGGTGCAAGCAGTTGGATGAGCAAAACCAGAGGATTATGTTTATCATAAAATAGGGAGACAAGAGAAGTTTAATGTTCGGTAATTTAGAGTTTACCACATCATAAAGAGAAAATATATGATGTAACTGCATACATCTTTAAATTGAAATCTACTGTGTAAAATTTTAATATTATTCCAATAGATCATAAATTCCATTAAGTGTAGGACAAGGACAATATTTCCTTACCACTATATTGCAATTTCTATAGTAGTTGCATTTTCATAAACATTTGTGGATTTATGATGAGGTTATAATAATGCCAATAACAATGATGATATTAAAGATATTTTGTGGTAACGTGCCAATTATTTGTTTACGGCACATTTTAAGTGCTCAGTAAATTTTAGCAGATTAAAGATAAAAAGTAACTTTTTACACATTTGGGCTTTTAAAATTTTTTCATTTTTTAAAATTTAATTTAATTTTAAGTTCCAGGATCCGTGTGCGTGACATGCAGGTTTGTTACATAGGTAAACATGTCCCAAGGTGGTTTACTGCACCTATCAACCCAAAACTTTGTCCTTGATTTATGTCCTATAAATGAATCACTCAGGATGTTTCAAATCTGGTTTAATGCAGAATAGAATTTTGTTTCTTTATCCAGTTATCTTTGAAATTGCCAAATTACTAATTAAAAATAAAACCTAAACAGAAACTTTCATTCATTGCTGGTGGAAATATAAAATGGTGCAGCCATTTTGTAAGACAGCACGGCAGTTTCTTACAAAGCTAAACTTAGTGTTACCACATAATTTAGCCATCGTTCTTACAGATATTTGTACACATGATTTGAAAACTTAAGTCCACACAAAAACCTGCATACAAATGTCTATGGATGTTTTAGTCATAGTTTCCAAGAACTAGAAGCAACCGAGATGTCCTTCAATAGGTGAGTAGTTTATCCACACTACATCCAAACACTGGAAAAGTATTTACAATAAAAGAGACTGAGAGATACAACCCTGAAAGACACAGTTCAATCATAAGTACATATTGGCAAGTGAAAGAACATATATGATATTCTGGAAAAGTAAATACTGTAGAGATGGTAAAACAGATTAGTGGTTGCCAGTAGTTCAGGGGAAGGGGGGAACTTTGAGCAAGTGAAGCAGAGGGAGTATCTTAGAGTAGTGAAACTATTCTGTATGATATTGTAACGTCAAATACGTAACACTATGAACTTGTCGAAACTTTTGGAATTTTACAGTACAGAGTGAATCTTAAAGTATATAAATTAAAACACACTGGGGTCAGTTGGGGGGAAATAGGGGAGGGACGGTGGGGAGTGGGGAGCTGGGGAGAGATAGCATGGGGAGAAATGCCAGATGTAGGTGATGGGGAGGAAGGCAGCAAATCACACTGCCACGTGTGTACCTATGCAACAATTTTGCATGTTCTTCACATGTACCCCAAAACCTAAAATGCAATAAAATAATTAAATGGGGAAAAAAAATAGGAGGTCGTGGATGCCAGGATGGAATGCAAAATGTAGTAAAAAGATCTAACTGTGTTATAAATATATGAAATCACCTCACTGAAGGTGATGGAAGATAAGATAATGACTCAACTCTCTTTGGAAATGAGTGGAGTCTACAAGCTTAAAGGCACAAGAAGTTATATATAAATACAATACTATAACTAACAAAGGTTTTTCCATTGTGGTGGGTACAGGTTAGCAATTCTAAAGTCACTGTGCAAGTATACTAGAAGTGAAAAAATAAGCAAATGTAGGGATCCAGGTTTCTCATTATTGTTCAATACTGTTCAAAATACAGTTACCATATGATCCACCAATTACGCCTCTAGGTATATACCCAAAAAATTTAAAGCAAGGACGTGCACAAATATGTATATACCCATGTTCATAACAAAATTATTCACAATAAACAAAATGTGAAAGCAACCCATGTTCACTAATAGATAAATGGATAAACAAAATGTGAGATATATGTGCACTGGAATATTATTCAACATTAAAAATAAGAGAATTCTGGCACATGTTGCAAGATGGATGAACCTTGATAACCTTATGCCAAGTGAAATCAGTTGGTCACAAAAACATAAATATTCCATGATTTCATTTAATTATAGTACATAGAGCAGTCAAATTCATAGAGACAGAAAGTTGAATGATAAATACCTGGATCTAAGGAGAGGAGCAATGGGGAGTTTATTGTTTAATGAGGATGGTGTAGAGTTTTAGTTTGAAAAGATGTAAAGAGTTCTGAAAATAGGTAGTGATGATGGATATGCAACAACATAAATGTACTTAATGCCAATAAACTGTACATATAAAAATGGTTAAGACTGGAAATTTTTATAAATATAATTTATCACAATAAAAACACCTGGATAACAGATAGATATGAAAATTTTAACTCATAACAAAATAATTTGAAAAATATGATATGTACATTTAATCTGTTGTTATTTTACTGTTCCTTAAAAATGAATTAGTATACCTAACCACCTAAGAAAGAAAATTGAACTTACACATTGATAAAGACATTAGGGTTTTAGTGATTCCACATATTCTAAGACACTGTATTTCTGTGAACAAGAAAACAAAGAAATATATAAAGTTAAGTATGTACCAGCAGATAACAGCCTTCTCTTTCATCAGTAATACAAGAGAAAGACAGTCCATTAAACAAACTTATTGCCCTCTTTGCTACCTCCACCTGCCCCTTAACCCATATTATTACTTGCATCAATCTTGAGTCACACAGAATCACTTAAGCCTCTCTGAGCTACACTCTCTGACTTTTAACACCAAACACTCTCTTCACATAGCACATTTGTTGCTCCATATGTTATTTGGATAAAAAACTCTCCTAGCAGGACTATTAACTTTCACTATCGCTTTTATTTATTAACCTGGAACAGTAAAAGATTTTTTTAAAATTGAGTAACATTAACCAAACTGAGTAGCTCATCCTTTGTAAATCCATTGTTTATTGCATGTAGGACATTTTATGTTACAAATCTTAGAAAAATTCTATTTTTGATAGCTATTATAGGATAATTTTGTATTACATGTTATTTAATAAAGATATATGGCTGTATGCCTGTGTGTGTATATATATATATATTATATACATATACATATATACATAATTTCTCTCTCCTAAAACTCACATAGGAGTTTCCCACCTCTTCTAGCTTCAGTAATGGTCATTCTTTTATCACAGGGGGTTGTGAGCCAGCCCCCTCTAGTGATTCTCATTCCACAGAGTCAAATGACTGAGGGATGAGATATCACAAAAAATTAACCATGATTTAGAAAAAGGATTGTATACAAACATGACCTGAAGGAATAACTCTTCAATAAACACTTCTCATGGTATCAGGTAGATTCAGGGTTTCTTTTGCAATCTTATTAGGTAGTTGGAAGAGATGAATAGAATTCTGGAATATGGGCCAGATGGCATATTTGAAACCAAGTGGGATCAGGCAGATGGAATGCTGCTTTTCTGTCCATTTATGTATGCATAGAAAATAGGTAGGGGGATGGTCCCGAAGCCTGTTGACAATAATGAATTTCCAAAGGCTTCCTGCTGTTCCTGTGGTTGGTATGTGTACAAGTGTGAATGTGTTTTGTGTAGATATATTTAGATTAAAATAGGAACAGTAAATTTTAAAACAGAAAAAGTGAGTGGATAGCAATTGGCCATCATTGTTATAGAGTTCTAATTCTGAAAAACTATGAAAAAAGATGTACTAATTTTAAATAATTACAAGCAAAATAAAAACAAGCTGTTTAAAAGAAGTTAAGCTAATTAGCATTAGTAAGTGTAATATATTGCGGGATACTTTTTGCGTGAGCTTCACTGAGTGTGGTGCTTTTTTGTGTGCATGTGAGAGAACATTAAAAATAGGAATCAAGTTAAAAAGAAAGGACTTTTACATAGTGAGAATAAAGTGAAATGGAGAAGTAAAGATTTGGTAGGTTCCTGTGACTTTACCACCCAAAGAATTCTTTGTACATTCCTAGGTGTTCATCCTTTTCAATTTATACCAGGGGTGGGGGAAGTAGGGTAATGATTTTCAAAGTGGCACTTTATTGAAAGCTGTAGATTTTTGTTGGTTTTCCTTTAACTCAAATAACAAATAGCATAGTGAATATTTTAGTTCGGCTGCTCTGACAAATTACTATAGACTGGGTAGCTAAAACAACCAACGGATTTCTCTTGGTTCTGGAGGCTGGAAGTAAGTTGAAGATCAAGGCGCCAGCCAACATGGTTGTGTTCTGGGTGAGGGTCCTTCTCTTGGCCAAGTTCTCACATGCCTTACCTTTGTGCATGCAGGCAGAGAAAGAGAAAAACGAAAAAGCTTGCTGTCTTTCCCTCTGTTTATAAGAGCTCTTATAATTCCATCATGAGGACTGTATCCTCGACACCTCCTGTGAACCTAATTACTTCCCAAAGGCCACCCCTTCAAATACCACCACACTGGTGATCAGGGCTTCAACACCTGAATTTGAGGGAGACACATTTAGTCTACAGCTGTGAGCCAAGTCATACACACACACCCACCACACACACACACACACACACTCCACCACATGTTCATTAAATAAAAGCAAATGTTTCCTCAAACAATATTTATGTTACCATAAATCAACACACTAGTAGTTTCTGTTGGTTTTTTATTCTGCTCTAATTACCACTTAAATGCTGGTTGTGAACCATTAAATTGGCTTCCTGACTCATTAATAGGCTATGAAAACAAAAGCTTTGTCATAGTGAGGTTGATAAATTAAAATAATTTTCCTCAAATGCTCATCTTTAATCCTCAACATGTCAGGTGTTGATTTCCTGTTTCTAAACTTAAGGAAGATCAAAGAGTGAGATGGGCATGGCACGTATTTCGGCACCGACTGGCAAAGAGCCAGCTGTGCAGAGAAAGCGTGATTCAGTCATTCAACCTTCCTCTCCCTTTGCTTCCTCTTTGTGCTCCAGGATTTTTCAAGTTTAATTCCTTGCTCTTGCCCTGCTTATCATCGTACTTTTACCTTAACCTTGAGCTCAGCAGTCCCAGTTGGTAAAGCTGTTACTTGAAGCAGTAAGCAACTTTTTCTTTAAAGTTAGAAACTTTTTTGTACTATTTTTTTGATGAAAATAGTTCACTGCTGGAAACTGTTCTAACTCCCCCTAAGACTTAGTCTATGGTCCTGGATTTTCAGAAGCCTTTCCTGCCCCTGTGGTGCTTTTGAATAGATTGCTTTATTCAAGTATCTGTAGTATATCTTCAAAATGCTCCTGTGAAGGTGTGTGTGTTTGCACCTCATGAAATCATTCTAAATACAGATTGATTGAACACTAGTTCTGGTTAGCCAGAATCAAGAATCACTAATGACAGGTCTTAAAAATTAAGGCGCTAAAACAATACAAGTGTCCATTTAAAAGACTAATAGCAGTCTTTTATGATCTTTGCTTACTATTTATATTCAATTACCATGTGGTACAATATGGATTGTGCATACAATTAAGCGTGTGCTAAATGCACTTTGTTATAAGTTTTATTTGATTACCACTCTAAACTTTATTCATGTTTATATAATTTCATAGTTCATTGCTCACTTAACATCTGCTCATAATTTTAAAATTGCTGGGAAATTGCTCTATACTTAGGAATTAAGGGATAACTTGGCATCAGATAGGTGATTAGATTCCTGAACTCTAGTCATGACACATTGTAAAGCAGGCCCCATGACCTTTGAGCCTGTCATTTAACATTCTGGGTTTTCAGCTTCTCCAAATATAGACATTTATAGCTAGTAAATAGAGAGCTGGAGAGATGTATAAGAAAGAGAGACAGAAAGTGTGTGTTTGTTTAAATTACAGCAAAGAGAGAGAGAACAGAGTTGTCAGAGTATGAATAGATGGAGTATTAGTGAACAAATAGGCCATGTTTAAAGACTGTCAGAATAAATATTTATTAAATAATTTGGTTGAAATTTTTTCTTAACTGATCATAGTTTAAATCCTACAGAGTGAAATTCAGATTTTACACAATGAAAATAAATACAGAATAGCTGGGCACGGTGGCTCATGCTTGTAATCCCAGCATTTTGGGAGGTCAAGGCCAATGGACTGCTTGAACCCAGGAGTTTGAAACCAGCCTGGGCAACATGGGGAAACCTTGTTTCTACTAAAAATACAAAAATTAACCTGGCCTGGTGGTGTGCACCTGTAATCCCAGCTACTTGGGAGGCTGAGGTAGGAGGATCGCTTGAGTCTGGGAGGCAGAGTTTATAGTGAGTCAAGATTGTGCTATTGCAATCCAGCCTGGGTGATAGAGCCAGATCTTTTCTGAAAAAGAAGAAAGAGAAAGAAGGAAGGAAGGAAGGAAGGAAGGAAGGAAGGAAGGAAGGAAAGAAAGAAAGAAAGAAAGAAAGAAAGAAAGAAAGAAAGAAAGAAAGAAAGAAAGAAAGAAAGAGAGAGAGAGAGAAAGAAAGAAAGAAAGGAAAGAGAGAGAGAGGGAGAGAGAAAGGAAGGAAGGAAGGAAAAGAGAAAGGAAGAAAAGAAGGAAGAAAAGAAGAAAGGAGGGAAGAAAGGACAGAAGAAAGAAGGGAAAAAATTAAATGAGATAATTGAACAATGTATTCTTTGTTTTGGTTTATCTTTGTGTTCTGATTTTTGCTTTTGTTCAAGATTATTCTTATGGTTTTTGAGTAGAAAGATACTAGATTAATCAAGCATACAGTTTGTTGTAAAATCTTTACAATAACATTGTATTCTGTTTTATTTAACTATATAGGTCTTTCAATAAAGTAAATATCAGAAGTACAAATTATATAGAAAAATAATTATAACAATTTAATGCAATGTATAAAATGTTAAATATATAAAACAAAGAAGATAATTTCCAAGATCTATAGTTTAAGATGTTCTGGAAATGTTAGATTAAAGCAAGAAAGAAGAAAACAAAAAGAATAAAATATTTTTGTAGATTGTGTCTTTGATGTTAAATTAGATAACCATTTCACATACTTGTAATATATTTCAAAAGGAGAGGAAATATTTAGACCAATAATATTATTTTTTAAATGTCCCAAATGAAAACTACTTATTTTGTATCAGTTTTAAATTGTAATTTCCATCAGTATGCCTCAGATCTTGTAAAAATCTTTACCACTTACGTCAAGAGAGATAGTTGTATTGTAATATGGTGAAATTAAAGTATTTGATAGTCAGAGATCGGGAATCACTGATTTTCCAAAATATTTATTCTTGAACTTCATACATATATTCTATTTTCTTTATAGATCAGAATTTTCTGTAGCTTAAAATTATATTAATATTTTGTGTTCATCATATTTAATACCTTAAATTTTATTTTTTTGTCTTAAGAATATTTGTTCTCTGTCCTAAATATAGTTCGATTATTCCCTTTAATGATGGTATTTTTGAAGTTTTGGCTTCACAGAATTTGAATTTTTTGTTATATTTTACTAGTTTCCATGACAACATAGTCATTTTCTTCTTTGCCTTCTTTTGCTTGAAAAAATAATTGACAGATATCTCTTGCTCTTAATACTGTGTACTTTAAAATTAAATAAAACCATAAATAATAACACTTAGTTCCAAAATATAGTAGGTAAATTGGCCAAACTGAACTAATTAGTCAAGTCTGACATTTGAGTTAACAACAACAGATCATGTTTGATATTAAATTTTTGCTATGAAGAAGAAAACATGACAACCATGGGCTTGCAGAAGGGAGTTTTGTAGTTTCCTCATTGGAAACAAAGGTGGCCTGGGATAAATTCTGTTCTGTCAATACCAGAAAGGTAATAGGAGGAAAGATAACAAAGATAGATTTTACATATTCACGAAACATTTAAAAACAAGTCTCCTTAGAGAAAAAGGAATCAGGGAAAAGGAATAGATATTGTCACAGTATGTGTAGTATGAATGACATTTAGAAAATTTAGCAAAAATAAATGTTTTTCATTTTATAGTGAATTCAGCTTTGTTTGACTTTGCATGGATTGGGAACATGGACTGACAAATCACTGCTAAATAGCAGCATTAACGGTGCTTATTCCTGCCCAGTAATAATGGGTAATACTGAATCATATTTTGTCATGTTTAGTATCGGTAGTTGTAACTGAAGAAGTATATTTGGAACACTGCAGAGGAAGCAAGATGTAGGAGGTTGCTGCAGAGTAGTACAGGAAAGTTTTGACACGCTTAAGTTATACACATTCTCAGTTGTGGTAATGTAAACGTCAAGAGTAATCAGTGGTCATGAGCAGCTCATCTCCTCTCTGCACAGATTCTTTCATAGAGTTCCTTCTATTCCTTTTCAACAGCTATCAGTTTAGTTCTTGTCTCAACCACACTTACTACAAAATCCTTCTCCATCTAGAAATATTTCACTTTCCATTTAAAGTGTTAGAGCCTCTAGGTAAAGGCCACTTACTCACATTTGGGATTAAAAGGTCCACAGAGGCATGATAGTTATTCTTGTGATTTGATTATCATTAGAATTAGGAATATGTCCTGTTGATAAAAATCTCAATTTAAATGACTTCGTTGAAATTATGCTAAAGTGTGGCAGCTATTGCATATTAATATCTTAAATATCAAAATATTTTAATTTCAATTATTTGTGCATGTCTCATGCAACTGTTCACTTCTCTGTATTGTTTTGTATTAGTTTATATTCAACTAGTTAATAATATTAATTGGTTGGCATTATACATAACTAACTATATATAGTTAATAACCCTAACCAATACTTTAAAATATTTTAATATATTGGCATGACACAATTTATCTTTGATTATTTATAGTAATCAGGTTGGCAGCTATTATTTTAAGCATCATGGTTTTGCATGTGTCATAATTAACTTTTCTAAAATTACAGCATTTTTTATTATTTTAATAATAAAGATATTTATAAGATTCTTGGATGAATATTGTAATTTATCTGTTTGTATATTTGGTTGTTACTATCGTTATGTTAAACAATTGAGATTTAAAGAAAATTTCCAAAGCTCTTCTCTCTATGATTTTATTTTTGTTGCTTGGGTAAAGTAACAAAAATTTAACCATAGATTTTTGTTTGTGTAATGCAGCCAGTGTTTACCCTAATAAACTAAGCAGAATAAATCAGTGGGAATGACAAACTGATCATTTTTCAGAAAATAATAAGACACTTGAAAGAGAATATGTTGGGGGCTGAACAGATATTATTTAGATAATTAGCTCTATTTTCCAACTTATCTGGTAAAATTGTATATTTTTCTCACAGATTAAATAGACTAATATTAATGGAAGATTATATGTATAAATATTTATGTCTTAATAGATTTTATAAAAGGTGACTAAAATGTATATATAAATAATATCAAACATAAATTTCTTTTCTGGTGAATAAATTCTTTTAATATTAAATAAAAATGAAAGATACTGACAGGTTACTTCAATTTATAAACTATATGACTTTTTTAAAAGTCTACATTTTGAGATAAAATGTTTTTACACTGAAATACTACTATCCTGATAAACACTGTATTTTCACAGGTTATTCTTATTTTGATACACAATGAAGCTAACTTATACATGTATGGTCTTTTAATTTTTTTTCACGAATTAAAAGGGATATTTCAGGTTACTTTTCGCAGTATAGCTATTTTTATACAGCAATATCTAGTTATTATAAGCACTTCTTTACAATTCGTGAATAATTCCTATTTTAAAACTTTTCTCTAGAAATCTGTTAGTTACATTTAAGCTGAGCAAATAAGGTGTGTACATTAAGAAACACATATGTAAGTCTGCTGAGGTTTTATGAACACTCTTATGAAAGTCTAACTAGTAGAACCATTTATATACTTGAGTAGTTTAATTCAAATAACTTTCTGGTGCACTGCTTAGTATTTAGCATTGTCTATAAAATATGTAGTTTCTCAAGAAGCTTAAAGTGAGTTTCTGAATTGGTGCATATCTGAAAATACATGTTTTGATCAGAAATACTCTTAATAGTTTAATAGTTATATACGTGGAGTGCTAAAAGCTTCAAATGTTTTCAAGCCTAAAATATACTAATGGCCAGTCTGCTAATATTGTTTTATTCAGTGATTTTGTTTCTATCTTCTGAATAAATTTTGGAACTTGGAGATGGGTAAGAGAAAGCTAGAGATAAATATTGGTGAAGAACTTTTTATATACAGATCAAATTTGTATATCTTTCATCTTTCAAAGAACTTTTTCCATAGGACATCATATCTGCAAACTGTGAAACAAGACTTTACTAATCTTTCTGCATTTTCTGCCTTTGTTTTGCTTTTCTTTCCTAGATAAAATCTTTTAACTCTCTTCTACAGACTCACAGCATCTATATTCTGCAAGCATCTAGAAAGTGAATCAGTCTTATGCCAGCCATTACTTTGATCTCTTACTCTGGTTTCTAGTGCTTGAATTGGATATCATCTCTGCTAAATTAACTCTTCTTTAATTCTCTTTTAGAGTGTCATTTTTTTTTTTTTCTGAACTGATAATCCTGTTTAATGCATAAACCCTATTTTTTTCAGATATTAGAATCCTTTTCCCAAGTTCCATTCTTGTTGTCAGATCTCCATGATTCCACCTTCTTATCATCTGGACCTTAGCCTCACTTGTTGATAAACTCAGTTCCAAAATTCAGACTTTCTGAAATCTCTCATATTTTCTGTTTCAGAGCCCTGGCCCAATTTTTTGAACCTTATGAACACCAACAATTCCTTTCACCAAACTAACTATAATTATAAGACCAGACTAACAAGAGAACTTCAGCAATTTGACCAGATTGGTAGGTCTGGATATGCCATATTTGTTGAAAATTTCAAAATATTAGCATAAAATTATTAGTCAATAATTTTAAAGCATAATGGATCCTTAAATATAAAAAGCCATATTGCAACCTTCCCTTTTCATAGCTACAAATTGATGATTCTTCCAGGTACCTATGATATTTCCTAGACTTAGTGTATCTATTATACATATTTGACAAATAAGTAAGAATCTTTCAGTATATTTTGCTTGCCTAGTAAGTATCAATTTTCATTTTAGACACTTTGATCAGATAAAAAATAAAATACTAAAAATATGTGGCCCTTTCAGGAGTTTACCAACTTACTGATCAGGCAAATCATAAATGTGTATTGGGTGATTGGGCAACCTCAAAGTAAATATATGGAAAATATAGTTACATAATTCTGATTAAATGTAAATATCTGCTCAAAACTAAAGAGATAAAAATTCATGAAGAATTTAAAGAACCCCCTAGGGGGTAATGAGTGGTTTACATGATATTCTATTCGATGCTATTAGGGATTATTCATCAAAAATAAATATAGGTTAAAAACTATTGAAAAAAAACCCTCATTGTTGCATAAGTTATTTCTTTGGAAAGTACACAGTAGAAATTTTTATGTTGAGAATTTCTGTGCCATAGTCTGAGTGGTATCAAAAATACATGAGAGACTTTATGCTGAGTGACATGACACATCAGAACCTATTACTGGCTTTGAGAGTGATTTAGGATTAGAAAGGATATTGTAAAACAAGAAGTTATACAAGTAGTCATTAGTCAAACATAGCTTCAGTGTGACGGAAATCAGATAGCAGGATGCACTGGATATTTTAACTACATTATAACAGGAAACCAAAATATTGATAGAAAATACACCAGAATAAATTATTTGGGGAGAGTGTTTTATAATGGTATAAGTAATTTCCTCTGAACAAATGTTTCAGGAAATTGCATTTGTCACACATTAAAATTTTGCGTTATCTAATACTAGGAATTCTTTCCATATACATGATCAATAGTTTTTTGTGAGACCACCAAACCTGTTCTGAGAACTTTCGTAGCTTTTTCACATACAACATGCTTTTATAATGGGGCCCTGTTCCATGTAAGGAAAGCCAAAATTTCAGCCAATCATAGTAGTACTTAGTTTAGTGAGATGAGATCTAGATTAATTCTAAGGCTTTCAGTGGATCTTAGGTTTTCAAGTTCTCCTTATGTTGTTCCAGTTTAATGTATAAATCTCTTCTCTCTAATTATAAGTATAAACTGTTAAAATGAGAAAAATTTATTGAAACTAAAGTCAAATGAAATATAATTAAATAGAAGGGAGCTGTATAACTATCATTTTTTATATGCAGTTTTGGCTGGTAAAGCAATTCTAAGTTAATTAATCAGTCAGTGTTCTGATTTGTAGTATTTGTTAACTTCTGTGGTCTAAGTACTTCCTCTTTGGTCAATTTAATGCTACTAATTGGCTCACAAAATTTCTTAATATTTAACAATTGGCCCTCATGAGCCAGTAGTGCAGGTTCCAGTACAACATTAATATGCAATTCTTTAACCTAATAGATGTAGGAGAAGACAGCTTTATTGTATAAGATGTCAAGCCTGTAACAAATGTGATTAAGATCAAATATGTTATTGCTTTCTACTTGAGTTTGGTTTGTAAATGTCTGAACACGTAGTTTCCCACTTGGAAGTTCTCTGTAAAGTAATGATACTGGGTCATCAATACCTATGTTTAGCCGCACAGCCTATTCACAGTCTCAGTGTTTTCTAAGAATGAACACCAAGACTCTATATCAATTTTTGTGAGATGGTCACCTCCTGAGTCTAAAAATGGACTTTTAACTGGCTATATCCTCAAACAATAGAATAAAAACAAGACATCCTTACTTCATCTTCCCATAACACTTCTAAATGGAAAACAGTATTTACATTTCACAGATAAGAAAACTCCAGCTCAGGAAACTTAAGTTCATATTTTTAGGATGATTCATACAATAGCTCAGATGCTCCCCAGCCTTTTCTTCTTCTTTTTCTTTTTAAACTTAAATTGTACAGTGATTTCTGGTTCCAGCAAAAGGGTGGAATAGATGAAAGAGGATTGTCTTCCATTGTGATAAATAGCTATAATCAAAATAAAGATATTTATGGGTAGGAGAAAGGAAGAAGGCTTAAGGTCTGAGCAGAGATCCTACACACTGATGTTACATAAACACATATTGGATCAGACAAAACCCCATGGACAAGAAGATAAACTTTTAATGCCCACAGGAGAAGAAATGTGTTTTGTTTTCTCCACATAAAGGAGGTTAATTTGTATTCTGTCTATCCAAGGAAGTGATAAAGAAGTTTGCCACTGCCTAGATATTTTGGTAAAGGAAAGGGCAGGCTCATTAAAAATCAAAGCCCTAGTCTTTTTGCATATTCTGACATTGAATCCAGGTTACATCACCCATTTTGCTGATCTCCTAAGTGAAAAATTTCAGCAGTGAGTTATGGAACTGTGAAGACTCTAAGATGCCAGTGAAAAATAGACCAAAAAAAACCTCATTCTGTAAAACAATTACCATCTATAGAGCATAGAAAAACCACAGGAAAAATGTAAATTTCCTATCGAATATGAGCTAACAATAAAAAAATTGAAAACAAACAATGAAATGATGCTTCTGAAATGTCAGCAGAAACATAAAAGAATAGAATTCAAAACTCAAGAAGTTTTATAATAAATCAGCTTGTGAGAAATAATAAAGTTAGAATGTTTCACTGATTAATGATAAAAAGGGATTATAATACAAAACATAATGTTTTATATAAATAGATAGAACTACTAGCAAAGAATGTGTACAATAATAAAGTTAAAACACTGAATAAATATATTGGACATAGCTAAAAAGAGATGTAAGAATGGAAGATGGAATTGACAAAGTCATCAGAGAGAGCATAAAATGTCTACCAGATGGAACCTCCCACTTTGATATCCAGGGTATACTTGAGCTTAAGAAACAGCCACAGTTTAACGACATTTCTGGCAATAAACCTTAAAACAAAATGATAAATAATGGCAATGACACTGACTCTGAACTCATTATAAGATATAATTTTTAATGATTCAATATTAAAATGCCCTTTTGTGCATCAATACTTTTTTAAAATGTTCTTTATTTGAGAGAACACTTCTCCGTTGAACGCCACAATCTATGAAATCTTTTTGGTGGTGTAGTGATGTTTATGAGCAAATCCTGCCTTGACACTTGATGTGGTTTGGCTCTGTGTCCTCACTCAAATCTCATCTCACATTGGAATCCCCATGTGTCTCAGGAGGGATGGGATGGGAGGTGAGGGGATTCTGGGGGCAAATTTCCCTCTTGCTCCTCTAATGATAGTGAGTGAGTTCTCACAGGATCCGATGGTTTAAAAGTACATGGCACTTCCCCCTTCACTCTGCCTCGTTCCTGCCACTACATAAGAACCGCCAGGCTTCCCCTTCACCTTCTGCCATGATTGTACATTTATTGAGACCTCAGAGCCGTGCTTCCTGTTAAGCCTGCAGAACTGTGAGCCAACTAAACCTCTCTCCTTCATCAGTTACCCAGACTCAGGTCTTTCTTTATAGCAGTGTGAGAACAGGCTATGACAATTGTTAATTTTAATTATCTGTTTTTGTTTAAGTTTAGTATGACTTTTTAAGTAAAGCATCTAGTATAGTGCCTACTACATGGTCACAATTAAATAATATAGTAGATTTTCTTATTTTCTATACAAAATCTAGAATATGTTGCAAAAAGTAGATTCACTAAGTATACTAGAACATTTTCAATAAAATAAAATATATCCTGAAATAGAATTTAATGATGAATATGTATTCATATCTCAGAAGTTCTGCATACCCAGCCCCAACTCCATGGGGCATATTAATATATTTAGAGTGTAGCTATTGTTCTCATTTCTTACTCTATAATCTTTCATTGTGCCAGCTAAATGTCTTACCAACATCTCTCTCTATAAATTTTTTCCTTCAAATTTAGAGGTGCTATGCAAATTCTATTTAAAAAATAAGTGCTACCTCCCTTGGTATCATAAAAAAGATGATATTAAAATCCCTAGTTTAGAGATTAATGTAGTCATTTACTATGGCTGCATAGCAAATAATCACCAAAATAGTGGCTTCAAACAATGCATTTTTATCAGCCCACAGCTCTATAAGTCAGAATCTTGGGCACGGTGTGACTGAGTTCTCTACGCTGGGTGTAACAAGGCTAAAATCAAAGTGTAAGTCAGGCTGCATTTTCATCTGGAATTCAGAGTCCTCAAAACGTCATGTCATTGTGTCATTATTCAGTATCTTGTGACTGTAGAACTGATAACTCCCATCTCTTTGCTAGCTGTTAGGTGGAGGTTGCTGTCTGATCCTAAAGGCCACCTGCATTTATTGACACGTCATCCTCCATCTTTGAATTCAGCCATAGAAAATTGCCTTTGTGATTCCAGTCTTCATCACCAGGAGTCCCTTCTAAGGACTTACTTGATTTGGTTAGGGCTATCAGTTTATTTTGTTTAAAGTCATCTGATTTGGGATATTAATTACATCTGCAAAACCCCTTCACAGAAGCATTTAGATTAGTGTTTGACTCAGTAGGGAGAAAGCATGTGCACATCAGTGCATGTACATTATAAGGGCCATCTTACAATTCTGTCTACCAATGTTTAAAAACTTAGACTCACATAAAAGTAATGCACCAAAGATAACAAAATCAAAGTAGTACAACACCAGGGCAGTACTCGTGCCATGTAATTTTATTAATGTAATCACATTATAGTACATTATCCTTTTTCCATTATCTTCTAGTATTCCTCAGTTACTTAAAGAATTATTGGGGTGCTTGTGTTTTTCTCTCTCCCCCATCTTTTCTCTTTTACTCCCTTTATTCCCCATGATGATTTGTGTATGTATTTTTTCATTTATTCAACACGTGCTAAGGAAATAAGATGAAATAAATACATTTAAATGATGGTGACTCCATCTGCCTATGGGAAAATAGAGGGTAGAAGAGTGAAACTGGACTCGGGAAAACTATTAGGAAGTTTTTACAATAACACAGGTAACATATAATAATTACTTAGACTACAATGGTGTGAATGGTGGTAAAACGATGTGATTAGATTCTGGATTTGCCGGTGCTTATGTGAGAGAAAAAGAGAAGTCAAGGGCCATGACCAATCCTTTTGTCCTGAGATTGTTTTAAAGTACAGCAACTATATACCAAGTTAAGAAAGACGCAGGAATGAGTAGACTTTGGCAGCAAGATATGAGAATAAATTTTAAAACTCCAACGTTGTTAATTTTGAAGTTTCTAAAATCTTAATTATTGAATAGGCAGTTAGGTATATGAGTCTTACATTTAGAAATCAGGGCAGGATTGAGCTACAGATATAAACTTGTGAATCTCTGGCTTAAATACAGTATTTTAAACCAAAAACTAATTTAGATAAACTAAAAATGTAAATGTATGTAGAGAGCATAAAAATCCGTGGATTAATTCCTGGGTAACTACAACATTTAGAGATTAGAAGGATGAAAGCTTTGCGGCAATGTAGACTGAATTAGAAGGCTTAGCAGATAGGATAACCTCAAAGGCCAAATGAATAAAATATTTCAAGGCGAACACTTCTCTCAGATGCTACTGATAGATTAAAATGGGTACTGAGAAGCACTACTATTGAATATAACAACATGGATACAACACTGGACACTTGGACAAGAGCAATTTTTGTGAAGTATTAATAGTTGAAAACAAACGGACTCAGAATGGAAAGTCAAGAATTGCAAACATTGAGTACATAAAAGTTTGTTAAGATGTTTTATAATGAGTGAGAAATAAACTGAGATGAGATGGAAATAATAATTTTAGTGGCATGTAAAACAGAAATATTTGTTTGAAAACTAGAATTATAATAGCATGTTTGCTTGCTGCTACTACTTAGACAATAGAAAAGAAAATTGAGTATATTGGGGAAAAAACTTCTGAATTGATGTCCCTAGGTGAAGAGTGGATGTGATGTGTTGCAGTGGAATGGTCACGTTAGATGGGAGTGCACACATTGCAGAAGGAGCAGAGTAAGAGTACATAATGACCTTTCTGCAGGTTGGTAGCTTCATGGGAAAACATGTTGAATTTCTCTTTTTAGTGATATCAAAAGGCAAAGTCCTCTTATTGCTTCTTTTTATCAGTGACATAAAAAGCAAAAACATTAGCTGAGAATGAGGAATTAACAGAAGGTTTCACACATTTAGAGAGTGAGAAAAGAGTAAAATGGTCATCTGGCAAATAGTGAGAGTGATGACTAGGGAAATGTGTTAGGCTTGTTAGGTGAAGCTAAAGATCATCTTCAAATTAGCAGGGATACATTTAATGACTTTGAAATAATGCTGGTCAGTATCATTGTGTATATTAGATGACTTGGAGACCATTGCCGAGTAGCTGGGGATTTGAATTTAACAGGATTTGAAGATTCACAAGGAGTATGATAGAGATGCAAATAACCTGAGAGTTTCTGTAAGGGAATAATTATAAAGACCCAAAAGCGAATCTAACAAAATTGAGAGGTCTGCAGTTAATAGTCACAACACAGACTAATGCATGACTCTGGGAGTGAGTGGCTGAGGTTGGGTTCAGGATAAGTTAACTAGAAGTGAAGTTGTTTAAAAACAGAGGCACCAAATATTAACAAGATTCTCTAAGATCTATTGAATCATTTTAAAACTCTTGTACAATAATTTCCTATGATATATTGCAGAAATGAGCTGGAGTGCTCTAGAAGTCAGTTGCTAATTGTTATAAAGAGGGGTAACAGTGAGTGCAGCCTCATGGCACGAGCTTCAAAAGAGCTGATGTTAGAAGAGAAGAACATCCAACATTTTAAAGGACTCTAGTGGGGCAATGAACTAAACAGGAGGTTTAGCTGAAGATCTGTGAGTTCCAGAGAGTGTGGAAGAGGAGAGTTCTCGGGCTTGAGAGCAGAAAACTAGAAAATTCACTGAGCTGTTGAGAGCATAGAGGTCTAGGTAAGATGAGATCCCTGGGAACACTGAGTTTTCTGTTGTGACCAACCTAAGGAGAGATAAAGGATTTGATGGTATTAATCCTGATGACCTATATCAGACAGCTATTGTGAGTGTGGTTTTTAGTGTCTGTGGAGGGGGAGTAGCCACTCTGAAGAAAAGTTTGGAAGTTACTCAAAAAATTAAAAATAGAACTACTCAGCAATGCCACTGCTAAATATATACCCAAAAGAAAGGAAAACAGTATATTAAAGAGATATTTGAACTCCCATGTTTAATGCAGCAGAATTCACAATGGCAAAGATTTAGAATTAAACTGAATATCTATTAACAAATGAATAAAGAAACAGGATACATTTACACGATGGAAGACTATTTGATCATAAAAAGAATGAGAGCCTGTCATTTGCAACAACATGAAAGGAACTAGAACACTACGTTCAGTGAAATATTTCAGGCACAAAAAGACAAACATCTCATGTTCTTACTCCTTTGTGGGAACTAAGAAACAAAACAACTGAACTCATGGAGATGGAGATTAGACTGATGGTTTCCAGAGACTGGGAAGAGTGACAAAGGGGCAGGTGGAAATAAATGGTGAATGAGTACAAAAATATAGTTAGATAAAATAAATAAGATCTATTATTTCATAGCACAATAGGGTGACTACAGTCAACAATAATTTATTGTGCCTTTTAAAATAAATGAAAGTATAACTGGAATATTTATAACACACAAAAAAAATAAACCTTTGAAATGATGCATACCCCATTTAACCTGTGATTATTATGCACTGTATGCTTGTTTCAAAATATACCACATATCCCATAAATATACACACATTATATATCAATAAAATTAAACATAAATAAAATTATAAAAATTGTGCCCCTGCATCTTTGTGTTTATGTCCTTTTATGTAGATGTGTATGCATATTTCAAGAGGGTTTTACAAGGTGGCCCTTGGACCAAAGAGTTACTTTCTTTTTCTCACTTGTAGTTCTAAATAACTGTACAATGTGTTGAGCATGCAATATCTTGTGATAAGGGAGAGCTGACCAGAACAGCCTGGGATCTATTTCAGTCCCTCTCTAGAAACAGAATGTCCTTCCATGCTCTTGGACAGTGATTCACTTTGTCCTAAGGTATAAAACACAGGGCAGGGGCACTGCTTTCTTTCATGACAATAATTCCTCAGCTGTGGTGGAAGTGGTACATGTGCAGTCAAAATTCATCCATTCTGGACAGTTTTCTGAGCATCAATGATCAGCTCACAGTGAGCTGTAGGCTTCTATTTTACATTGCTGCCTATCTGTAAGCAATAAATTCACTTCATATAACATGCAAGTTGATAACTTGTTGAAAAGGAATGTGTTCTGTCTCATCAAAATCAGAGAAGTTGGTAACCAATGCACAGTGGTCCTGCTTCATATGCATATGAATATGAATAAGTATGTATATGAAATGGCCAGGGTCTATTTCAGAAATTCCTTCCACCTATGAGTCTATAAAATAAAAATTTAAAAAAGCTATTTACTTCAAAGATTCAATGGTGGCACAGGAATTGGGTACACATTCCTATACTAAAACAGAAAAACAGGCTAAAAGAAGGGGTGACAATTCCCATACAATCTGAATCCCAGCAGGACAGTTAGCAAATCTTAAAGCTCCTGAAAATCTTTGACTTCATGTCCTGGACCCAGGGCACACTGGTGTGAGCATTGGGATTCCAAGGCCTTAGCAGCTCTACTCCTGTGGCTTTGCTGGGTGCAGGCTCCCAGGCTGCTCACATAGGTTGGAATTGAGTGTCTTTGGCTTTTCCAGGTTCAGGGTGCATGCTGTCAGTGGCTCTAACATTCTGAGTTCTGGAGGTTGGCAGCCCCCTTACCCCAGCTCCAATAGGCAGTGCCTCAGTAGAGACTCCGTGTGGGGGCTTGAACTCCACATTTCTCCTCAGGATTACACTAGTAGAGGCTCTTTGCTATAATTCCACTCTTGTAGCAGGCTTCTGCCTGGACACCCAGGCTTTCCCTGCCAAGCCTCCTTCACTCTTACATTCTATGTACTTGCAGAGTTAGCATCACATGGAAGCCACCAGAACTTAGGGTAGCTTGTGCTCTTCAGAGTGGCAGCTTGAACTATAACTGTGGTCCTTTGAGACAAAGTTGGGGCCGGAGTGGCCTGGATGCAGGGAAGAGTGACCTGAGGCTGCACAAGGTAGCAAGGCCATATGCTTGGTTCCCAGAATAATTCTTCCTCCTAAGATGCTGAGCCTGTGTTGAGAGGCTGTCTCAAAGATCTCTGAAATGCCTTCAAAGCCTTTTCTTCATTGTCTTGTCCATCAGCACTGGACTCCCTTTTAGGCTTGCAAATCTCTCCCTAGCAAGTTGTTCCTCAGTAGTCCACCTGTGTTCCTTTCCTGAAAAAATTAATTTCTTCTGTACCATATAGTAAGGCTGAAGATTTTCCAAGAACTTTTACATTCTTCTTTCCTTTTAATTAGAAATTCCAACTTGAAGTCATTCCTTTGCTCCCATATCTGATTGCAGAAATTAGAAGCAGCCAGTCTACATACTGAACACTTTGCTATTTAGAAATATTTTTCAGCCAAGATACCCTAATTCATCACTCTTACATTCAACCTTCCACAGATCCCTAGTACACATGAACATAATGCAGCCAACTTCTCTGTTAAAGTTTAGTATGGATGAGCTTAAGTTCCCAATAAATTTCCGCTTGCCATCTGAGACCTTAGCCTGGCTTTCTTTGCCTATATTTCTACCAGTATTTTGGTCGCAACCACTTAATAAGTCTCTAAGAAATTTCAGCTTTCCCTTTTCTTCCTGTCTTCTGGCACCTCCAAATTCTTCCAACTTCTACCTGTCATCCAGTTCCAAAGGCATTTCTACATCTTCAGGTATCTTTACAGCAATGTCTCACTGCTTGGTACCAATTATCTGTGTTAGTTCACTTCTATTGTTATAAAGAAATACTCAAGACTGGGTAATTTGTAAAGAAAAGCAGTTTATTTTGGCTTATGATTCTGAAGACTGTACCATAAACATGGTGCCAGCATCTGCTTCCTGTAAGGCTTCAGAAAGCTTACAATCATGATGGAAGTTGAAGGGGAAGCAGGTATGTTATATGGGGAGATGGAGCAAGAGAGAGTGGGTAGGAGGTGCCAGTCTTTTTAAACAATCAGATTTCATGGGAACCGAGTGAGATCTCATTAGTTACCCCATGGGAATGACACCAAGCCATTCATGAGGCCTCCTCCTCAATGACCTAAACATCCCCCATCAGGCCCCAGCTACAACAATGGATGTCACATTTTAACAAGAGATTTGGAGGGGGAAAAATTACCAAACCATATAAAATACCAATAAAACTTGTCTATGGATTTCTCAGCTTGGGAAGCTAAAGAGAGTGGGATAAGATATTCAAAGTGCTGAAGGAAAAATATCTTCCACCAAGAATACCTTATCCAACAAAGTTATCTTTCAGAAATGAATGAGAAAAACTGTATAAGAATAAGAAAAACCCAGGGAATATATCACCACTAGATTTGCCTTTCAGAAATTGTTAGAGGAAGTTCTTTATACTGCAACAAAAAATTTCTTACTAATAGCATTAAACATAAGAAAGTACAAAACTCAATGTTGTTAGTAAAAAGTGCCATATTTGGAATACTAAAGGACTCTAATGATGATGCGTAAGAGTTAAAAGGTAAAACTATTAATCACCAAAGTTAAAATAAATTATAGTAATCAATAGAGTATGGTACTGGCATAAAAACTAACAGACTAGAGGAACAGAATAGAGAAATCAAGCATATACAGTCAACTGATTTTTGACAAGGCCACCAAAAGACACAACAGAGAAAAAATAATGATCTCTTCAATAAATGCTCTTGGGAAAACTAGGTATTCACATTCAAAGGAACTAATCTGGAATCTTATACTAGCCAAGAAACTGTAAATTTTATACGAGAAAATAGGAAAAGTCTCCTTATTACTGGACTTTGCCATGATTTTTTGGGGATATCACACCAAAGCTCANAAAAAAAAAAAAAAAAAAGCAGGATTACATTAAACTAAAAAGCTTTTGTGGAGCAAAGGACACAACCAAGAAAAAGAAAAAGCAGTTTATGAATTGGCAGATAAGATTTGCAAAGTATATATCTGAGAAGGGGTTAATATCCAAAATATATAAGGAACTCATATAACTCAACAGCAAAGAATAAATAAAAGTAAAATGAATAAACTAAGCCATAGATCTGAAGAGATATTTTTTCAAAGAAAACATAAAGTGGCCAACAGGTCAGTGGACTAGCCTTAAGAAAATGGCCAGTAGGTTTATGATGGGGTGTTCAATATTATTAACTATCAGGGATACGCAAATCAAAACATCAAGTTATTACCCCACTCCCTTTAGTATGGCTACTGTTAAAATGACAAGAAATTACAATTGCTGTTAAGGGCACAGAGAGAAAAAAAACTCTTGTACACTGTTGGTTGTAATATAAACTGGCAGAGCCATTATGTAAAACAGTATAGAGGTTCCTCAAAATGTTTAAAAATAAATCTACTGTGTGATTCAACAATCTCTGTCTTGGGTATATACCCAAACAAAATAAAATCAATACCTCATAGAGGTATCTGCACACCCTTACTCACTGCAGCATTATTCACAATAGCCAAGCTGTTGGGCCAGGCATAGTGGCTCATGCCTGTAAACCCGGCACTTTGAGAGGCTAAGGCAGAAGGAATGCTTGAGGCCAGGAGTTTGAGACCAACTTTTGCAACACAGGGAGACCCCTCACCTCTACAAAAAAATTTAAAAAAATAGCTGGATGTGGATGTGTGCACTTGTGGTTTTAACTACTGGGGAAGCTGAGGCAGAAGGATCCCTTGAGCCTAGGAGTTCAAAGCTGTGATGAGCTGTGACTACATCACTGAATTCCAGCCTGGGTGACAAAGTGAGACTCTGTCTCTAAAATAAAAATAAAAATAAAAAAATCTGGAAACAATCTAAGTTCCCATCAATGGATAAAGAAATAAATGGATAAAGAAAGTGTGGTACACATATATACAACGGAATATTATTCAGCATTACAAAAAGGAGAAACTGCCATTCACAATAACAGATAAACTGGGAGGACATTATGCTAAATGCAACCAGCCAGGCGGAGAAAGAAAATTACCACATGACCTCACTTATATGTGGAGTCTGAAAACAAAACAGAATAATAAATACCTAGAGACAGACAGTAGAACCATGGTGACCAGGGGTGAGGAGACAGATAAAATGAGAAGGTGCAGATCAAAAAGCACCAATTTACATTTAAGGAAGATGAACAAATCTAGAGATCTCATGTTCAGCATGAGGACTAGCTAATAACTCTCTATTGTATATTGAAAATTTGCCAAGAGAGTAGTTTTAAGTACTCTTAACACACACACACACAAATTATGTGAGGTGATAGATACGTTAACTGGCTTGACTGTGGCAATTATTTCCTATGTATATGATATCCAAAGTTAATGCTGTACACCATAAATGTATATAATAATAAATTTAAAAACATGCATTCTCCATTTCTATTGCACATATTAATGTTATATTATATGTATACCATCAGATTTTCAAGTCTTATACTTTGCTCTCTCCCATTTAACCCTCACTGAACCACTGTTTTACATGCAACTATGTATTTATTGCTCACCACAAGTCCTTACATTAATGTTTCTATAGTCATTCTTGCTGTTTGAAGCTTGTTTTATAGATTATATCTTAGGATGAAAACAAGTGGATGATACTCCCTGAGTTTTACTTGTTAATAGTAGTTTCATTAGTAAAGATTAGCTTTACTCATTATAATAATTTATTACATTTTATTTGATAACCTTGTATATTTACTGTATTTTTTTCTGAAATAAAGCATTTCTATTGGAAAGTCTGAAAATAATTTAATTTTCTTTTCAACATAAGTCACATGCTTTATTTTTCCTATACATCCAAAAGATTTGCTTTCCTTTTCTTTGAGTTTTGCAGAAAATGTGCTAGATTATGTGTTGATGTTGTATCATAAGCCACTGAAAATCTTAATAGCACAAAACAATGATTCCATTTTGTTTACAGATATTGTGGGGAAGAAATTTGAAAAGAGCACAAAGGAGACAGCTGTTTTCTGCTCGGCAATGTCTGGGGCTGCAGAATAACTTTTTCACTTACATGTGGTCCTTGGACAGGCCAAACTTAGAACTCCTGGGTGAAGTATCTATGTGAGGCATTACAAGTGGCGGTCTCAGGGTGTTTGATATTTTATATAGAAACTGAGGGCTTCATTATTCCCGGTGAATAAAGTGGAAGTGACACAGTCTTTCATGAATTTCCTCATACCGTAGGGTCAAAGCATCCATATGCTTGTCCAAATTCAAGAGAAAAGGACAAAGTTACCTGACTTCATGAAAAGATTATACAAAAATTTTAAGATTATCAACTTACTGTGTGTCTACAACATTATATACATTCTTCCATAATTTATAAAATCACCCAAAAGTCTTATCTCATATGGCATAAGTCTTAGGCTCAAATTTAAAGATTCATTGATTTAGATGACATCCAGGTGTAGATGAGGTTCCTGAGTTTCAGTTCCTCAAGCACAGTTTCTCTTGATCTTACTTGTTTGTCATCAATATCAGTCAGTTTCACTGAAATCCGTCTAGTCTCTTTTTTTGTATTTCGTTTTTTTTTTTTTCTTTTTTGAGACAGGGTCTGGCTCTATCACCCAGGCTGGAGTGCATTGGTGATCTCAGCTCACCACAACCTCCACCTCCCGGGTTCAAGTGATTCTCCTGCCTCATCCTCCTGGTTAGCTGGGTTTACAGGTATGCACCATCACACCAGGCTAATTTTTGTATTTTTAGTAGAGACAGGGTTTTGCCATATTGGCCAGGCTGCTCTTGAACTCCTGTCCTCGGTAATTTGCCTGCCTTGACCTCCTAACTCACTATTTTTGGTATTTAATTTATTTTCTATTTGGCTTATATTTCTAATAGAGCACTATCTGTTGTGTTTATTCTCTTTTTCTATTCTACCTTAGTTTTCATATATAAAACATTTTTATTTTGTTTCTAAACAGTTTTTGACTATGCCACCTCACTGGGGTTTTCTCATTTTAAATATGTTGACTTCTGTTAGGTTGTATCATTGTTCTTCATATATTTTAGCTTATATTGAAATAGTACAATAGAGTTTTGATCTGTTCTTTTGTGCTGAGCTTGGCTTCCTGGTGGGCTTTTATTTTCTGTAGGGAAGTAATTCTCCTCTTTATTCTTTTTTCCTTATAATAACTTTGTGTGGAATTTGATGTTATTTTTTTTTCCTGTTGTTCATATGTATGTGGTTAGAAGAGGGCTTTAGAGAAGTTCTGTTTAGGTTTTTAAAGATGACAGCTTACTTTGAGAGTTATTTGACATTCCTTCCAAGCCTACTTTCAGCTGGCTATTCTTATTCCTCCATCTCTGTCCTGCTTAATTTAGTTCTACTCTAGACTGTGAGTTGACCTTGTAGAAGAGAGTCTTGGCTGGTCAGTTTAAAGAGTTCACAGGACAGTGCCCACGTCTCTTGAGATCTTTCCATGGATTCCATGCAGTCATCCATTATTAAAGTGAGCTACTCCCCCACCTGTTTCAGCTACTAATTGCCAGTTGGTCTTTGATACCTTCTAGTCCATAACAGTTGGCCTTAGGGATTCTATGTTCGCCCTTCCATCACTCACCCATTGCTTCCGTCTGGTTTCTTCTGCACAGGTGGACATAGCACATGGTTACTATGTATTGCCAGGTTAGTCCTGTCACCTTGTAATTTGCAGTTCTTAGGAATACCTTGTCATCTAGTTTGTTATTAATTTTGAACACGTGTATTTAATTTAGCCCTCTAATCACTCTATCTGCTTATATGTAGATTACAGAAGACAAAAAAAATAGGTTGCCACCACTGCTGCCATTGTCCAAAACATCTTGAAGACAATTTCAAAAGATGTTTACATTTCATGTTGAAGATAATTCTAATGAAAAATGAGAGAAGTAGTGTGGAGCTCAGAGTTATTTTAAATTGTAGCATAAGAAAACTTTCCTTGTGTGTAATCCTGCTGGTATCAAAAAAGACTTAAGATGAATAGCTTAATTTTCAGTACCCCCTTTAATATCAACTTTATAAAAAGAATGTAATGCAATAAACTGCACATGTATAACTAGATTAAACAATTATATATCAACTTCTTTAGCACGGGAAATAACTTGTGCATTTTGAAAGAGTCTAAGATCGTTAGAGTATAAAATTGAAGGCATTCTCACATTATCTTAAGAAATAACATGAAATGTTTTCTCACTGCATAATTCTCTAGAAAATCTAGGAAATTGCTTTGTACCCATGATGTGTCCTTTGATCTGCAAGTTTTCACACATAGATTTCTTTCACGTTTCTAGTTTCACTTTGGTAAGTATAATTTGTTTTAATCTCAAAGTTATTCTGGGGAGGTAATATCATATTATTCGTTATCAATTCATAAGTAATCAAATTCCCATAACAAGGATTTTTTTTTTCCTATTTCTATGATAGGGTATGGTGGCTAAAGAAATTTTCTCCATATTTCTAAAAGTTATTGAAAAATCTGTATATAGATATATGTCCTTTGTGATAACGTTGAGTAAAGACAAAAATTAGCTGTTGCTTTCTGAGTACGCAACTTAATGTGCCTTTAAAGAAGACTTTATTTCTTCCAGTGAAGCATAATTTATCAAGGATTTTATAGACTTGAGATATCAGTAAGATTGGTTGTTTCATCAGCCTCTCACTGTTAAAGGGTAAGATACAATATTGTCTATTCTGAATTAAATATTAAATTTAAACAATTTAGACTATCTAAATTTGCATTTGTTTAGAATATTAGATTTTTAAATTTTAGCTCTAAATTTGATTCTCAAGCAAAAGTTCTCTTTCATTAATACACACATATATGTGTATCTTTTTATACCTATACAAATATATGTCATGCATACACATGTGTGTGCATATAAATACATATATGTGTGTATATATGTGTGTATATATATATGTGTGTTTATATATAATATATATGTGTGTGTGAATATATATACACACACACATATATATATATATATATGTGTGTGTGTGTATGTTTATAAACAGTATATAAAGTTTCCCTGCCATTTGTTGGATGCTTTCTTGCTGCTAGTCACCTACAGTTGAAGTCAGCTGGTAGCCAGTGGGAAGAACGGGTTTTGTGTCTCAAGATAACCTCATTTGCATATTGAAAGTCACTTGGCCCCCCCGCCCAGGTGGTTTCTTATCCTATAGGAGGCCAGGCCAGCTTGTTCTCCCTGGGTGCAAAGAAGCAAGAAGTTGTTAGAATTGGTAGGGCCTCTGGATAAATAAAAGCATTGTAGCATTTATCCTGCCTTT
This sequence comes from Cebus imitator, assembly GCF_001604975.1. NCBI lineage: Eukaryota > Metazoa > Chordata > Mammalia > Primates > Cebidae > Cebus > Cebus imitator. The sequence continues at coordinate 2,404,490 of NW_016107483.1, read as the reverse complement.
CCTACTACTGTGTGACTAAATAATAGATGACAAAAAGTTTTGTTTTTATTTTATTGTTCTTTAGATTCTGGGGTATATGTGCAGATCATGCAGGATTGTTGCATAGGTACACAGATGGCAATGTGGTTTCCTGCTTCCATTCCCTCGTCACCTTCATTTTCATTTCTCTCCACGTTATAATCCCTCCCCAACATCCCCACTGTCCCCACTGTCCCTCCCTTGGCCCTCCACAATAGACCCCAGTGTGTGATATGTTCTCATTATTCAATACCCCCCTATGAGTGAGAACGTGCGGTGTTTGATTTTCTGTTCTTGTGTCAGTTTGCTGAGAATGATGGTTTCCAGAATCATCCATGTCTCTACAAAGGACACAAACACATCATTTTTTATGGCTGCATAGTATTCCATGGTGTATATGTGTTTTTTAAAATATAAATTTAGCCCAGTTAGTAAATGAAAATAAAATAATAGAGTATCATCATTTTACAATCCCCAATAGAATAAAGCTTTTAGGCATCAGACAGAAACAGATGCTAACACCAAAAAGGACCAAAACTAGAGAGATATGCTTCCTGAAATACACACACGTGCACGTGCATGTGTGTGCATGCACACACACACACACACACACTGTGTAACACTGTATGCACACCACCAGCCATGGTCTTGTCAAGGATGTCGAACTTGATTCTGATTATGTGTCTGGATCCAGCTGCCAGTTTGTAGGAAATAGGGAGAACAATGCAGCATTTTGCACTACACAGGAAGTATGCAATCTGCAACTTCTAGACTATGGAAAGTTCTATATGTTAAATGACTTATAATTAATGAAAACAATTTTTTAAATAAAGGGATAAAAATGACTTTGTTGTTTAAAAGAGACTTGAAATAAATGTATTTTTTAAATGGGTAAGACTAGACAGTAATCTAAAGATGCACACTTGAATGATAAAAATCAGGATACTGGTCACTTTGAAGGGTGTAAGTGAAGTATTGGAATTCGAGTATGAATTAACACCAAGACAAAAGTATGCCAAATTGCAGGGTCTTTATTATTGCTGGCGACCACAGAGGACTCACGTCTCTCCAACCTGGGGCGTTGAACTCAGGGAAAGCAGGATTTTTAAGCTGAAAAACCACATCCTAGTTTTAGGACCCAGAGGGTGAGGAGCGGAGATGGGGATGAAGAGCTTCAGACATTCTGAGGGCTAGTGGATTCTGTAAATCACCTCCTGGGCGGAGAGGAGGGTGAGGGGGGCTCCAGACTTTCCAAGGGCCAGGGGACTTTTGTCACTCTGATTGTTACTTAAGTGGTCTACCGAAGTCAAGATAAACGTTAGTTTACACATTATGTGGGTAGTGGTGGAAGTCACAGATCTTAGTTACTTATTACAAGTCGCAGGGGCCAAGATGGCATTAGCTTGGGCTGCTTATTCTGGCACTGATAAGAAAAGGTAAGCAGCTTTACATAGTGGGCATTTTTCAGAGCAAACTAGCAACTTTATTTACAGAAGCCAAACACAGCTTTATCTTATAAAACGGCATTGCGCAGGTTCTGGCTCTAGGCCAGCTATAGCACAATATCACATAAGGAGATCATAATTTGGGTGGATAACATAAGGAGCTTTCAGGTTACCAGGCTCAAATTCTCAAATTTCTAATTTTGACATTTAAAAAAATATCTGAAGGGATTGATTATGGGACACAGGTGGTTGATGACTAAATATACCTTTTAGAGAAAAAGAATTACAGATTTTGAATGAATCTGTAACAGGCATTCAAGTTTATTCTCCAAAAATATTCAAAATAATTTTTCTGCAAAGTTGTGGCCACTTTTGTGTAAACACACAATCTTTAAGGGTGACTACTTTGAAGGTACTAACATTTTTAGATGTGTACATTCTAATGTTTATTTAGAAATTCCTAATACTTTATAGCCATGTATAGTATGTCTATTGCATAATAACTTATGTAGTAGAGAAAAGGTAATTGGGTTAGTATAAGGGGATGGAAATTTTTCTATGGAAATATGCAATAAAATATATTATTTGCAATAAAATCATGTGTGCCAGAGTACATTTCTGATATATATATATACATATATATGTATATATATGTACGTATATATATATACTTTATCTAAAGCGAAGCCTATATTTTAAAGAGTGTTTCCAATAATAAAATAAGAAAATGTATGAGGTCTAGACATTTTGAGCAATAGTGGTTAAGAGAGTGGAACTGTCTAACAGTGAGGACATTTGATTGACAGACTCGGGGATGACTCAACTTGTGAAGAGAAGGATAACAATAGTGCTTCAAGCAAACTTTCTATTTCTGCTTGGATTATTTGAGAAATTCAGGCAAAATTCAAGCAGTTGCTTCAACTGTTCACATCACTTCAGCAGTAGCATAAGGCTGCGCTGGGAAAATGAAGCACACTGATTTAATAACTGACAAGGATGCAGGATATGTAGAAAGTACCGGGGACTGGCATTACTGTGCAAATGCTCTGGCTTTGATTTTCAGTAATTTAAGAGCAAAGTGCAAATGTGAGATAATCAATTCTGAAGTTCTAGAAAAACTTATTTCTCGACCATCTTAATATATCAATTAAATGTGAATGCAAATAACTAATCAAAATGCTTTAGATATTAATAACATTTCACCATAAATAGCATCACATATTTGAGAAATTTCACATTATAGTAATTTAATGTTTAATGCAATAGCATATAAACCACCTACTTCAAAGCAGCAGAATATAAAATGTGATGTTGACTTTTGAAATACATTCAGAGAAGACAGAAGAAAAATTCTTAAATTAAAAAAAAAATGAAACAGAGAGAAAAAGAGGCATAATAACAAGAATTTCTTTAATAGAATTGAAATTGGTTTTCCCAGGATGAAGATACTAAGGAAAGTAATGAACTGGAAAGTCGCAAGACCAAAATCAGCCAGGAGGTTATTGCCATGAATCTGAGTTGTCCATTAGATCCAGGGAAAATGCAAAGATAGGAGAATACAGTAGACTCTTGACTCTAACCTTAATGTGATTGGACTTAAATGACAATCAAATTGTTTCTTTTGAGTAGCTGACATTCCTTATTGCCTCTGTAGCTAGGCTTGAAAACTGTATGGCTTGTACTTCCCAGCTGTTTTTCTACTCCTGCTAACCCTGATTATAAAAAGTTCTTCTTGGTTAAATTTATATTATCTTCATGCATCTATGTATTTCTCCTTCCACAAAAATAAATGCTGATGTAAACAAAAATAAATTCTTCATTGCAGAAGGAAAACAATAAATCTCAGAGTGTCTCCAGAGAGCTTTACTCTTTATGACTTTCATAGCAGAGTAACATTTTTTAAGACATCTCTTTATTATCGAGTAATTTAAGAGATCTAATTTATTGTAGGTTTTAAAGCTTGCTTCTTTGTTGTTATAAATGGAATTACATTTTTCAAAACTGTATACAGTCTATCTACTACAGTAACATTAATACATATTTTTATATTTCTATTTACATAAATTATATTGTACAATAAATCTATTAGTACATTTTTACTTATAAATGTTTATGTTTGTTTGTATATATACATATGTAACATTGGTCTAGGTACTAAATTATATAAATGAGCATCTGTATGATAAATATATACTATAGACAATAATTTTCTCTGACGACAACTTCCAGGTTTATCTTCGTGAAACATGAGAATGATTTTTATATTTTTGTAGGCACAAAAATCTTCCCGAGATACATATACATAGGTCTGAAAAAAGTGATTACCACATTCATGAAGTCTTATTTTCTTTAATAGCATAATTCCAAATACATGGAACAATACTTCAAGTAGCGTAAACTATTTTAAGTCGGTACAATAGAGATTAGTCAGTTCAATGAGCCAAAACTCAATCCTTTGTCTAATGATATTAAGCAGGGAGAGTTTAGACAAAGAAATAAAATCAAGCTTATGCCATGATTGCTGGAAGGTTTTGACTTGCTGTTTACCAATGAAAATACTTTCAACCAGTAATATACGAATCATTTCAACACTACTTGAGGCCAACAGTAAATAGTTGGCTACTTCTATTGCTTCTCAGTACCCAGACTCTACCTGTAAGCCAGACTACCCTTGGAACGCACAATTAACTCTCTGATAAGACAGAAGCAAACACATGCAGATAGCCCTAACTCTAACTCCAAACACTTTAAAAAATTTATCCTGTCCCTTAAGATTATGTAAGGCTGACATTAAAAATAACAATGAGTATACCTTATCAATCTTAATACCAACACATTTAAACGACTGCTTTGCACAGAATTTCCCCAGCTTGTGGTTTTGAGTTGATTTTCACCTACCTAATTGCATGACTACAGAAAGTGTAGTAAAATTAATGGAATAACAAAACAGATAACAAAGGATACGGCAAAAACGTGCAGTTGTTATTATAAACTATAATAAAAAACACAGTGCCCTGTGCTACAATTATTCCACTTGAAAATTCTCATTGTAAAAGCTGTTCTGTCAGAAGAAATTGTTTCAACAATTTTTAAAAACTTAAGAAATTAAAAAAATAATTTAATAAAAATATACTACTAATGAAGACACTTCCCTCACTCCTCTGGTTTCTAAAGCATCTTAGCAAATAGCTATTGCAGCAGAAAAAACAAAACAAAACAAAAACAAACCAAAAAAAAAATAAAAACACTTCTGGCTACAGGATTATAATGTGGTTTCAAGGACACTGCAGTACCTTTCAAAATAATTTCAAAGACTACTTGGAAAGCAACAGTTCTGTTTTGCAAACTAACAGAAGACCTTTCAGAATTTTGTTTTAAATTAAAATATTTCTACACTATTTTATTTGTTGAACACTGAAGCAGCAAAGAAGGAAAAAACAAGTTGATTGGAATCTGTATTCTTCATGGATTTTATCCTTACATTTTCAATAAAGAAAAAAAATTTACATGTTTCCTCATGGGGCCACTGAATCAAAGATTTTGTTTGGAAAGATCATTTAAAAGGGATAAAATGTTATATCTATAAACACATCATTTTAAATTCAGAAAGTAATGATTTCTGGGCTCTGAATGTGGAGGTTTAAAAGATGCATATAAGTGAGAGAGAGAACGATAATGTGTGTGTGTGTGTGTGTGTGTGTGTTGAGGAGGGATGAGAATAACAGACAAATGCTATTTACTCACATTTTTCTTTTTTTTTTTTTGAGAAGGAATTTCACTCTATTAGCAGCCTGGAGTTCAGTGGTGCGATCTCCGCTCACTGCAACCTCCACGTTCCGGGTTCAAGCAATTCCTCTCTCAGCCTCCAGAGTTGCTGGGACTACAGGTGCCTGCCACCATGAACGGCTAATTTTTATAGTTTTTAGTAGAAATGGGTTTCCACCATGTTGGCCAGGATGGTCTTGGTGTCTTGACCTTGTGATCTGCCCGCCTTGACACCCCAAAGTGCTGGGATTACAGATGTGAGCCACAGCACCAGGCCTACGCACAGTATTTTTTATAGGTAATATTTTATCATTTCCCCAAGCTGGTTCTGAATTATGAAGCAAGTCTCATGAGTCTTAAAGTTGAGGGGGATTTCAATTTCCTTCCTATCTTTTGTAAGGCTGATTAAATATAGCACTCATGATGTATTAGTGGGTAAAACAGAAGAGCATATTTGACATGAAGTCATTAAAACAGGAAACATAGCATAGATTTATTTTCGTCTGCCTTTATCCAAACCTCTGTCCTAGATTTCTAGAGACATATAGCATTATGATTTGAATGTCCTCTCAGAAATTCATGTTGAAACTTAATCCGCCATGTGGCAGTATGGAGAGGTGGGGTTTTTAAGAGGTCATTGTAGCATGCAGGCTCTGCTTTCATGAATGGATTAAGTCATTCATGGATGAATGGGTTCCGTTGGGAGTGAGTATGGTGGCTTTGTAAGCTGAGGAAGAGGGACCTGAGTGAGCATGGTCAGCTCCCTTTACATGTGATGCCCTGTGCTGCTTCTAGATTCTGCAGAGTCCTCACCAGTAAAAAAGCTCTCACTAGATGTGGTCCCTTTCCGTTGGACTTCTTAGCCCCCAGAATAATAAGAAATAAATGCATTTTTAATATATAGCCCAGTTGTAGACATCTGCTATATGCAACAGAAAATGGACTAAGATGGATTTCTTTTATTGAAAAGGCTCCATAGGCCTTGTTCCTTTTGTCACAGAAATAATAAAAGTGATGGCTTTGACCTAACCTCAGGCTGATCATGGATGACTGACTTGCTAGAAGATGCTGTTTCTCATTTTTCCACTTGGGAAATATTTCTAGATCTGGACCGAGAGTCTGGAAAACAATTTAGGTTTACACCAAAATCCCACAGGATGAGAATAACAGATGAATGTTATTTACACACAATTTTTTTTTTTGGAGAAGGAATCTCGCTCTGTTGGCAGGCTGGAATGAAGTGGATGATCTCGGCTCACTGTAACCTCCGCCTCCCGGGTTCAAGCAATTCCTGTCTCAGCCTCCAGAGTAGCTGGGACTACAGGTGCTTCAAGCAAATATATATATTTACTTGACTAAATACAAGTCTTGAGGTCCCAAAATTTGACAGATTTTTAGATTTATTATTTCAGTTGCATTGGTTACATACATAACAAAACTCAGCTTCATTTTGTTATTCTTGTTCAATTTTAACAAGTTTTCATACTAAACTACAATTAAAAGGTTATTCCCATTGAAATTCAATATTATGTTTATGCAACCTGTGTGTGACCAGATAAGAATAAATTTACGTTTAGGTGGGGAATTAAAAGCAATCCAGGAGATATCTGCTTCTTATTAGGTTGATGAAAGTCAAAAAAGAACATTGTTCCTACCTAATCATGAGAAACAGCTAGATAACCTATAATATCATAATTATTTAAGGTCCTCAGGGAACTTATAATTCAAAAAATATAATAAGTCAAAATTTAAAAATGTGATAAACCCCTTCTAGATAAGAAAAGACAGAAAGTTTCTTTCACCCTTGGTGGCATAGAAGTAGGAGAAACAACAGACATCGCTAAGACGAAGACAATTAAACATATAACACATTTTAAAGACCAAGTATGAATTGTTAAGATAATTTAACATCCCTAAGTCTCTGACTCAAGGAGAGCCTGCACGGACTTTTCAATTCTTTTATAATGTGCTTTCACCTAGAGGTCGTGAGAGGGATTGCAGGCAGGAGAGCTGAAAGCCTCCTCTGCTGAAGCCTAGGCATGTCTGAGGGTTGGGCAGCAAGAGCAAAGGAAACCCGAAAGATGACTGACTTCACACAAAGTACTTGGTATGACTCTACAACCAGAAGAGAGGCAGAGAGTTCTAAGAAAATCATCCTCTTTGAGGCACCATAACTGCTCCAGGCACTTAATCCTTTTGCCCATCAATAATTTAAAGCTGACAGTCATTCGAATCTAAGCAAATGACCCACAGGTCGAGATCCAGCTTTACTGATTTAACTGATTCCATGTCCCATAATCATAGCCTGACAGTAGACGCAGCATGCGGTTTCAAGGAATAAATATCATTTAATTCACTCTCTGCTGGCCTTTTATAAGATGGTGTTCTGCAGCCAATCAAAATGTACAAGTCACTTAAGCAAGAAAATGTGGCCTAGTCTCAAGAGAAAATAATGTTTCAAAATTCAGAGATGACGGAAGTACTACAATGATCAGATAAGCTTTTCAAATTCATTAAGCAGTAAAATAATATAACATAACATATATACACACATGGGAATTTTATCAGGCACATAAAAATTATATAAAAGAGCAATAAACGATTGCTAGAAGTAAGAACAATAAGAATAAGAATTTTTTCAAGATGCTTATTAGCAGACTGAAGACAGCAGAATAATCAATCAATATACCTGAAATTAAGTCAATACAAATTAAACAAAAGAGAAAATAAAAAATAATTTAAAAATGAAACGGAGCATTTGAAATCTGCGAGCCAATAACAAAGCAAGTATATAGCTGGAGTTGCAGAAAAAAGAAGTGAAAAAGAGGCATATGGGAGAAACATTTGAAGAGATAGTATCCAGGAGTGAACAAAAATTAGTAAAAGATGTAATCCAGAAATCAAATGAATTCAATAATTCTCAAGCAGGATAAATATGAGACAGACATCACTATGGTACATTGTAGTCAACCTACTGAAAGCTATTAATAAAAAGAAAACCTTGAAAGCAGCCAAAGGAAAGAGATGTCTTATGTAAAGGGGAATAATGATAAAAACAACGGCTGAATGGGCATAAGAAATAATGGAGGCCAAATATAGAGAATGAGCAATTTTATGTGCTGAAAGAAAAGAAAAAATTGCTAATTCTGAATTCTATATCCAAGAAAGTATTCATTAAAAACGAATGTGAAGCAGACAGTTTCAGAATAACAAAATCTAGAAGTGTTTGTCTAAATCAGACCTATACTATAAGAAAAGTTACAAGTTAGTTCTAGGCTGAGATAAATTGATAACTGATAGAAACCAAGTTGGGCAAGAAAATTTATTATTACATAAAGATGTATTACTCCAGAAAACAATAACCTTAAACATGTGTGCCTTTAACAACAAAGTTTCCAACACATATACCAAAAATGGATATACCTAAAAATACAAAAAGAAATGCAAGACCTAGGTTTGAGACTTTTATCATCTTTTTCTGCAGTAGTTTACAATACAAGTAGAAGAAGAAGAGAATAGAAATTGGAGCAACCCTGACTGATCTTTATAGAATACTATATCCTCAAAGAGGAATAAGCATATTCTTAATTGCACATGGAAAATTCATGCAGAATGAACAATAAATCAAGTCTCAATAAGTTTAAAAGAGTTAAAATCATATAGAGTATACTCCCTGATCATAATGCTATTAAATTGAAAATTATTCTCATAAAGATATCAGAAAAATATTCAAGTATTAGAAAGAAAGCAAATCATAGATCACTAGAAAAAATCCCAATAAGTATTTTAAAAATATTTCTAAATGAATAATTATGAAAACACAGTATGTCTAAATTAATGGGATGCCAGAGAATGTTTAGAAGAAAATACATATTTTTAAATGCTTATATTAGAAAAAGTGAAAGATGCAAAATAAATGACATGCTGCCACTTTAAAAAGATACACAAAGATATTTAAAAGAAAAATAAAATAATAAAATAATGTGACAAATTAATAAAATAGAAAATAAACTATTTTCTAGAAAATAGCTAAAATTGACAGTTAAACTTAGTTAATTTGGTTCCTCACAACTTGACTTATAAAAAAGTTGTCTTTCACATGGTTAATAAAATTGTTAAATCCGTAGGAAGATTGAGCATGAACATAGAGAAAAAAATGCAAAGTGCCAAAATCGTGATGAAAGAAGGAACATCTTTACAGGCGCTGCTGACATTGAAAGGATCATAACATTATGCCAATTAAATGGACGACTGAGGTGAAATGGGCATATTTTTTGAAGATCACAGCTTGCCAAATTCAAATCAAGAAATGGACATTTCTAGCAGGTCTTTATCTATTTGACATGTTGTTTGTAATTTTTTTTTCCCATTTATTTTATTGCATTTTAGGTTTTGGGGTACATGTGAAGGACATGCAAAATTGTTGCATAGGTACACACGTGGCAGTGTGATTTGCTGCCTTCCTCCCCATCACCTACATCTGGCATTTCTCCCCTTGTTATCTCTCCACAGCTTCCCACCCCCCACCGTCCCTCCCCTATTTCCCCCCAACTGACCCCAGTGTGTAGTGCTCCCCTCCCTGTGTCCATGTGTTCTCATTGTTCAACACCCGCCTATGAGTGAGAACATGCGGTGTTTGATCTTCTGCTCTTCTGTCAGTTTGCTGAGAATGATGGTTTCCAGGTTCATCCATGTCCTTACAAAGGACCCAAACTCATCGTTTTTGATGGCTGCATAATAAAAATCTCACAGAGAAATTCCTGACACAAATAGTTTCAGTGGTGAATTCTGAAACTCATTTAAGAAAGATATAATACCAATGTCAAGCAAAGCTCTTCAGAAACCAGGGGAGGAAGGAGCATTTCCTAACTTGCTTTAATGAAACAAATGTAAGCCTGATAGAAAACGAGACAAAGATATTGTAATTAAATAAAACTGCAGACCAATATTCCTCATGAACATAACAAAATATTAACAAATCCAATCCAGCAATCCATAAAAAAAGGTTAACACATCACTACTCGTTGGTTTTATTTCCAGATTGTAAAATGGCTGAACATAAAAATAATCAATGTAATCTGCTACAATCTTTAAAAATATCATATGAAAATAGATGAAGAAAGCATCATTTGACAAAATGCAATACTAACTAATGACAAAAGCTATAAGCAAACTAAAAAATAAAAAAAGAAAGAGAACTTCCTTATCTACAAGTGGACAGCTGCAAAAATCTACAAGGCACATGATAGCTAATGGTGAAGTACCCAACACTCCTCCTGACTCAACAGTGACAGCAAGAAGAGAATGTCTCCTTTCAACACTGCTACTGAAGATTGTACTATACCAGTGGAAATCAGGTCAAGTCTGTTCAGAAATATCTGAAGGGAGTGATGTAAGCCAGAGAGCTACTACAGTCATTACTTGTAGCCATAACGGCCTATCGGGTATAGAGTAGTTTTGTGTAGATAATTTAGAAGCAATTTTAAACTGGATTTTGGTCACATAGGTGAATCATAGTTTCCAGAGATCAAAACAATGTAGATTCTCTGGTTTTCTGAAATCCATATTCATGTTACATGAACCACAAGTATAATACTCGCCATTATTAAAAAGCTGGATCAACAGGCCTTCGAAAAGTACACTGAGATCATGTATTAACCATAACAGCCCATAAATGAAGTAGGTTAAATCCATATAATCTCAATTAATTTGATTTGAAATCTCTGAAGTACTTGGTGCAAGAGGAAACCTTAATAACGTACTTCAAGTGTACCAACTTTGAAAGCTATCACAGGATATTTTATGGTTTCAAAGTGTTCTACTAATTATAATTGTGCAAAATACTGTAGAATGTTATATTGAGATCTAAGAGCCAAATGTGACTTTTATTTATTTTTCAATAGCAGAAAAAAATCCCACTAATGCTCTAGTAGGAATCTAAATGGAAAGAAGTCATTTTAATAACACTGTTCTCAGTCAAAAGTAACAAAAAATACCATACATGAGAAACAGTCAATAAGCACCAATTGTAGTGCCTTTAAATAAAACATGAAGCATAATATGAGCGACAAAATTTCATGCTAATAAATTGGAAAAGAACAAACTGTTTAATTTTATGAATGTGCTTTTCCAATCTGATGAGGGTCATTCATTCACTTTCCTTTGAGCAACGACTTACAGAGAAACAACCAGATGCCTCATGCTGTGTTCAGTGATAAAACTAGACATGGAAAAGCATGTAAGGCATGGCTTGTCTCAAGTCAACTTGGTGAAAGAAATAGAAGAATAAATTGATAGACGATTATAATACCACTTTATAGTCACTATTTCAGATATATGAATGATGTTGCAAATTTTACGACATAAAGTTAAGTCCTGACTTGAAGAGTTGAGGCAGTGTTACCTTTTCACTCATTTGCTTCCAAATGAGGTTTGTACAGAAAACTAGGAGGAATTTGCTATGCGAGAAAGGGGAGAAAGCGCATTCCAGGTAGAGTAAAGCATCCACGATTTTAAATGATGCCTAGCTCATCTGGGAAGCCTCAAAATATTGGGAGCCCAGATTATACCTTTCATAAAGCAGGCAGGTCTTGGGGAAATGGGAAGGGAGTGGTGAAGCTTGAAACAGAAGCTGCAGCAAAGTTGAAAATGACTTTAAAGCCTACGTTAAGGTGGAATTTAATTCCAGAAACAAGCAACAGAGAAGCAGCATTTTAAAACCAGGAAGTTATATAGCAGATTATGCCCTTAGGGAGAACATTTTGTGGCCATTTATCAGATGGATTTGACTAGGGAGAGTCTTGTGGGAGTATGGCCACTTAGGGAGCTGAAGCAGTATTTCAAGTAAGCAATGAGGACTTGGACTTCAGCAATAAGGGTGGCATCAAAAATGAAATTCTATACTATTGCTATGTACATGTGCGCTGTTGATATTTAAAATATATTTTATTCAGTGCATCAGCAATCCTTTTTCTGACTTTATTTTTTCTTTATTAATTCCGTCTTTTCTTTCACCTGTACAGCCAAACACTCATCCTTTGCTATAAGTGTTAAAACAACGTGTGCTTCATTCTCCATCTGAACATCTGAATGATTTACAACAATAGAATTTTAGTTAGAGATATTGGAATTCCTTCAGCTTGTGGTAAAGCACTTTAAGAGATAAAAATCCCTAATAATGTCAGTCTTCTTCCTATCCTCTTTCTATTTGATTTTGGTGAAAGAAGAAAATGACATAATAAGAGGATTATGATTTTTCTTGATCAGAATTATAATTTTATGTTCTTTCAAAAACAGCAGGATTCAGGTGTAGATTTGAGTGGAGCACGCCCCTGATCATTTTATCACCAGGTCCAAACATTAGGTTTCTAATTTGCAGTTTTGTGACAACTTTTTCCAAATAATACATGCATCTTAAATTGCTGAGGTCATGTTTTAAAAATGTTTTGCAAAACACAATGCCTGGCAAAATACAGTGTATAAACTGACAGTCATGTTTGATAAAAACATTTGGTTTATGATGGAATTTCAACAACACAATACTACGCTCAAATTTTAAATGGTTTCCCTTGTCTCTTCCTCTCAAATTCAAGCAAATGTTCATGTCAGCAGGGGACCTTGGTCTGCTATTTTCTAAAGAGCCACATTTAAGTCAGGTAAACCCATTTATGTTCCCAGGTAATGTATAATTCGTAGGGGTATGTGCAGTGCTGTAGGTATAAGTGTGAAGGATAAGGGAGAAAGAGGAACATTCTCCCGCTAGGGTTTGATGACAGGCCACTGTAACCTCCTACCAGAGAGAATTGGTTGGTTTGTGCAGCCTGGTGACAACCCTTAGCCTAAGCATATATATCAGCTCCATGAGGAGCAGTGAAGAGCTTTCTCATATATGTATCTTACCACTACCCACCATAGACGCTTGATAACTACTTCATCGGTCTACATGCCACAATGCCTAATGTACGAAGCATGTTCCCCATCCGTGCAATGTCAAAGACAGTTTAAAAGGGATGCCTTGAAGGAAAAATAAAATCTAAGCATTTTTAAAGTGTAGTTGTGTTAGTCTGCTCTCGCATTGCTATAAAGAAATTCTTGAACCTGGCTAATTTACAAAGAAAAGAGGTTTAAGTGGCTCATGGTTCTACAGGCTGTACAGGAAGCAAGATACTGGTACCTTCTCAAGCTTCATGATGGAAGGCAAAGGGGAGCAGGCACACCACACGGCCAAAGCGGAGCAAGAGAGCACGGAGAGAGCTGCTACACAATTTTAAATCACCAGATCTCACGAGAACGAACTTAGTATGGCAAGGACAGCACCATGTAGGATGGTGTTAAACCATTCATGAGAAACACACCTCCGTGATCCAATCACCTCCCACCCAGTCAACATTGGGGATTACATTTCAATTTAAGAGCTGGGCAGGGACACACGTCCAAACTATGTCAGATGTTTTGGAGGTGAGTGTGAAAGGAAGGTGGACTCGATGAACCTTTATTTTGAATGTCAGTCCTGTTGCAAACTAAGTTTAAACTGTAAACAGGTTTCCTAGCCTCACTTCACTGAATTCGTTTCTGCGTCTGTCACTAAAGTAACAGATTCTTCCATCTCTTCAATGACATGATGCTGATTCCCTGAGATTGTGATAATGGTGAAAAGACAGTGAAATAGAGAACATTAGTTGTGTTCATGCACACACACATACACACACACACACACACACACAATTACCTTATTTTCTACTATCTCCCCTCTACTCTGATGCTTTAGGAGGGATGTGGATTGTTTGAAGTTATCTCTCACCTTGCAAGTGACAAAAAGCCAGCTCCGTGCAGGGGGATAAGCTTCCATTTTCTTTGCTAGCTCTACATGATTTTTGCTCTCATGTCTGTCCATTTCATGTAATAATAAAGATGAGATTGCTCAGGACATTGAAGATATAATTTGGCCAGGTATAAGCAGCACCAAAAATTGCTGAATATGAGGATGATTACCCTGTCAGCAGAGCTCTGAGTGCAGATTTGTGGATAACAAGAAGCCACAGTATTCTGCAGGCTGAACCGCATCCTCAGTTCATCAGGAGCAACTAGTGACATTTAACTCATTTTCGGCTTTGTTATGTCAAAGTCTATGTACTGGGTAACATGAAGTTTCTTAACACTCCCAGTACAGTTTAACTTTGTCTTGCATCACTATTGTAAGCACTGCTTATGTTACAGTGATTACTTAAATTGAAAAGTTTTAGAGATATGTGAAAGGGAAGGCATGAAAAGAAATATGCGGATAGTAGCCTTAGACGCATTTCTGGTCAATTTTTTTCCAGTGAAAAAGATAAAATAACTAATACATAGTTGCTCAGTTTTTTTTTAATTATTATTATACTTCAAGTTCTGAGATACATGTGCAGAATGTACAGGTTTGTTACACAGGTATACATGTGCCAAGGTTATGTACTACACCCATCAACCCGTTATATAGATTTTAATACTGAATCTATTAGGTATTTGTCCTAATGCTCTCCTTCCTTTTGCCCTCCAGCCCCCGACAGACCTCAGTATGTGATGTTCCCCTCCCTGTGTCCATGTGCTCCTCGTCGTTCAGCTCCCACTTACGAGTGAGAACATGCTGTGTTTGGTTTTCTGTTCCTGTGTTAGTTTGCTGAGAATAATGGTTTCCAGCTTCATCCATGTCCCTGCAAAGGGCATAAACTCAGTGGTTTTAAAATTAAATCTAGCATGTAAAACTACATAACAGGTCTATGTCCCACCCTCAAGCCATGATTTATAGTAGAATTGCTTGGGACTGACAGAACATCTAAGATCTAGAAAACTTTCTTGCAGTTTGTGAAAACTACCCAATTTCCAAGTTACAAATATTTATTACTACTAGAGAAACTTAAAGTCTAGATGTACCCTGCGTCCTGGAGAAATCTTTGCAAAGAGGTGGTGTGTACCAGTGCTTTCCAAAATGTAATGTGTTTTTGAAGTACCTGGGACCTGCAGGGCCTTATTAAAATGCAGATTTAGGTTCAGTAGCTCTGGCATGGGACTTGAGACTTTAGAGCTCTAACAAGCTCCCAGGAGAGGCCAGTGCTACTGGTTAGTGGAACGCACTTTGAGTGGCAAGGGTATGGACACCTCCCTTACCAAGGAACACTAATTTAACCAATTTTCTACTACTTAAGCTGTCTTAAAGATGAGGTTATGCGAGCTTGTTTTGGCAAGTGGCATATCAACCTTTTATGTCTAGTAGTTCAGTGCTTGGTGTAGGTCAGTGCTAATACATATTTGCTGAACTAAAATGGACTGTGAAGGTTGATACAAACAAGGACCATAGTCCTGTAGCTCTCACAACTGTGATAGTAAGAACTGTGTTAAATAGTAAGGGCAGTGAGAACTGTGAAAAAAAGTGAGGGGTCAGTTACAGGTAAATAGTCACAGAATGTTTTTCTTTGATTAATACAGATGTTAATTCGCATATATTTATGGGAAGCAAATTGATCGTTTGGAATATGAGTGTGGAGATTTTTAATTACAAACTGATTTTAAGTCATGTTTAAAACTAAGAAGGGTATCACAACCTGTGCTGTTCATATATTCATAAAAATATATGAATGATTTCATGGGTCTTTGTGCATAATTATTTTAAAGTATCTTCTTAATAAGTATACAAACTATAAATATCACATTGCTGTTATTAAATATCAACATCTGGGCAAAGGATTTCCAAATACTTTTTTTGTAGCAAACAATTGTTTATTAAATAAATTATACTCTATCAAAACATAATTCTTACTATACTATTATAGTATACAAAAATCTGGAATTTTTTTTTAAATTCAATGAGAAAACCTCTAATTTTTAAGAAGATAGAACATGGCCTTTCATTTAACTGCAAATTAAAAATGTGGACCATATATAGATAAATCTGTCACCTAATGTTACTTAGTTCTATTTTTTGGTAAACAATGAAGCTACATAGCTATAATAATGATGTGAAGAGAAACATATACTGGTATAATAGCTCTGTATATACTTAATTTAGTATTACTGACATTTAATACATTTGAGGAAAGTTAAAAATCGTATACACATTATAAAAGGTATTCATTTCATTATTGTCTCCAAAGAAGTTACAGTGAGCTTCATTTTTAATTTGTTTCAAAATCTAAAAACACAGTAAACCCAATTTATTTTGTATTTAGAAAAGGCATTGATAGATTGACTCTAAGATGATTCTGTGGTAGTTTCTTTCAAGATTATAAAATACTTTTTTAAATTTAGACTATGTAGATAATGGCTCCCTCTACTGGTCAACCTATGTTGGTGCTATGAACGTAAAGTACTTGAATAAATTTCACCACACTGAAAAAGAAAATATTTGACACTCACAGAATAACTGTTAGCTATATTTCTAATACACTGTAATTGTGTGAAAACAAAAAGAATTGGGTATGTAGTGAAAGTTTTATTCTTTGCTTTATGTGAAAGTAATTTTCTTCCCTGTGTATTTATTAGCAATAAAAAGCTAAAGATATCTCTTAACTAGAAGTCTAAAGTTATTTCTTAACTAAATAACTAAAGATGTCTTTAAAAGTAGTGGAGATATAGGGATAGCCAAAAGCATTTATTTGATTTTTTAAAAATCACTTTACTTTATAGCAAGTATGACTCATTTCTAGAGTAAATTGTATCATGGAATATCAGCTTTTTTTCCTCCTTTAATTACAGATGTTGTCTAGATTGCTTCTGGCTGAACAATATTTATTTTGGCCTCATACACTTTTCTTTCCAGAAAAATTATGCATTCTCTGAAAGGAAAGGACATGTCTTATATTCCTAATTATATACTCAAAATTTTAATTAATTTGATTAATTTTTTCTGATTTCTTAAAACTTAATAATACTAAGTACTTTTTTCTTTCATTTCCAAATTGTTCACAAATTAATTTTAGGCCAGAGAGCATAGAAACTGTTTTTTGTTCCAATGCTAATATGTAACCTCATTTTAGGCTATGTAAACAGCATAGTAAGGTAATTTAAAAAATAGTTGTATAGTATATCATCTGTTTCTTATTTATTTAGAATACTTTCATTAATAGTTTTTCTTCTTTTTAAAATCTAGTTTGCTACAATATCTGGACTTTCTATAATTTTTAAAATTAACAACTTGTCAAATCCCAAGCTTTTGTTGCTAGTAACAGTGACCAAATTCTTCTATGTTGGCGGGGTGGAGAGGGGAAGCACAAGCATGTGAAGTTATTGTCTCAGCAAAATTCACATGGTTATTACTTGGTAGATTGCCTCTTGAATGTCAAATCATAACTCATTCAACTAGAACCATCTCAGTAATGCCTTTTAAGGTTTATGGGACCAAATTTTTGCTACACCTGGCATCCTTCAACATCCCTTCACAAAAGATATTTCTGTACTCAAACTCAGATTGTGAATTCTGCCTATCCTTGTGGAACTAATAATTTTCTTTTTGAATTATATTAATTTTTTATTCTTTTTTCTCTGGCTATTCCTCAATCCATCAACAGTTGAGCTCCTAGAAGGTTAATACATGCAATTTACAATCCAATTACAGCATTTCCAATACAATCCTCTTGGAACTGTTAGATTCAGAGTCCTCCCTTTTGATGCTTTTCTCTTAAAAATATTATTATAGACATTTTCATAATCTTCCCTTGCAAATAAAACATTGGTAATAGTTCAGATGAGAGTATTACATTAACTACAAAGTATATATCATTGATATGAACACATTTTGGGAAGTCAAGTTTGTAATGAGAACTACAAGGAAACACGAATTCCTCCATTCATAATAAAGATTTGCTCTTTTGAATATCACCTTAACAAGATGATAATGAAAAAACTGTGTTTCTATGTATAGATTATAAATCTATTTAAAATTATAATGGCCTTTGATTTTATCTAAATGTAAAAGTATTACCATAAACTGTTCTCAAAGCCAAAAAGCATTATGCAAATGAAATGGGTCTGTAGAATTAGAACTTTGGGAGCAAGTGGTTAGCGGTATTAAAAAAGTTTAACTGATGCTGAACATCTAACAAGAGAAGTGAATAATCTTACTTCTAACTAAGCTTTTTCTAATGGAAGAGCAGGTTCAAATAGCCAAAAACGGCCTTTAATTTTTAATTAAATGTAAGCCTGAAAGGCATGTGGTTTGAAGACACCTTCGGGCATGATTTAATAGCCCATTAATACTTGTCTAAATCTTGTTTTTCAGCGTGGCACACATTAATGGAACACTAAGAAAATCTTAAGAATATGTCTATATATAATATAAGTGATCCAATCTTAGAATTTTGAAGTATTCTGGAATTTACCTAATGCAATCTTTAGTCAGTAAATTAATCCTGTATTATTTCTAATAATAGTCATTTCCCTTGTGCTTGAACTTTTTTTTTGAGACGGAGTTTCTCTCTGTTGCCCAGTGCAGTGGCAGAATCTCGGCTCAGTGCAACTTCTGCCTCCTGGTTTCAAGCTATTCTCCTGCCTCAGCCTCCCGAGTAGCTGGGACTACAGGCACCTGCCACCATGCCCAGCTAATTTTTGAATTTTGAGTAGAGAAGGGGTTTTATCATGTTGGCTAAGCTGGCCTTGAACTCCTGACCTCAGGTGATCTGCCCGCCTCAGGCTCCCAAAGTGCTGGGATTACAGGCGTGAGCCACTGCACCTAGCCATGCTTGAACATTTTTAGTAATAGGTAATTTACAACTTTTCAAGGTATTGGTGAAGAGATATAACTTTAATGTCTATATGTTATATGAAAAAGTGTCCCCTTTTATATTCTAACTGTTGAGCCTTTTTTTGTTTTTTTGGGAAGAGTTGGTAGGTTTACTCCATACTCCTTCAACCATTTCTCATATGACATAATCAGAAAATATTGTATTTTTCTGCTTTCCTATTTCTAAATGTTTCTTAGTTTGTTAACATTTTCCTAAATATCTATAGTGAAGAGCTGGGAAAGTTTTAAGTACAGTAAATAAAAATAGAGAATAGAGAAATAAGTAGATTCTTCATCATTACAAAAAGATATCTTAAATATATACATTTGAAATGATAGGCAAATGCTCAATTATTTTTGTAACACTTTGTTATAAATGAAAAGCATTAAGTAGTACTAGTATTCAGAACAGCTTATGTCTAAGCTGTTCATGGTCATATTTGAAACATTTCACAAAAATTATATATTGGGACAAGTTATCAGAAATTGGTAACTAATAACAAAAGGGATTCTGTAAGATTATTAAAGAGATTTATAGACTTTTAAATTTAAAATGAGAAGACTGCAGACACCCAGTCTCCCTCCCAGAAACAATCTATGTACTTACTAATTTTCTACTACTTTTTAGAAAGTTTTCTCTCGTGACAGTAAGTTTTAAACAGTGCTGCATGTAAATAAAGTAATAGGCAAAATGATAATGAAGAAGGAAGAAATGGAATTGTCTTGGAGATTTGAATTGTTTTCACTTAGACGTTTAATAATTTCTTGTACAAAAGAAAAAGGATGTTTACACTTTGGCCTTTTATGTTTCAAAGATAGGAAGGATAAATCTGTCTCCTGCTGAGAAAATTTTCTAAGAAGTTATAGAGTTCTCAAAATAGTTATAGCCAACAATTCTAAAGATTTCGTTCTCAAGTTATATGAAATTGTTTGCAAACTAATCATTTGATAGAGATTATAGTTTTTTCTTAGGAAATGAGTTTTTAGATCTAAATTGATAGTGCTGCACTGTCTTTACTTATTCCTCTGATTGTTTATAGATATTATGAATTCCTTGCATGCCAAAATTTTAGAAAGAGAGATAATAGCTTTTAGAGGAGTGGATGGACTCACAATTAGATCATCTAAAAGATTATTATGCTATAAAATGCTCTTTGCTGAATTGATTTTATCATTACACAATTGCTGTTGAACGCAATTTCTCGAGTAAACAGGTGCCAAAATATACTAATTTTTTGTTATATCTCAAAAGAAAGCTAAAGTTTATTGCCATAACATGAAATGGTAAATTACAGCTTTGCATGTACCACTAAATGTGTATTAAGTGAAAATATTTTCTTGATTTTTGGACATTAGTAGTAGACATTTGTTTTCTAACTGATAAGTTATACTGTGTTACCAGATATTTCTGTCTCTGTGATATACGTAAATCTTATTGGAATCCCTTACTTGGAAATTTATGCAATATATATTTTATACAATATCATATTTGGTTTGAAGATAGCCATCTTCTTACTATATACTCACATGGTGAGGGGAGAGAGAGAGAGATAGAGAGAGAGACTCCCTTCTTATAGGGGCACTAATCCCATCATAAGGGCTTCATCTTCATAAGGAAATCACTTCCCAAAGTACCCAGCTTCAAATTCTATACGTTGGAGAATAATGTTTCAATATGATTTTGGGATACACAAGAATTCCAGACATAGCATTCTTCAAAATGTATCATAAACCTAAATGTAAAACACAAAACTTTAAAACTCTTAGTAGATAACATAGCAGAAAACCTAGATGACTCTGGGGATGGGATACATTTTTAGTTACAACACCAAAAGCACAACCTATGAAATAAAAATTTGATGAGAAAGACCTCATTAAAATTAAAAACTTCTATTTTGCAAAAGACACTGTCAAAAGAATAAGACAAGCTGTGAAGTGGGAAAATATTTGCAAAAACACAACGAATAAAGGATTGCTATTCAAGATATACAAAGAACTCTTACAATTCAACAATAACAATATAAAAATTCCAATGAAAAAATGGGCTGAAATGAGGTGCAAGAGCATATACCTGTAGCCCCAGTTACTTGAGAGACTGCGATCAGGAAGTTGCTTGAGCCCAAGAGTTTGAGGCCAGCCTAGGCAACACGGCAAGACCCGGACTAAAAAAAAAAAAAAAAAAAAAAAAAAAAACGAAGGCAACATAATTTTTAAAAAAGAGCCAAAGATTTTAAGACACCTTATCACAGAAGATATACATACAGATGGCCGATAAGCATATGAAAAATGAAATTATTTTGGAGATTTGAATTGCTTTCACTTGGACATTTAATAATTTAATGATCTTATCATTAAATAATTGCTGTTGAACACAAATTCTTGAGTGAACAGGTGCCAACATTTACTAACTTTTTGTTATGTCTCAAAAGAAAGCCAAAGTTTATTGCCATAACATGAAATGTTAAATGTAAAATCATACCGCATGTCATTAGGGAAATGAAAATTAAAACTACAATTTTATATCACTATATACTTATCAGATGGCCAAAATCCAGAACACTGACACAACCAAATGTTGACCAGGAGCAACAGGAACTCTCATAGCTGGTGGTAATACAAAGTGGTACAGCCACTTTGAAAGAAAATTTAGCAGTTTTGTACAAAATTAAGCTAACACTTTTCATATGATCCAACAATGACACTTCCTGATGTTTCCCTAATCAAGCTGCAAACTTAAATTTTCACTAAAGCCTGCACATAGATATTTATAGCAGCTTTATTCATAATTGCCAAACCCCAGAAGAAACCGAGATGTTCTTCAGTAGGTGAACAGTTAAGCAAACTGTGATATACTATTCAACACTAAAAGAAATAAACTATCAACCTATGAAAAGACACAGAGGAAAGTTAAATATATATTGCTAAGTTAAAGAAGCCAGTGTGAAAAGTCTATATATGATTGCAACTACATGACATTCAAATAAGCCAGTGTAAAAAGTCTACGTGGTATATGATTTCAACTATGTGACATTCTGGAAAAGGCAAAATTATGGAGACAGTATAAAGATTAGTGGTTGCACAGGTATAGAGGGGATAGAGGAAGGGATGAATAGGCAGAGCACAGAGGATTTTTAGAGCAGTGAAAATAATCTGTAGGATACTATAATAGTAGATGTATGTCATTATACATTTAGTAAAACCCAGAGAATATACAAAAACAAAAGTAAACAACTAATGTAAACTGGGTTTTGGATCATGATGTGACAACATAGATTCATAATTGTGATAAATGTACCACTCTGGGACTTGATGTTTACAGTGTAGAAGGTGTGCATGTGTGGAAAGAGGGAGTATACGGAAATTTTCTGTATTTTCTGCTTAATTTTTCTGTGAGTTTAATATCACCATAAAAAAAACCAAATCTAAAGGAATAAAATAAAAATTGTATAAACATATAATTCAGTCTTATTAAAAAGTAATAAGTACTCAAAACAAAAATGAATGTTCTATTTCTATATTTCTAGGAAGATAGTTAAGCTCTTAGTTAATTAGTATTTTGGAAATTATGATAAATAAATTATGAGAACGATTTAACTGATGTGAAGCTGTATAATTGTTACTGACATGAAAAATTTCTTATAAAGTCTTATTATTTCAAGATGGCAAATTAGAGACTCTTCCAGTACTTTAGCCACTTGGAAGAAGGCAAATAGTGTGCAGAGATTCAACTGTGGACTTTCAACCAAGAAGGATCATGAGAATTTAACAGAAAGTGAGAGAAAATGTCATATGCTAGGGATGAGAAGGTGGCGGGGCAGTCTGCATTGAGGGGCCAGGCTGAGGTCTGTGAATGAAACCTCAAAGTGGGAAAGAGGAGAATGTCCTTCAGTGATCCACTTTTCCCTTAGGGAACTATCCAACCAGGCCACTGTGAGCACCCTGTCCTTCCCAAGCCCTGGACCTAACCTGGGGACAGGCTGAGAGACTGTAAGAAGGAATTACACTGGGAAGTGTTTCAAGCATTGCTCCAGACTTGGGACCCAATAGGAGAAGTCCATTCTCACAGTCTTTGCATACTATTTTGCTTGTTCCAAGTGGGTAAAGCATACTGGAAAAGTCTCTAATTAGGCATCTTGAAAAAATAAGACTTAACAGGGATTTTTTTCATGTCTGTAACAACCACATAGCTTCACATCAGTTACATATATTTTATACAGTGTATTTATCATAATTTCCAAAATGCTAATTAAATGTTTTACTATCTTCATGGAAATATAGAAATAGAAAATTTATTTTCTCTAACCTGGATAAAGACTGGGAGTTTGAGAAGGAATGTCCCTGGGAAGTGCTTCAAGCATTGTTCCAGACTTGGGACCCAGTTTTGGAGAATGCCATTCTCATTTCTAGCTGATAACAAGTTGGGTGGGTTCCTGCAAGCTAGCACCTACAACAGCCATGGGGATTACAGTTTCAAGATGGAATTTAGAGTGCTGGGTCTTCTGGGGAAGAGACCCCACAGCCAGAACTGAGAGGCAAGTGTGGTGTGTTCTCTAGCCATAAGCATTGGAATTGGGCTCTCCTGATGGAGACCAGAGCAGAAGGAGATTGGCCAGAGAGGCATGGTTTTGCTCAGGCAGCAAGTTTTACAGTCAGAAGCAGCAGCTTTGCAAACTAAAGACAAACTGCATGTGACCTCACTGAGTGTCCTAACTGGCTCTTCCACTCAGAATAAGGGATTAAGCCTTCTTGGGTCTGAAGAGTGAGAAGAAAGCAGATCCCACACACACAGGCTCATCTGGGCTGGACACATGGGCTGTGTCGCTCTTCTCATGCAGGAAATTGGTGTGGCAGTGGCAGATCCACACCTCACTCATGCTGATCTCCAGCCAACTCACAGTGATCCCTGAAAGATATTAAATGGCAATTGGACAGAACTTCATCAAAGCACAAACGGACAGAAAACAAAAGGAACAAAAAATCCACAAAACGGCAAGATAACAGCATTATGACAGGAAAAAAAAAAAGCGCCTCACTTCAATATTAAGCTTGAAAACAAATGGATCAAATGCTTCACTTAAAAAGTCTGTTGGCAGAATGAGCCAAAGAGCATGAACCAGCTATATACACTGTTAGAAGAAACTCACCCTACCGGTAAAAACATTTACAGACTGAAGGTAAAGAGGTGTAAATATGCATTATTAGGTTATTTATTTGTAGTTGTTTTTTCTTTGTTGATATAGGCACTTACAATTATAAATTTTCCTCTTTGTACTATATTTCCTGTATCCCACAGGTTTTGGTTTATTGTGTTTCCATTATCATTTGTTTCAAGAAATGTTTCAATGTTCATGTTAATTTCTTCACTGAGCTACTAGTCATTCAAGAGCATATTGTATAATTTCCAAAATTTCTCTTGTTTTTTATTTGAAGTTTTATTGCATTATTGTCAGAGAAGATACTTGATATTTGTTTCAAGTTTTTAAATGTTTTATGACTTGTTTTGTGACCTAACATATAATCCATCATTGAGAATAAATCATATGCTGAGGAAAAGAATATGTATACTGCAGCCTTTGAGTGAAATGTTCTGTCCATTTGTTCTATAGTGCAGATTAAGTCAGATGTTTCTTTTTTTTTTTCTTTATTGCATTGAGGTCTATCTCTCTCTTTAGCTATAATAACACTCACTTTATATATCTGAGTGCTTCAGTGTTGGTGCATATATATTTAAAATTATTATATCCTGTTGCTGTATTTAACCCCTTCATCATTATATAAGGCCTTCATTTTCTCTCAAAGCTTTTGTCTTGAAATATATTTTGTCTGATACAAAGATAGCTACTCTTGCTTTTTTTGTGTTGTTGCCAATAGGTGTGGAATATCTTTTTCCCATCCCTTTATTTTCAATCCATGTGCAACTTTATAGGTGAAGCGCAGTTCTTGTGGTGAACAGATCACAGAAGTCTTGTTTTTCCATCCATTCAAATATTCTCTATCTTTTGATTGAAGAGTTTAGTCCATTTACATTCAATGTTGTTATTGATAATTAGGGACTTACTCCTGTCATTTTGTTGTGTGGTTTTTTTTTTCTTTGTTTTGTGATCTTCTCTTCCCTCATTTCTTCCTTTCTAACTTCTTTTTAGTGAAAGTGATAGTCTATGGTGCTGTGATTTAATTTTTTGCTTTTAATTTATTGTGTATCTGTTGTATGTTTTTGATGTGAAGTTACTGTGAGTCTTGGAAATACTATCATCTTATAATTCATTATTTAAAACTGGTGATAACACTGATTGCATAAACAACCAATTATGCAAAAAGAAACCTAATAAAAACATTACCTATTAATGTCATCCTCCTTCCTTTTAACTTTTTGTTGTTTCTTTTCATGTCTTATTGTACTATGTCTTAAAAAGTTGTAATTATTTTTCATTAGTTCATCCGTTATTCTGTCTATTTAGTATAAGAGTAGTTTATACACCATGATTGCAGTGTTATATTTTGTGTTTTTCTGTGTGCTATTATTAGGGAAGTTTGTATTATACTTCAGATGATTATTTCTTGCTCATTAATATTTTTTCTTTCAATTGAAAAAACTCCCTTTAGCATTTCTTGCAAGATAGGTCTTGTGTTGATGAAATCCCTCTACTGTTGTTTATGTGGGAAGGTCTTTATTTATACCTCAGATTTGGAGAATACTTTTGCCAGATATGCTATTCTGGTGTAAAGGTTTTTGTTGTTGTTGTTGTTGTTGTTTGTTTGTTTGTTTTCCTTCAGCATTTTAAATATGTCATGCCACTCTCTGACCTATAAGTTTTTCACTGAAAAGTCTACCCCCCAGACACATTGGATCCTCATGGTATGTTATTTGTTTCTTTTCTGTTGGTGCTTTTAAGATCCTTTCTTTACCCTTGACCTTTGGGAGTTTGATTATTAAATACCTTGAGGTAGTCTTCTTTGGATTAAATCTTCTTGTTGTTCTATAACCTTTTTGCACTTCAATGTTGATATCTTTCTGTAGGTTTGGGAAATTATCTGATTTTAATTCTTTGAATAAACTGTCTATCCCTATCCCTTTTTATACCTCACGTTTAGTACTAATTACTCTTAGATTTGTCCTTTTGAGGCTATTTTCTATATTTTGTAGGTGTGCTTCATTATTTTAATTTTTTTCTTTTATCTCCTCTGTATTTTCAAGTAGCCTGTCTTCAAGCTCACTAATTCTTTCTTCAGTTTGATTAATTTCAATATTAAGAGACTCTGGTGCATTCTTTAATATGCCAATTGCATTCTTCAGCTCTAAAATTTCTGCTCAATTCTTTTGAATTATTTAAATCTGTTTGTTAAACTTACACGATAGACTTCCGAATTCTTTCTGTGTTATTTTGAATTTCTTTGTCTCCTTAAAAGAGTTAGTTCTAATTTTCTGCCTGAAAGGTCATATGTCTCTGTTTCCTCTGAATTGGTTTCTGTTGCCCATTCAGTTTGTTTAGTAAGGTCATATTTTCCAGGATGATCTTGATGCTTGTAGATGTCTGTCAGTGTTCCAGCATTGAAGAGTTAGTTATTTATTGTAGTCTTCACAGTCTGTGCTTGTTTCTGCCTTTCTTGAGAGGCTTTTCAGGTATTCAAAGTCCAAAATCACTGTGTTTTTTGCAAATTCATGCAAATAACACCTTGCTGGTGTTGGACAAGATCTGGAAAACTTCCCTGGATTACAAGGCAGATAATCTTATTTTTCCCTTACTTTCTCCCAAACAGTCCGAGTCTTTCTCTTTCTCTATGCTAGCCCACTGGAACTGGGGATATGCAGATGCAAGCCCACCCACAGCCACTGCACTGTGTAAAGTTCTGGGTCAGATCTGCAGCCAACACAGCACTGGGTCTTGCCCAATGCCCACTGTAACCACTACCTGGCTACCACCTATGTTCAATCAAGGCCCTAGGCCTCTATAATCAGCAGGTGGTGAAACCAGCCAGGTTTATGTCTCTCCCTTCAGGGCGATGAGTTTCGTCTGGCCCCAGGAGGCTCCAGAGATGCTGTTTGAAAGCCAGGGATTGGAGACATAAACCTTGGAAATTTGCCTGATCTCCTATTGTAATGTGACTAAGCTGGTACTGGAGCCATATATAAAGCCCTTCCCACTTTTCACTCCCCTTTGCACAGGCAAAGAAGCCTCTCCCTGTGGTCATCTCCACCACTAGTCCTCTGAGGGGTTCGGCCAGGTCACCATTGATATTCACTTAAAGCCTAAGGGCTCTTTCACCAGCTTCTGGTGAATGCTGCGAGGCCTGGGACTCACCCTTCAGAGTAGGAGTCTTTCACTATAGCCACCACAGCTGGAAATGTGCGTGGTTACACCTGCAGTCAATACGTGTCAGAATGTAAGGCCCACGGTATACTACCTAGGTGTCACTGCTGGTTTTTCAGGGCCCAAGAGCTCATTAGTCAGCAGATGGTGAATCCTGCAAGGACTGGGTTTTTCCTTCAAGGCAGTGGAGCTAGAGCTTGAAACAGGGACCTCACAACTGTTCCCAGTGCCCTGTCTTACTGTGGCTCAGTTGGTGTCCAAGATGCAAACAAAATACTCTCTACTGTTAATTCTCCACCCCTTAGGCAGAGAAAAAAACAAACTTTCATTGCTGCTAGCTACCCTGCCTGGAGTTGGGGCAAGGACAGTACAAGCATTCCTTTAGCCATCCTGGCCGGTGTCTTCCCAAGGTCACATGCCACTCTAGTCCTCTGGCTCTCAGCCTGGCCAAGCACTAAGAGACGCCTAGGAATTACAGTGGTTGTGTCCTAGGCTGCCTTTCAAGTTTACCTAGAACTCCAGAGCACTTCAGACTGTGGTAGCAAGGCTTGCCAAGGAATTAGAGTTCCAATCAATGAGATGAAACATTCCCCTTTGGCTAGGTCTGTTCCAAATGTTCCCTCTGTGTGTGAGCATTGGCTAAGTCCAGGATTACTTACTCTCTGCTATGACAGAGCAGCATTGAGTTCGATGTAATGTTCCCCAGTCACTGTGCTCCTCTTCCTTGAAGAACACAGACACTCCACGCTTCACAGCCATTAGTGGGGGTTGGGAAGGGGTGGTTTTGGTTATTCAACACTGTCCCTCCTGCCCTCCTCAATGCCTCTTGCAATGACATAAAGTTTAAACCAGGTACTGTGATTGCTTACCTGATTTTTGGCTCTTGTGATAGTGCTCTTCTTTGTGCAGATAGTTGTTAAAATGTGGGGTCCCTGCAGGGAGAATGAGCAGTGTAGGTTTCTATTTTGCCATCTTGGTCCAGTCTCAGATAATACAGATAATACCATTGCTAGTTTGTGGCTCCTCTCCTCTCTCCCTCTCTTGCTCCTGTTGTGCCCACGTAATGTGCTTGCTCCCCTTTCATCTTCTGTCATGATTGTAAGTTTCCTCAGGCCTCCCCAGAAGCCAAGCAGATATCAGCATCATGTGCTCTGGACAGTCTGCAGAACCATGAACCAGTTAAATAGCTTGTCTATGTAAATTATCCACTCTCAGGTATTTCTTTAAAGCAAAACAAGACTGACTAATGCACAGTCTAAGATGAAAGTTTATAGAGTTTAATGCCTACAGTGAAGAAAGTAGAACAACAATTTAAAAATTTAATGCCACTCCTCAAGGAACTAGAAAAACAAGGACAAACCAAACCCAAACTAGCAGAAGAAAAGAAATAACAATGATTATAACAGAACTAAATAAATTTGGGACGAAAAAAACAATACAGAGAATCAACAAAATGGAATGTTGGATTTTTTTGAAAAGATAAAATTGATAAACCTCTAGCAAGACCAGCCAAGAAAAGAGGAGGCAATATTCAAAATGAATGTGATCAGAAATGAAAAATGAGACATTACAACTGATACCACAGAAATATAAAAGATCATCAGATGCTACTAAGGATGACTATATACTAAAAAACTAGAAAGTAGAGAGAAAAGAAAACATTCCCGAAAACATTTTCCAGAGTTTTCCTCATTTTTCTCATTTTCCTGAAACGACGCTTCCTGAAAAGCCTCCTAATATTGAACCATTAAGAAATAGAAGTCCTGAACAGACCTATAATGAGTGGTGAGATTGAATCAGCAGTAAAATGTCTCACAATGAAAAGCAGCCCAGGACCAAAAGTATTCACAGCTGAATTCTGCCAAACAAGCAAAAAATAAGTGGTACCAATTCTACTGAAACTGTTTCAAAATTGAGGAGAAGCACATGCTCCCTAACTCATTCTATGAGGTCATATCATCCTAATAGCAAAGCCCAAAAAGGATATGACCAAATAAAATTACAGACCACTACCATGTACACACTATATTTTCATTATTTCAGATACACAATACGTATCTTAATTAGTCTTAGTCTTATAATCTATTAAAATGGAATGTATTTCAATGTAGGAAATGTTGAAAATGTGAAATAAAAACTAATAGCAGCAAAGCAAAACCAAATAAAAGATAAATTTTTAAGCACTTACCATAATTCTTTTTTATGCTGATTTATTAATCATTTTCCTTCACCAAGAAGTTTATTTCAATAACAGTTAATTTATAATGTTTCCAAATCACAGTAAGTGTTGTTCCAGATTGGGTCTGAACTTAGGGTATTTATATGGGTTTTTCACAAAGAACAGGAAAGGTAAAAGAGAAAGTTGGGAACGTTACGGTATAAGGTAAACAAAGTTGTCAGTTTTTTCTCTAAAACTATTCTGACAGGCATTATAGTCAGTTCTTATTAATTACAACTAATTTTTATGCTAAAATGAACAGATTATTGATAGTTAAACTGAGTAATCACCAGGAAAATATTAACAAAGGAGATTTAAAAAAAATTACAGTCAATATATTTTAATTAAAAATCACAAGAAATAGATATTTTAATGCCAATAAACAGAACACAATAGGCGTAGGTACAATGTTCCCAGCAGATTTATCACTGGGGACTTGTAACTGGGATGATTATCTTGCTGTTGTTGTTGTTGTTTTTCTAAATTCTACTACACAGCTGTTTCATAATTGGCTGTACTTGTGATAAAAGGAACTATTTTATAAGAAAATAATTGATGGGAAAGTTCTATAATTTTGAGAAATATTTTGAGCTTTTTATATTCTCTGAAGGCACATTTACTTAAAAATGTATAGGAAAATGGCATACTGATGACCTTGAATTGACTAGTAAAAATTTAAAAAACAAATATATATAATTTTCATAGGGCATGAATATTTTTTCCAGTATCAGAAGGTGGAATTAACTGTGGGACCAATATGATCAAGATAATGCATTCATACTTTAGCTGTGGAAAATGGTGAGTTTTCATGGAGAATGATGGCTACATCTCACAAAACTAAGTGGAGCCTAGAAGGGCAGAACCCTAGAAATACTTAGAAATAGTTCGGAATTAGATCACCAAGTGAGTGGCCATAGAGGAGCCGGAAGAGCTGTGTGAGGTTAGTTACTCATTTACCCTACGACAAAACTCTGATTAGAAAATAAGATGTAGCATGGAATACCATGCAGCCATAAAAAGAAATGTGATCATGTCCTTTGAAGGGACATAAATGGAGTTGGAAGCCATTTTCTTCAGCAAACTAACACAGAAGGAGAAAACCAAACACTGCATGTTCTCATTGTAAGTTGGATTTGAATGTTCAGAACACATGAAAACATGTGGTTGGATAATAAAACACGCTGGGGCCTGTTGGAGGTGGACAGGAAGGAGAGCATCAGGAAGCATAGCTAATGTATGCAGGGCTGAACACCAAGGTGACTGGATGATCTGTGCAGCAAACCACATTTACCTATGTAACAAAACTGCACATCCTGCACATGCACCCCCGAACTTACAATGAAAATTGAAGAAAAAACATAAGATGTACCAAGTACTCAAGAAACAAAGTCACAAAGCTAAAAATACTGGATAATAGAGACCTCAGAGGAAAATAATTTATAGTGATTTTTTGTCATTAACCAGTCTACTCTTCTTTTACAGAACTTTCATGCAAATTTCAATAACTAAAACCTTGTCAGTTGATTCAACAACTCAGAATTTAGGATTAAGAAACTCACTCAAAACAACACAACTACGTGGAAACTGAACAACCTGCTCCTGAATGGCCACTGGGTAAATAACAAAATTAAGGCAGAAATAAATAGTTTCTTTGAAACGAATGAAAACAAAGACACAACGTATCAAAGTCTCTGGGACACAGGTAAAACCATGCTTAGAGAAAAATTTATAGCACTAAATGCCCACAGGAGAAAGTGGGAAAGATCTAAAATCAATACCCTAACATCACAATTAAAAGAAATAGAGAAGCAAGAGAAAACAAGTTCAAAAGCTAGTAGAAGACAAGAAATAACCAAGATGAAAGCAGAACTGAAGGAGACAGAGATACAAAAACCCTTCAAAACTCTATGAATCCAGGGGCTGGTTTTTGAAAAGATTTACAAAATAGATAGATTACTAGCCAGACTAATAAAGAAGAAAAGAGAGGAAAATTAAATAGATACAGTAAAAAATGATAAATGGGAGATTACCACTGATCCAACACAAATACCAACTACCACCAGAGAATACAATAAACACCACTATGCAAATAAAATAGAAAATCTAGAAGATATAGATAAATTCTTAGACCCATACACCTTCCCAAGACTAAACCAGGAAGAATTCGAATCCCTGAATAGACCAATAACAAGTTCTGAAATTGAGACAGTATTAATAGCCTACCAACCAAAAAAAGCCCAGGACCAGACAGATTCACAGGTGAATTCTATCAAAGGTACAAAGAGGAGCTGGTACTATTCCTTCTGAAACTATCCCAAACAACAGAAAAAGACGGACTCCTCCCTAACTGATTTTATGAGGCCAGCATCATTCTGATACCAAACCTGGCAGAGACAAAACAGAAAATAAAAATTTCAGGCCAATATTCCTTACAAACATCGACGTGAAAATCCTCAATAAAATACTGGCAAACTGAATCCAGCCAGCACATCAAAAAGCTTACCCACCACCATCAAGTCAGCTTCATCCCTGGGATGCAAGGCTGGTTCAACATATGCAAATCAATAAACGTAATCCGTCACATAAACAGAACCAATGACAAAAACTACATGATTATCTCAATAGATGCAGAAAAGGCCTTCCATAAATTCAACACCACTTCATGCTAAAAACGCTCAATAAACTAAGTATTGATAGAGCATATCTCAAAATAATAAGAGCTATTTATGACAAACCCACAGCTAATATCATACTGAATGGGCAAAAGGCCGAAGCGTTTCCTTTGAAACCTGGCACAAGAAAAGGATGCCCACTCTCACCACTCCTATTTAACATTGTATTGGAAGTTCTGGCCAGGGCAATCAGGCAAGAGAAAGAAATAGAGTATTCAAATAGGAAGAGAGAAAGCCAAATTGTCTATGTTTGCAGATGACATGATTGTAAATTTAGAAAACCCATCATCTCAGCCCAAAATCTTCTTAAGCTGATAAACAACTTCAGCAATCTCAGGATATAAAATCAATGTGCAAAAATCACAAGCATTTCTATACACCAATAATAGACAAACAGAGAGCCAAATCATGAGCAAACTCCCATTCACTATTGCTACAAAGAGAATAAAACACCTAGGAATACAACTTACAAGGAATGTTTATATATATATATATATATATATATATATATATATAATTTTGAAAATAATATTTTTTGGATTTTGAAATTTGTCCATAATACAAATATTTAATTTTAATTTTTATTCCTTTTGAGATGGAGTCTTGCTCTGTTGCCCAGACTGGCTCAAAAATTTATTTTACTTCTTTTACATGTACTAGCAAAAAATACACATCCACAAATCTAAATATCATAAGAAAACTGGTAGGCTTTGACCAGTGTCTTCCTACAATTGATAAATTTCCACAAATAGTTACTTATGAAATTCAGAGACTGTATTATATTACATTTTTGAAATGATGAAACTTGTTATAACTCTAATTCATGAAGTATTGGCTTCTATGCTCTTCTAGATATTTGTATAAGCATCATTATCCCTTATCTAAAACTAATGGCAACTTTCAAAGAGATAATAAGTATCCATAAAATAGAAAATATCATTTTTAAATGGGATTTTTCAATAACTGATGCTTATCAATATGTTATTAATGAAATAGTGATTGCTATTATTCATCATGAGAGTCCTAAGCTTAGAACAAGAAGGTATAATAACCTTATGACTTGCTTATCTTTAAATGAGTTATCCCACTCACAGTACTAATAACTTGGTTTCTGGTTATTACTTTCCTTGCATGAGCAAAGCCCTAGGTGATCATCAAAGGCCATTGCAGTGCTAAATTGAGGAAAATATTTCTTATACTGCTCTTTTCATTTTTTTAGCTGATTTCCTCATGAAACCTGGTGTCATTCTCCAGTGTCTCTCCAGAAATTAATTCCACCTGATTGGAAACTTTTCAGCATTTCACATTAGCTGAGGCATGCCCAAGAATTTTAACTATGAAAATATGTATTACCTGTTTAAATTTAAATCACTAACCTTTCCCATTGATGAAGTGAATACTGTCTTTGCTGAATTCTCTTCTAGGGATCCTTAAAGGATACTGTAGTTGTATAGGAAACTCAGATGTTGCTATTGCATTCTAGGAAGGTCATGACTCTAGCATTGACTATAAGGCAGTGGCATGAATGAAGATACTTTTGTTCATATGATTAAGTGATCTTTTTTTTTTTTTCCCATTTATTTATTTTATTGTATTTTAGGTTTTGGGGTACATGTGAAGAACATGCAAAATTGTTGCATAGGAACACACCTGGCAGTGTGATTTGCTGCCTTCCTCCCCATCACCTACATCTGGTTAAGTGATCTTATACAACAATATATCCACATGGGTGATGAATATTTGAGTCACAAAAATGTTTCTGCTCTGCTTGCTTGATTTGGTTTCTCTTATAAATTACATCTTTTGAAAACATTAAAATATGGTTTAGAAAACTATTAGTATGTAATTATTAAAAACTTTTCATAGTCTATAACATAATGACTTGAGTTTTAAAATGTCTTAAATATTTGAAGTGAGGGGAATATTGTAATTTATTTCATTTATCACCATAACAAAACATTTATGAAGTCTCAGAAACAGAAAAGAAAATGTTACAAAAAATTACAAAACAGCAGAGCATAACTGAGAGACAGTGATGATAATATACAAATTAATTTTGCTTGTAAAATAAGGATACATATTTTCCTCAGGCTATTTTTAACATGGAAAAGCATTGGACATTTATAAGAAAAAATTTATGAACATAATACTTTTTAAATAATGATTAATAACACTAATATTTTCCTTAAAATGCTACTTTAGCTAATGATGTAATAACAAATGTTTTATTAACATAATTTGTTCTGACATACATGATTTGCTTTACACGATATATGACTATACAAAGGAATAAGCCACATGTGAAGAGACATTTTTATGTTTCAAAAATAAACCGGGTATCATATGAAGATGGAGACTGATTTAGAGCTTACTAAATAACAGTCTAGCACAGACAATATTCTTATTTTGGCTGTACAACTTTCAAATTATATGAAATGAGATTTGAAGTTAGATTATTCATAAATTTAAAAGACTTCAAGAATGTTTTACAGACAAGGAAAATGCTTTCACATTTTGTTTTGCACGTGTAATTTAGATATTTAATAGTGCATTAGCATATTAAGTATTCATATGAAAGCAGTCACTGATAATTTTTAATGCAATTAAATAGACTTAAAATCCTTTTGTTAATTTTAGCAGTATCTCAACTTACAGAGAGCTGAACTGATTTCAGAACATTGTAAAGATAGCCTTGTTTGTACAAAAAGAGTATTTTCCAATATTAAAACATACTTGTGTCTTTAGATGATTTAATGGCATAAGAAATTACATCTACTACACTCATATGCAAAATTGAAACACAGTAAAAAATCTCATAAGTGGGAGTTGAACAATTAGAACACATGGACACAGGAAGGGGCAACATCACACACTGGGGCCTGTCAGGGGATGGAGGACTAGGAGAGGGATAGCATTAAGAGGAAAATCTAATGTAGAAGACAAGTAGATACATGCAGCAAATCATTGTAGCACTGTACACCTATGTAGCAAACCTGCACTTACTGCACATGTATTCCAGAACTCAAAGTATAATTAAAAAAAAAACCAGACGGGGGGTGGGGCGGGCATGGTGGCTCATGCCTATAATCCCAGCACTTTGGGAAGCCAAGGTAGGTGGATCACCTGAGGTGACGTGTTCAAGACCAGCCTGGCAAAACTTTTGCTACTCTTTCGAGATATAACAGGGGTTCTCAGAAGTTTAAAAAAAATTATAAAGCTCTTACATTTTTATTCCTTTAAAATAGTATCTGAATTACAGATACTTCATCTTCTTTATTACATTAAAACAAAATATGTAAATACTTCTAGGAAAAAAATAGCTGCATTCTTATTTTTCAATAACTCGTTATTTTAAAAAGGTATTTTTCTGTATTGTGTGTGACATAGTGTGCCTTTGCTTTATTTAACAAAACTATAAACAGAAATCAAATATATATTCTTTATTACTGCATTCCAAAACAAATTGTTTTAAAAAGTTACCATGTGCAGACAGATTTTAAATAGTATTATTGATAACATTCTCATTTGGACATTGAAACAAGTATATTATAATTTTAAATTAGGATTCAGAAGCTATCACAATTAGACAGAAAATGTTCAGGGAATTTATTTATAAATATTTATCAGTATAATTTTTTCCTGTGGCATATCATCATATTGTCCAGGAAATTTATTTTTGGAAATAACCTCAAATTACATTTACAAATTGAATTTGCTATTACTTTTGTAAGGTAGATGAAAGCAATTGAATGGAAATTATTTTTGTAGTGAAGTTTACGCTTCAAGAACGAAGAAAGGATCTGTGTGGAGTATCAACTTACTATTTTCATCACGCCAAATCAGAATCATTTTCTTTGCAAATTAAAAAGTTCTTATTTTACATAAACAAATATGCAATGATATATACATACATAAGCAATGTTGTCAAATCAATGCCTTTTATTAAAGAAAACTACTTTCCTTTTTTTTCCTCCTCTTTTTGACTTTGATTTTATGTTACCTTTTTTCTTATCTTCAAAACAGAGCCACTCTGCACCTCCACTCCTCTTAGGAACCTGTTAACAACATACTATGGACTCTTCTCTATTTTCTTCACGCTTATATAATTTTATAGATTTTTATAAATGTGTGCAAACATACACATATATCCAAAGAGTTTGGGGCCCATTAGTGATTTACAAAATTGTTATATTTACTCTTCCGTACCTTGCTTTTACACCTGCAAGAACTTCTAAGTTAACTCTGGGAGACTGTATTTTATAGATCCTGTTTGTTATTTTTAGTGGGCGCATAGTATTTGTACAATAAATGGACTCCAGTTTATTTAACCTGTTCTCATAGAGATCATTTAGTCTGTCTCCAGTTTGATTAGTTTCCCTGATGACACCAACATATGCATATGCATTTGTTCTTTCCTGATATGTTGTTTTCTCTGACATAGCAACCCAGGATTAGAGTGAAATTGAATCCAGAGTTATATAGAAGAGGTGCTCATGAATATAACACAAATAATTGCACTGTCCTCTGGAGTAAAAATGCTACACAGTTTAGCAGTCATAAGTAATATGTAAAAATAATTGTATTCAAAAATGATAAACAACAAACTGTAAAACTTTGAATTTAATTTCAACTTAACTTACTAAGAGACTAGGTAAAATTATTATTTCCTTTGCGGGTCTAGGAAATTTTCTTTCTCATTTCTTTGTTACTGAAGTTCTGCTAAAATGTTTTTGTGCAATTTATTTGCCTTTCTTCTTTCAGAATAATCTGCACTGATACTTCCTTTATTATTTGCAGAAAATCCTCAACCTTTGTTTATATAGTTGTTCACCATTCATATGAGGCATAGAGTATTATCTCTATAATGAGGTCTTGCTTTCTTTTAATATGCTCAGCAAAATATATGACTGGTTACATGTAATGAAGTAGATTTGGTTTTTATATCTTCATCCTGCTACTGCTCTATTCTGTGCCTCTTTTATTCACTGCCTCTATGATCTGTGTTTGCTAATGTAAAGGAAGAGGTTCTCCCCTGCCAGCTTTTTGCACAAATAGTACTTTTTTCAGACTGAATCTGAAGTGAACACTTCCTTGGTTGAACACAAACATGGACTCATGCTTCCCATGTACCCCCATTACACATGCTCCCTGGATGTTTAACTAATTTTTGCTCAAAAATTACATCAGCTTCACTTTCATTACATTTGGAATGTTTCTATATGTTTTTCTAATAATTCTACCTCTGTTGAATCTATTCAATATGAGTAATAAACATTTACTGAATGGGTAAATGTTAAACAGTTATTTATTTACCCACACATAAGCTTTATGTGAATTCTATACTACATAGAGTAAACCTGTGATGTAATAAATTAAAGGACAACATTTGAACCTGAAGTATTTTGGAATTATAAAATAATATCACAGTTAGAGAAAAATTAAATTATCTTATATTTGGTGAATGCAAGTAAAATACATTAAGAATGCACTTTAAAGTTCCATTAAATGCTATCAATTTTATTCTGACATTGTTACAGAAATAATTTATATATTTTATCTAAGGATATAGAATGTTTAGAATTATTTATCATTATTCATAGATTTCAAGCTTTATAAATCTTTAATGTCCCCTTTCTAAAATTTGAAATTAGAAAACCTAGAAGTTAAGCAATTCCCTAAAACTATTAAAATTGGTCATAGATGCAACATTTTTGAGCAGTTTAAAGTATTTTATTTTAAGCATTGCTGATTTAACCCACAGTTTTAGTTTCAGTAGATAGGTCATTTTAGGGCACATAGCCACAATAGTAGGCATTCTATAAATGTTGACTGGAGAGTAAATGAATGGATGCTTTGGTTTGGAAGGCTGGGTCACTTTTTGAAAATGATTAGAAAGATGTTTTAAAGATCATGAGATATATCTGCCATTGTCTCTATTCTCTGTCTAAAGGCCATACCAGAGAAAATGTAATATCACATTGAATTTATTGTTCAACTGTTAGGATCAATTTCTTTCCTTAAACATGAAAGTAATCGGCTATTTTTTGTTCTTGTGGGCAGACATAGAGGAGTGACACAGAAAAACCAGAGACTGCTTCAAAAGAAAGGTGTCCTTAAGTCTTCTGTTAATTTTTATGGGTCATTTGCAGTGGGCAGTGGAGAAATCCAATCATAATTCTGCTACCTTATTTGAGCCAGTTTCAGTAGGCAGGTGTTTTTTTGACAGATACATAAACCTTTAAACCAGTACAAACTGGGCCAAAAACATTTCACAATAATTTTTCAAGCCTAAGTGGCACATCTTTTTTTGAACATTTACTGTTTGAATGCTTCTTGATAGTTGTATTTATAAATTCCAACATTTTCCCCTTAAGATATAAAATGGACAATCAATTATTGATTGTTTTGTAAAAATCAAAGGTTTGTATAGTAAAAGTATACAAAGAAAAGGTAGACCTTTGTCTAAATAAAAATATCACAGACAAGCAAATTTTCTATTTATTTGTAAATAGTATTTATTAAATGTATGTACTTCTAAAATGTAAATACGAGATCAAGCTTTTCTAAATTGAATTATATTTCTATGTGCTTAAGATTCTTATTATTAGAGATTAGCCAGGAATCTGTCTATAATGTTAATTATTACTTAACATGTCTTTGTTAAAAAGTGAGCGGATTTGTATATGAGGTATCATTTAAAATGACAAAACACATCTATGCATTATATCTTGGACTCACCATGGAATACAATTGTTTTGTATACTAGGTGTTTTTAAGTATAATCTCAGTATAATCAAATTAACTATTTGCTATCATATCTCCATTGATCTCATTATAACAATAAGCTCTTTAAGAACCCGTATTTTCAAATTCTGTCAGAAATCTAAAATTGACAGACTCTTATAAGTCTAGATTTCATATTGTGTAGCATGACAATCAAACTATACCTTGAAGTGACTTATCTGATATATAATCCATTGCTAATTTTATCCTTAGCAATGCTTCTGGGTCTTTTCCCTATCTTGGAGAGTACGACTCACCTTTCAGAATATAAAGAAAAATCAACCATCCTCCAACACTTCTGAAAAAGATGATTTTCTTGCAACCATATTAAGGACAAGAAAGAGCACTATTTGACTTTTAGACATCCCTAGTCAAAACAGTGGTCCAAACTGGCCAATTTTGTCCCTTTTTGATCAACCTACATTAACAAAGAATCAGTATAACTTTGGAATATAAAGTCATCTAGTATCTTTTATTTTAAAAAATAAAATAAAATTCTAATATAAAAGTTAAGATAGACTAAGATATATAAACCCTAAATATACTCCTAAAAACCTATCATAATTATGAAAACAGGTAGAGAATTTCATATTAAAAAGACTCTGAGGGCTTATTGAAGCATTCATTTTTTTTTTTTTTTTTTCCTACTGCAAAAGACAGGCAACTGAGAGTTCAGATTTTCAGAAACAACATCATCCATGACACAAAACTTTAGGACACAAACCTAGAATCAACTTCGATATTCTCTGGAATATTGGAATTGACCCAGGCCAGAGTAGCCCGTGGAAGGATAAAAATCCAAACCTGAGTTCCAAAAGCGGGTCTCATAGTTACTCAAGAAAATTATTGAGGGAAATCATTAAACGAAAGTTCAGAAAAAAACAAAGGTATGTTATTTTCTGTGGTTGTGTCTAGCAAGACTCATTAAGCTATTTATGCAGCCATAAAAGATGATGAGTTTGTGTCCTTTGTAGGGACATGGATGAATCTGGAAACCATCATTCTCAGCGAAATGACACAAGAACAGAAAATCAAACATTACATGTTCTCACCCATAAGCGGATGTTGAACAATGAGAACACATGGACACAGGAAGGGGAGCATCACCCACTGGGGTCTGTGAGGGGTAACTAAGGGAGGGACAGTGGGGAGTTGGGGAGGGATAACATGGGGAGAAATGTCAGATATAGGTGATGGGGTGGAAGGCAGCAAACCACATTGCCATGTATGTACCTATGCAACAATCTTGCATGTTCTTCACATGTACTCCAAAACCTAAAATGCAATAAAATATATATATATGTGTGTATATATATATATACACATATATATATATATATATAATTAATGAATGAAAAATAGCGAATAAACAACTGAAGCAATACTTAGAACTAGGTGTTTAAGAAACCACGAAATTAAAGAAGTAATTCATGGTATAATTTGGACAAAGCTTCTCTATAAACTTAATGAGGTTTTTCTATCAAAATCTAAAAATATATACAAGGTAAACAAAAAAAAACATGTATTTTGAAAGAGAAAGTAGAGACACAATGCTAAATGTAACAAAAGGGGGCTACTGAAGTATGACAAATTAGATAGCACTTTGTTAATGTATTTGGTATCTTCTGAGGAAAGTTACATTCCTAATAATTTATTTCTTTCCTTTAAACTCAAGTTTCTCTACCATAGAGGAAAGTTGTTTTCAGTTAGGATACAGAAATTCTCAGAAAGTAGTCTACTCATTTTTCTATAACACAATATTCACTAGGCATCCTCCTAATCTTTATTTACGTATCTTAATAAGCTTACATACTTGTGAAGGTGTAACTCCCCAGAGAGTCTGGCCTTGTGCAGTCAACTGGCCTTACTCATCTCATTGCTATCCAGAAGTCCATGGAGCCTGCAAATTTCAAAGCCACACTCTCAGATTGGAGAATGATACTGAAGGTTATCATAAACTCTAAGCATTTTTGGAGCCTGAATCCTATAGAATTAAAAACTAAAGGCTCAGTGAATGAACTCGAGATTGAAGTGAATGGATTAATTAATAAAAATAAATATTCAAGGGATATTTCAAAGGACAGATTAATAAAAGCTCTTGGATATCTGTGAGTGGATGGTTGGTGCAAAAATTGAAAAGTAAGTTATTGAGAACTGTGTAACAAAGAAAGCTGGCTTAATTGTAACAGAATTCTGTCAAATACCTTAATTACCTAGAGTTGACATATTTTCCCTGTCAATTCCCTGATGAAGGCAACTGACAAACCCTTCTGAATGACCTTACTATATTTAATTAGATTTTAAAAGCAAAGTGTTTTATTTTATGAGATTCTGCCCCTGTACCTTCCTTCCACTTAGATCATTGAAAAGAAGCAAGTTACTCTTTTCAACATAAATGACAAGGAATTCTGATATGTCTCCTTACAGTTATTGACATTGTTTATATAAAAAAAGGAGGCTATTTTATTTTGGGCTACAGAATCTAATTATGAGTAGGACTTATGAAGTGAGTGTTGCATACATTAGAAAAGTAGTGTTATGGTTTCCAAGTTACACTTATGTTAAGAGTAATATCTATGTTTCTTGGTACTGAGATATAAATCAAAATTAATCTAGTAAAGTTGCTACAATTCCACATGTCAAATAAATATACTAACAGTAAGAGGTGTTCACATATGATCATTTAGTGCTATTCAATTGTATATTTGGGTCTTTAACAAATTCTAATGCTTAAACAAAAAATGTGTGAGACATTTCAAATAAATATCATTTTTAAATGACTTTTAAAAATGATTACCTTTGTATTCTATTTACTTAGAGTACGTACTTCATAGACATAGCAATATAACAAGAAAATGTTTGGCCTTCTTCCAAGCATAACTTAAGGACAAAGTACATATAAATAAATGCTTATGAATCAGTAGATGCTTTATATTTGAATATTAATTACTTGAGATATTCTTTCTTTGTGACTTTGGGAATGTTTTTTCTTTCTGGAAGCCACAGTTCTTTCATCTCACAATATGTAGACTGGATGGAAGAAACAGATAAGTTTACAATGCTAAAGTGCTTTAAAAATTATGACATATATCTCTATATATTTAAACATTTTCATAATGATGTCCTTAAAATACTTTTTATTTTAAAATAAACTTAATATAACTATTTACCCATCCTGAAAACATAGATTCAGCGAAGTTCTGGCCATCTGACTTGTCAACCTGTTGACATTCAATATTGATTTGGAAGATTCAAATAGGTTAGTCAATATATCCCTCCTCTCTCTTTTATGTACGTCAATCTAAAAATTCTCTCTTGAAATAAGCAGTGGATTTTTTTCTAAAAGATGTTCCTTGTACATTCTTTATTTCTAGATTATTTAGTAGAATTATGCTAAGTCAAAATGGACGTTTAGCTGGGTCCTGTTTACAAATGCAGTTGACAAGTGTATAGTCTCTGGACTTGGAACAAAATAAAATTAGCAATCAGCCCCTCCAGGATGAAATCTGTGCTGTTCTCTTTATTGTCATAATGGTCTAAATTGTCATCTAATCCGTGAGTACGTGGACCTAGAAAAAGGAGCTTTAAAGTTTTCAGCAAAAATGACACAACAAAAGGAAGCAAATATCAAACTGCAACTTAGATAATGGGATTTTTTAGGAAATTTTCTTAGAAGAAGTTAAAAGTGAAATGAATGAAGCAGAAAGCAGTAAGTTTTGGACAGACCTAATACTGATTTGACGCTGAGAATAAATAATTTATTTTTCCTCTTATGCTGATGCAGGTAACTTGGGGCTGGTTAATGATCAAGATGACCAAGTTGTAAAAAAGCACCAGGACATTGACAGGAAAAGGCTATGGTTGACATTTTTTATCTAACACATCTGGTTTTACTTGAAGACTCAGACAAAATCAAGTGAGTAGAATATAAAGTATGTTTTGTGGAGCTAACCAGTACAATCAAAACTAGGTCAAGGCATGAAACTGAGGCCAGATGTGGAAAAGGGTGAGAATTAGAAGATTAGCCAAGCTCAGACCTTTGGATGGAGCTGAGTCTACAAGGACAATTATGTGGTCCCAGCAATACTAAGGGGAAAAGTGACAGAGCTGTGATTACCTAATTAAGTTACATTCACCCTGTATAGAAAGACCTTTAACCTTGATTAAGGTGTTGGACAGGGTAAGTTCAAAAATCCTTTCACACATATAAAGTACCTATAAACAATAAATAATTTCTTATAAAACTTTTTCTCTAACAGATGCCAGTGCGTAATGCTCCCCTCCCTGTGTCCATGGCTCTGTTGGGGGGAAATAGGGGAGGGACGCTGGGGGGTGGGGAGTTGGGGAGAGATATCAAGGGGAGAGGTGCCAGATATAGGTGATGGGGAGGAAGTCAGCAAATCACACTGCCACGTGTGTACATATGCAACAATCTTGCATGTTCTTCACATGTACCCCAAAACCTAAAATGCAATAAAATAAATTAAAAACAAACAAACAAACAAACAAAAAAGTTTCCTCTAAAACACAAGTCTATATGTGGAAGATTGTTAAATTAGATCATTTATGGTTAGATACATATACTGTCTTTGTGCATGTACCAACCCTGTTTGACAAGAGAAATGACACAACGTTGTAACCGAGATTTCACATATCCAGTCCACTCATAAGCGATACCTGTCTGCATGGCAGAAATGCTGCCAAAACCACAACAACAAAAACAGCAAAAAACAGATCTCATCAAGTCTAGTAAATGTGAGGGGATGGACAAAATGAGATGATCTTTCATCTCTGAAATTATACTACTGCTTAAGCCACATCAAATTGATTTTTAAATTCTAAAATGTGAGGCCCTCCCACATTATAACATTGTTTATACTGTCTACCTTTCTTACTCTTTTGCTGAAGTGCTAACACTATGCCATTGAAGAAGATAATTGTGTACCTTCTGGCATCTCCTAGTATCCTATATAAGCTTTTTTTCCAAGAGAATTGTGACAAAGTACAGTACCAAAAACTGTGACTTAAAACAACACAAATGAATTGCCTCATTAGGATGGATTTAGAAACTGGAGTGTAAAATTCAGATGCTGGAAGGGCCATGATCGTTCTGATGGTTCTAGGGGAAAGATAATTCAACTTATAAAAGTCCTCAATGTAGTTTTGGCAACTTAAATTGTTTTCTGTTTTTCCACACTGCTGTCTCTCTTTGTAAGAGTGTTTCTGCAAGATTTCAGTATGTTAAAATAACTGTGGTTGAGTTTAGTAAACTGCTGCT
Source organism: Cebus imitator (assembly GCF_001604975.1). NCBI lineage: Eukaryota > Metazoa > Chordata > Mammalia > Primates > Cebidae > Cebus > Cebus imitator. The sequence goes on along the minus strand of NW_016107483.1, from coordinate 2,360,252 downwards.
CCAAGAATTATGTTTTTGTGAGCAATAGCTGACAGATTTTTCATTTTGCTTATGAAGGCACAGAACACAGCCCTTGCTCAGTTGTTCAGTGTGCAGTGCCACCAACACATAAGTTGGTTGAAATAATATTTAAGTTACTATTGCTAATGGAAAAACAAGCTAAGTAAAATATCTTAAAGACGTTTACTCTGAGTCAATATGAGTGACCACAGTCTGAGAAAAACACAAACCCAAGAATCCTTGAATAAGTGGTCCCAAGGTGAACAGATTACAGTTTAGCTTTCTATGTTTCTGGAAGGTAGAAGTTTTAGGAAAAGATATAAATCCATATGTAGAAAGCATAAATTGGCCTGACTCAAAAAGTTGGGATATGTTGAAGCAGCAACTTAAAAGTTATAGATGGATTTAGAAATTCTTTAATTTGTATTTAGTTAAAGGAGTAGGGCTCTATCTGTAACTTGGAGTCAGCAGGAATGTTTAAGTTAAGATGGGTGTGTTAGAGTCAGACACAATTTACTGCACCAAATGACCTATTTACCAATATTTATGGCCTTGAGGCATTACTTAACTCTTGCCTTGCATGGCCTTAGGATTTATTTAAAATTTGGTATCTTATTGCCACCAATATTGTTTGGCTCTGTTCCCACCCAACATCGTGAATTGTACTTCCCACAACCTTCATGTGTGGTGGGAGGGACGCAATGGGACATAATTAAATTCTGGAGGCAGGTTCTCCTATGCCATTCTTGTGATAGTGAGTAAGTTCTCACAATATATGATGATTTTATAAGGGGCTTTCCCTTTCACTGAGCTCTCATTCTTTTTCTTCCTACCACCATGTGAAGAAGAATGTGTTTGCTTCCCCTTCCTCCATGACTGTAAGTTTCCTGAGGCCTTCCCAGCCCTGGGAAACTGTGAGCCAATTAAACCTTTTCTTTTATAATTTATCTAGTCCCAGGAAGTTATTTACAGCGGTGTGAGAATGGACTAATACAATAAACTGGCACAGGTGAGTGGAGTGCTGCTATAAAGATACCAAAAATGTGGGAGTGACTTTGGAACTGGGTAACAGGCAGAGGTTGGAATAGTTTGGACGACTCAGAAGAATACAGGAAGATATGGGAAAGTCTGAAACTTCCTAGAGACTTGTTGAATGTCTCTGACCAAAATACTGATAGTGATATGGACAATGAAGTCCAGGCTGAGGTGGTCTCAGATGAAGATGAGACACTTGTTGGGGACTAGAGGAAAGGTGGCTCTACCCATGTTTTAGCAGATATTGGCAGCATTTTGCCTCTTCTCTAGACATCTATGAGACTTTGAAACTGAGAGCAATGATTTAGGGTATCCAGTGGAAGAACTTTCTAAGTGGCAAAGCATTAAAGAGAAACCAAAGTATAAAGGTTTAGAAAATTTGCAGCCTAACAATGTGATAGAAAATAAAGACCCATTTTCTGTGGTAAAATTCAAGAAACTTGAACAAGTAATGAAGAGCCAAATGTTAGTCACCAAGAGAATGGAGAAAAAATCTCTATGGCATGTCAGAGACCTTCATAGAAGCCCCTCCAATCACAGGCCTGAAGGCCTAGGAGGGAAAAATGATTTCATGGTCCGTGAAGCCTCAGAACATAGTGCCCTGCATGCCAGCTACGTCAGCTGCAGCTGTGGTTAAAAGGGCCAAGGTAGAGCTCAGGCCATTACTTCATAGGATGCAAGCCAAGAGTCTTGGTGGCTTTCATGTGGTGTTGAGCCTGCTATGCATAGAAGACAAGAATTGAGGTTTGGAAACCTCTGCCTGGATTTCAGAGGATGTATGGGAATGCCTAGATGTCTGGGCAGAAGTCTGCTGCAGGGGTGTAGCCCATATGGGGAACTTCTGCTAGTGCAGTGCAGAAGGGAAATGTGGGGTTGAAGCCCCCACACAGAGTCCCCACTGGGGCACTGCTTCATGGAGCTGTGAGAAGAGGGCCATTGCTCTCCAGATCGCAGAACGGTAGATCTACCGACAGATTACACTGTGCACCTGGTTAAGCTGAAGGCACTCAGCACCAACCTGTGAAAGCAGCTGGGAGGGGGGTTGTACTCTGCAAAGCCACGGATGCAGAGTTGCCAAAGGCCATGGGAGCCCACTTCTCACATCAGTATGACGTGGATTTGAAACATGTAGTCAAAAGAGATTATTTTGGAAGTTTAAGCTTTAATGACTGCCCTATTGGATTTCAGAGTTCATGGAATCTGTAACCCCCTTTTTTGGCCCATTTCTCCTATTGGCAATGGGTGTGTTTACCCAATGCCTGCACCTCCATTGCATCTAGGACATTAATAACTTGCTTTTGCTTTTACAGGTTCATAGGCAGGAGGAACTTGCTTTGTCTCAGATGAGACTTTTGAAGTGGAATTTGGGTTAATGCTGGGATTAGCTAAGACTTTGGGGGCTTGTTGAAAAGGCACGATTGTGTTTTGAAATATGAGGACATGACATTTGAGGGGAGCCAGGAGCTGAATAATATACTTTGGATGTGTCTCCACCCATATGTCATCTTGAATTGTAGTTGCCATAATCCCCATGTGTGGTAATAAATACCTGGTGGGAGGCAATTGAATTATGTGGGTGATTTTCCCCATGTTCTTTTATAGTGACTCAGTTCTCACAAGCCCTGATTGTTTTATAAGGGACGCTTTCCTTTTAATTTGGCTCATATTCTTCTCCTTCCTGCCACAGTGTAAAGAAGAACATGTTTGCTTCCCCTTCCACCATGACTGTAAGTTTCCTGAGACCTTTCCAGCCTTGTGAAACTGTGAGTCAATTAAACATCTTTCCTTTATAATTTACCCAGTCTTGTGCAGTCTTTTATAGCAGCAAGAGAAGAGAATAATACAGCCACAAAGAGTATATTTTGTCAGTCTTATGTTCTCTATTTTAACCTTAATTCTGGTCAGTTGTTATGTCTCCACTCCAAAAGAGAGGAATGTAATGAGGCTAATCTGATTGCCTTTCAGGATATGACTGGGAACTCAGTTTTTAAGTTTCACTCTGGTCTCCTAGGCTAAAGGGAGCTTGTTCACTTGGTACAGTTCTTAGAATTTTATTTTCAGTTTACACCACTTATGACAAAATGAAAAAGGAGGCAGATTGGGAAAGAAGTTTTTGCAAGGAGTTGCTCTGATGGTCTGATCTTCTTACTATGCTGTTGCTCAAACAGAAATTCTCTTTCCTTGCTGTCAATTTGCCAACTTTGCTGAAAAAGGAAGTTTGATCTGACTTTTAATGTTACTATGAAAAGAACTTTGTTTTATGCTACAGAAAAGTGACTCTAATATTAAAAGATTAATCCCTTTTGCCTCTAAACATATGATTAACCATAAATTATCACACTAGACCTGATCACGTCTTTCAAAAGCCTATTAAAAAACAAATTAACCTTTTCTCTCTAGACTGAACTCTCTTGTTAATATGAAAATCAGGAGTAATTCAGGGCTCTTAGCTTTTGTTATCCCAACCATATTCCTTTGTGTTTTTCAAGTTGAGTTGTGACTGGAGAGTGAGTCATACCAGCTTAATTAATTTAGTTAAGAACCAATTAAAAGCCATATTTTGTGCATGAGAAAGCTTGTCTGAAATGTTTTGAATTTTGACATGAGTTTTCACATTACTCCAGCTTCTGTATACATGGCTCGTGCCTTTGTTGGAGAAAGGAAAAGATACTTCCTTACTGAGACATTTCTTAATTTGTCATTATAAGTGAATTCATATGAGTTTTCATTTTTCAAGAAGGTACAATTTACATTTAGTCTCATAAATATATATCATACAACAAAAATTATTACCAAGATTTCTTATTATTATAGCAGTTTGTCTAGGCTTATGAATTACTAACCCATATATTTTCTTTTTTCAATAGACTAAATGATATAAACCAGCACTGAGTGAAGATTAAATGGAGATCCACTCTTTCTGTACCCTTCCCACCCCATCAACTTGGAATGAAACAATATGACATAGTGTAGTTTAAAAGTAGTGTGATCTAAAAGTAGTGGGATCTTCGGATGCTTGCCTTCTGGAAGCAGATGTTATTTAGACAAAACACTGACACGTAAGCCTTATTATCAGGTTCTGTAGGTCCCTGTATGATACTTGTGCTTATGTATTGGTAAATCTAGCACATGGATAATATGTACTAGGAAAGAATAAGAGAAGTGTCAGAATTAGCTTATCTAAGGCAGATTTCAGCAAATGTTTTCTGTAAAGGAGCAGCTACTAAGTAGTTTAGGCTTTGGGGGCCAGAAGTTTCTGTTTCTGGTCTCTGTTACAACCAATTAACTCTGCAGTAGGAACATGAAAATAGTGATTAACAATACATAAACTAATGGACAAGGTTGTGTTGCAATGAAACATTATTTACATAACAGAACAAACACTGAATTTGGCTTAGAGACTATGGTTTACCAACCACTGATGTAGTATATAGTGATGGCAATGACAATTGTTGGGTAGGCAAGATATCACCAATCTGGGGCTCAGTTTCCTTATCTTAAATATGAGGAAGTTAGATTAAGAAAGACAGAAGGTCTCTCTAGATTTGTATGTTTTAGTTCACAGAGAGATTTTGTTTCTAAAACTAGCCCCAAGCATAGCTACAGGGTCAGGCAGCTGATTCTTCAATATCTTCTTTTTAAAAACCTTAATTAGAGAACTTATTTCTTTGTATATGGTAATTTCCTAGATTAAAGATAGAGAACTAAGAACTATTATGATTGTTAGTCTGTTTTGCATTGCTATAAAAAAAATAAATAAAAAAAAATAAAAATAAAAAAAACACCTGAGCCAGTGTCATTTATTTTTTAAAAAATAAAGGTTTATTTGGCTCACAGTTCTGCAGGCTGTGCAAGAAGCATAATACCAGCATCTGCTTATGGTGAAGGACTCAGGAAGCTTTCACTCATGGGGAAAGGTGAAGGGCAGACATGTCACATGGCAAAAGAGGGAGCAACGGAGAGAAGAGGAGGTACCAGTGTCTTTAAACAACCAGCTCTCATCTGACCTAACAGAACGAGAACTCAGTCATCACCACGAGTAGTCTAAGAAGTTCCAGGCCATTCATGAAGGATCCTAACCCATGACTGAAACACCTCCCACCAGGCCCCACCTGAACATTGGTGATTACATTTCCATGTAAGATTTGGAGAGGACACACACCCAAATCAAACCATTCCACCTCTGCCCCCACCCCCACAAATTTCATGTCCTCTCGTGAAATATAATTCTCTCTTCTCCATAGTCCCCCAAAGTCTTAGCTCCTTACAGCATTAACTAAAAATTCCAAAGTCTCATTTTAAACTCAAGGCATGATTCTTCCAACTATGAGCTTGTAAGATTAATAATAATGATAATAATAACAAGTTATTTACTTCCAAGATACAGAGGTGGTACCAGCATTGGGTAAATATTACCATTTCAAAATGCAGAAATCAGCCAAAAGAAAGGGGTAATAGGCCCCATGCAAGTCCAAAACCCAGTAGAACAGGCATTAAACCTTCACATTCCAAAATAATACTTGACTCCATGTCTCATATCCTTGGCATGTTGGTGTAAGGGGCGGACTCCCAAGACCATGGGCAGCTCTGCCCTATGGCTTTGCATGGTATATCCCTCATGGCTGCTTGCAAGGGTTGAAGTTGACTGCCTTTAGCTTTTCCAGGCTGAGGATGCAAGCTGCCATTTGCTCCACTGCTCAGGAGCTGGAGGGCAGTGGCCACCTTCTCACAGCTCCACTAGGCAATGCCCTGGTGGGGACTCTGTGTGGGGGCTTCAACTTTACATTTTCCTTCAGCACTGCCTTATTAGAAGCTCTCTGAGAGGTCTTCCTCTTTGCAGCAGGCTTTTGCCTGGGCACCCCGGTTTTCCCATACATCCCCTGAAATCCAGCTGGAAGCTGCCAAGCCTCCTTCACTCGTGCATTCTGCACACTTTTGGGGTTACCACAACATGGAAGCAGCCACGATTTATGGTAGTTTGTGACCTTAAGAATGGACGAGCTGTGTCTGTGGCCCTTTGAGCTGAGGCTGCAGTTGGAGTGGTCTCCATGTAGGGAACAGTGTCCTGAAGCTATGTATAGCAGCAGAGCATTGGTCCTGGCCCCCATCATGATTCTTTCCTTTTCAGTCACTGAGCCTATAATAGAAGGGGCTGCCTCAAACATCCCTAAAATGCCTTCAAAGTCTTTACTCCATTGTGTTGGCTATTAGCACTTGGCTCATTTTTAGTCATCCTAACCAGTATATGAAGTAGTTGCTCTGCAACCCTCTTATGTTCCTCTCCTGAAAATGGTTTTTGCTTTTCTGTCATATGGCCAGGCTGCAAATTTTACAAACTTTTACACTCTGCTTCCCTTTTAAATATCAGTTCCAATGTTAAGTCATTTCTTTGCTTTTACTTCTGATTATAGGTTGTTAGAGACAGCCATACTACTTCTTGAATGCTTTGCTACTTAGAATTTTTTTCTGCCAGTTACCCCAGGTCATCACTCTTAAGTTTAGTCTTCTACACATCCTTAGGTCATGGACACAATGCAGTGAAGTTTTTTGCTAAGGTGTAAGAAGGTTGACCTCTGCAACAGTTCCCAATAAATTCCTCATTTCCGCCTGCAACCTTGTTAGCCTGCCTTCACTGTTCATATTTCTATCAGCATGTTGGTCAAAAGCATTTAACCAGTCTCTAAGAAGTTCCAAACATTCCCTCATCTTCCTATCTTCTTCTGACCCCTCCAAACTCCTTCTAACCTCTACTCATTCCCCAGTTCTAAAGCTGGTTCTGCATTTTCAATTCAATTATAGCAATTCTCAAAATTCAGTACCAATTTTCTGTGTCAGTTTGTTTTGTGTTGCTATAAAAAAATACTTAAGGCTGAGTAATTTATAAGAAAAAGAACTGTACGTGGCTCGTGGTTCTGCAGGCTGTACAAGAGGCATAGTGCCAGCATCTGCTTCTTTTGAGGGCCTCAGGAAGCTCCCGCTCATGGCAAAACGTTGAAGGGAGAACAGGCATATCAATCACATGGTGAGAAAGGGAGCCAGAGAGAGAGAAGGAAGTGCCAGGCTCTGTTAAACAATGCAGAGAACTAACAGAATGATAATTCAGTTATTACACTGGGGAGGAAGCTATTCACGTGGTATCTGCCCCTGTGATCCAAACATGTCCCACCAGACCTTACCTCCAATGTTGGAGACTACATTTCAACATAAGATTTGGAGGGGACATACACCTGAGTCGTGTCAATGACATTAAGACCTAATTATATAGTCTCTGGAAACTACTCTGTTAAAGGAAGAAGTTAAATATGACACTAGAAAAATTTTGAAGAACCATATACTTTTGAGTTAGAAATGGATTTTTTAAACTTACAGATGAGAATTTGAATATTAGAGACTCAAATTCTGGTCGAAACCCACAAGACTAGAAGACGTAATTCCTGTTAGAAAAACTAGCTTCCATAAAGGCACTGTTTCTGAGAGGATAAAACTTACTGGAAAAATTCTCTTTGCTGGGATACCTCATTACCCAGCAATGTAGAATAAATGGGTCATTGCTCGCTGTTGATTTTCCTCATAGCCTCTCTAACTAAATGTGGCCTAAGGCAGTTTTGTAAACAGAAGGATTCCTGAATATTTAATTGTTGCTGGAATAATTTTTCATTATCACTACTCAGGGATCAGAGTTTCCTCTAATACTTGATATTACTTTAGGAAATGTACACACTGAGAATAATTCTACTGCAGTTTGACTTGAAACCCTAAGTACACAAATAATCAGTTTTCAAGAAGTCAACTGGATTTAAGTTTTTACATGCACATGATTCACTCTTTTTAGTGTCTCTTTTCACCTTTACTTTGAACACATTCTTAATGAAGTTCCCTCTCACATCTCTGAATACCTGTGATTCTATATATTATATCTGCAGGTCTCCACATGAGATGGAACTCTTTTCAATGAGATTACTTAAATATTGGTTCTACTGGAGTCCATGCATAGAAATTTTTTACCTTAGTCTTTTAGTTTTCCTTAAACATAAGATTTGTTATTAACATGCTTTCAAGGAGAGTTAGTTTGATTTATTCAATTCAAACTATATAATAAATAATTTGATTTATTGAATTCTCCTTGTCAAAGCAGCATGTGTAAAACAAGTCAAAATCAGGTTATTATAGACTTTTTCAGATGAATAAATGCTGCATGATGTCATTATGCTATACTATAAAGGAGATACAGAGAATAACTTAATTATCTGAATACTCTGAAGCATACATTTTGGATAAGTTTATGTGTGACTAAATTGCATGAGCCAAAAAGCCTAGTTCACCTTCCCCATTCCCTATTATAAAATTTAATATTATTGCCACTTTGTCAGATAACTGTCTTAGCCAAATGCAGATTCCTACTCTACCAAAAAAATATTTCTTCACTGTAACTATTAGTTATCTTGCTGAAGTCTTTTGTTCTTCTGTCTGTGAGCACTTTAACTGATAATGCTTGAAGAATTGTGACAGTTTAAAAATATCTATTCAATCTTTATTTAAAATTTATACCACTATTCAATGGCTAGGCTACCATGTATTTAAAACTCCAATTTTTAATAAAATCCAGAGACATTGGGTGAAGATTTTTATCTCTGTAAAGAATATCAAGTTATTTGAATGTTCAGTTAGGTCTTTGTTTAAGATGGTCTAAAATTTTTCAAATTGTTTGATCTAATTTTATAAGAATTTATGGCAGTTCCTCAAAGACTTAAAAATTCTATCAGATAAAGAGTCTAGTATAAGACAAAATACTATATATATATATATATATATATATATATAGTATTTTATAACATTATATATATAGTATTTTATAATTATATATATATATATAAAACATTAAAATTCAATCTAGCTGAAAAGGGAAAGAGCGAATAATGAAATAGTCAAGGCAGAGGGAGAAACTTCACTGATATTTGATGAGGAATGTCTATGATATTGCCTATTAATGCAAATATATTTTAATTTATAAATACACACTGTTCATTCTTTCTTCCATTCATAGGGGTATTTACCTTGGCCTGATTAGATAATATTTAAAAGTAGATAATATAATAATTAGGGTTTCATATTTTAATATATCTGTAAACTACTTTCATAGCCTCAGAAATTTTAATGATATAGTTTTTGAAAGAGTGAGAATGTAACAAAGAAAAAAAGTGACTCAAAATTTTTATCTCCTAGATTTCTCCAACTTTATAGTGTTATTGTGTGTGTGTCTCTGTATGCCTATGTGTTAATTTTTTTGAAGTGTTTACCTGGCAATCGGTATAATTGGATGAACCTCAAACTCTAAATAACCATAAATGGAGTGCACCAAATGCAAAGTGAGATTCACAGGCCTGATCTTGAAGAAAAAAACCAAGGAGACTGAGAAAAATATTATCTGTTAGAAAAGAAATTATTGCCATTGGAGTGTATCCTTTAAAAAAGTATTTTTATACTCTATTAAAATTGTTCATCAACAATGCTCTTTGGGATTGTATCATCCAGAAAAAGCAATGCTTAAGGCAAAAGGTTGAAGATTTTCTTAACGAGAAAAAAACACTATGAGGTTTTCAAAGAAAATACAGAATGTTTTTCTAATAATCGCATTAATAACTTGCAAATGTGTTGTCACATTTAGGGCTACAATTTATAGTACATTTCTCCCTGAATATAAGAATATCTGCATTAATTTAAGGAAAACATAAAGAAATAGACTAAGCAAAATTGCTTGTTGAAACGGTTTTAAATTTAAAATTTAGTTGATTCAATTCTTATACTGAATATGTGTTGACAGCTTTTCATAAACTATTCAGTCATATTCCTTCACACATATGCTCATATCTGCATTCAGCTTATTGAGTTATTTTAGGTTTCTTTTTGTTCCTTTTTGTTGTTATACGAGGTAGTTTGTTCATCACTCAATTCCATTTTAAATTTACGTAATAAAAACTTGCTTATAAGCAATTCAGAATTGTTGACATATATTGCCATGTTACAGAGTAAACAATTCAATTTTAGTCATCGTCATCATGGACCTTGCTAGTAGGTTACTGTTCTAATGATTATTCCTGCCATTTTTGGAAGGCATTTAAAATACTGTATGTGAGATATACATTAGGAAAGCTGCTTCCAAGTGTCACAAACAGAATTCACACAAGATTTAGCAGAAATAATGTATCAGTATTGAGTGAAGAATATCAGTATCGAGTGAAGTATACATGCTTGTGAAGAGCTAAATCAAGTCTTAACTTTTCCACTTGCTTTCCGTATACCCCCGACAAGTTACATGACTACGCTGTGCTCCAATTTCTTCCTCTGTAGAGTGGAAATATTTATATCCCCTACTTCATAAGGTTATTGTGACCAGTAAATAATTTCTTTTTTAAAAAATATCTAGAACAGAGCCTACTGTTTAGTGACACCTGATTGCTTATGAAACATTATTATCGTTATTGTGTTTGTCCTTATTAAGGCATTTCTAAATCAGAGGGGAGATATGCAGCTGGTACTCACAAGGAAAAGCAGGCTCAGGGATGATATGAAAAATACAGGAAGGCTTCTCTTTCTGGTTCCCACTCAGTATCAATCTGCATGTTTATATTAATCTAGTGGATATTTTTATTTCCATTTTAAAACTGTAAAATCTAAAGCTTAGAGAGGCAAAATGCTTTTCCAAGGTCACATAGTAAATGTCATAGATATGACTTTAAATCTAGTTTATATAACTCCAAGTCCATTGTACTAAATGCTGTACAAGACATTGACCAAGATTATGGAAACCATTTTTAAGTACTGTCAAGTGATGATTTATGTAGTTTCTAAATTGGTTAATTTTTTAATGAATTTCAAGCACTTACAGTTTGTAATATCACATCTTCATAAGTAGAACATTCAATTTATTTGTTTTTTCAGGAGGGGAGATGGATTTGCATCAATGCATTTATATTCTATTGCCTGGTTTCCATGAGACCTGCGGTATCTGTTGAGACAGCGCAGACATTTCATTACCTAAAATAATGAAGTATATGAGGCTTTTAAACACTGAACACACATTGTCCACTATATTAAAAGCATATGGTCTACCCTGTTAATCTAAAGAAGCTAAGATACAGGAATCTGATAAACTAGGTAATGAAGACATTACCATCAGAGAAATACTTAACTGCAACAAAATCATTCCTGGCACCATTGACAATGGGCAAAAAGGAATAGAAATATTAAAAAATATGAAGTGACCTGTCAGAGTTTTCAATAAAAATAAAGAAAAATATAATTGTAAAACATCTCTGGAGTAGCTCTAAGCCAAAAATTTTTATAATTAATTTTGGGAAAATTTGAAAAGAGTATAAGTCTAGTAGACCCTTTATATTCTAGAAGAAGACATATGGATGAATTAACCAGGATTCTTCTTGAGGAAGGAAATACATATAAGTAGATTTATTATGAGCTATTGGTTCATGCAATTATAGAGGCTGAAAAGTCCCACAGTCTGCAATTTGCAAGCTAGAAACCCTGGAATGCCAGGGCCTAGATGAAAGCCCTAACAGCTGGAGGGATAATGGTGTAGACTCCAGTTTGGGCCAGAAGGCCCAAGGACCAAAAATGCTGGGGTAGGCAATCTATGTTCCAGCTCAGACCAAAAAGAATTCAACCTTTCTCTACCTTTTTGTTCGATTCAGGACTTTGATGGATTGCATCATGCCTGCCAACACTGGGAAAGGCCATCTGCTTTACTCAGTACCAATTCAAATGCTCATCTCTTCCTGGAACACCTTCACAGACACACTCAAAAATGTTTAACCAGATATATAAGTGTAACTTCACTCAATCAAGTCTTCACATAAAATTAACCATTAAAATGGATTTCTCAATAATTACATCTAAAGCATTTGAAGAACTTGAAATCAGCTCATTAATTGGCAGCTTCTTGGTGACACAAAGAATGATTCTTACTGATCTGGGTTGAGGATTATGGGGCAAATAACTTCATGCTCACCTTTTCCCTTGGTGCCTCCTATAGCAATGGTGAACAAAATCAGTATTAGTTACTTTCCGGTTAATTGTAAATTATGTTGTGGCAATTATATACCAGAATTCATTCATTCTCTTTCTTTCTCTTCCTTTCTTTCTTTCTTTCTTTCTTTCTTTCTTTCTTTCTTTCTTTCTTTCTTTCTTTCTTTTTTAAGATATGGGCATCTCACTACATTGCCCAGGTTAGTCTTGAACTCCTGTCCTCAAGCAATCTTTTGGCTTCAGACTCTCAAACTGCTAGGATTATAGGCATGAGCCACCATGACTGGTCCAGAGCTCTGTTACAATACAAACTTTATTATGCTGATTATGTCCATTTAAGTTAATACAGTTACTAGTTTGGGTTTAAAGAATTTGGAGGAAGTATAAATAAATGAAAAAAGAAAAGCTAAAGATAAATCTTAAAAGGGGACAAGTGTCTTGTTTTTTTCTGGGCTGCTGTAAAAAAATACCTTAGATTGGTTGGCTTATAAAAAAAAATTATTTCTCGCTGTTCCGGAGGCTAGGAAGTCTAAGATGAAAGCTCCAGCAGAGTCAGTGTCTGATGAGGACCTGCTCTCTGGTTCGTAGATGGGACCTTCTGACCGTGTTTTCACATGGTGGGTGGGCAAGGCAACTCTGCGGGGTCTCTTTGGTAAGGGCATTCACCCCATTCATGAGGGCTCTGCCTTCATGATCTAATCATTTCCCAGAACCCCTACCTCCTGCAGAGGTGATTATGTTTCAACATATAAATTTTAGGGAAACGAGAATATTCACACTGCAGCAACCGGAAATTAAAAGACTTGCAGTTGGGAAATGGACTATGTTTGTTCATTTAGCTTCTTTAATAAATTATAGTAATTTGCAAGCCCAGGTATAAAATGCATTAAAATTTGAAATGTATTAAAATTGAAGTATTTGGAAATTTGTAGTTGTAGAGAATATTTTTGAAAGTATTAATAGTTTGGGAAAATATTAAATATAGACAATAATGTTTATATCTTTTAACAACTACATATTAGATTTTTAGTAAAAGAATACATACATTTTCCGAGCATTGGACAAGGAATGTTCTAACTTTCATTTAAACACTAAAAACAAGGAAAGCAAAGGGGAAATTATAGACATTAATACTTATATTAAAGATGGTCAATGAAAAATATATCATTACATAAATTTATGACAGATTTACTGTCTTATCTGCTCAGTGTGATTAGACCATAAATAAACAAATTAAAATTAAAAGTTGCTTATTACATTTTAAAATTCCAGTTTTAAACATATTTATCAAAATTTATCCTGTTATTTGAAAATCTAGCATGTTTTTGTTATAAGACTTGTACTTCTAATCAGTGCTACAAGATCTGCAGATTTAATATTTTAAAATGACTAAATCATATCTAAACATATTTAAGCAAATGTAACCATATTTAAACATATTTTGTTGTCATTTCAAATGTTTCTTTAAAATATATGCCAAGTAGTATTTTTTAATGTAAAGAGACACACAAATTTTTAAAATTTTATTAACAATTTGACTCAACATGCTTTTATTCCCAACTTGGTTCCAGTAGAGAGTATGATAATTCCATATTTTCCTATAATTCATTTGTAATTAAAAAAATAATAAAAAAATGAAATAGCAGCTTAACATAACCTATAGTGCTTGGTTTTATAGGCTAGAAGACTATGTTCTCCAAAATGTATATGCTAACCCTAACCCTTAGTGCCTCAGAATGTAACCCTTTTTGGCGGGACTCTTTTTGGAGATAGGGTCTTTAAAGAGGTAAGTAAATTAAGAAGACAGCTAGGATGAGCCCTAATTTAATGACTTCCGTCCTTATGAGAAAAGAAATCTGGACACAAACATACACAGAGGGAAGGTGATGTGAAGACCCAGAGAAAAGAGAGCCATCTACAAACCAAGGAGAGAAACCCCTGTTTTTCCATGCCTAGGCTTCCAGTGAACAGGAATATAAGAAAATAAATACCTGTTGTTGAAGCCACCCCATCTGTGGTACATTGTTATGTCATCCCTAGCAAATGAATGAACGTGGAATTTATAGCAGTGATAATAATCAAGGGTAGTGTCAGCTAGCAACTTGCATGCATAAATTTTAGTTTGTGAAGAAATTAATCTTTATCATATGATTGTTCATCACAGATGTCTCATAATGAACACCTACTTATCCTTTCACAAGTGGCACAAACAGTAGAATTGACTATAGATTTTGAGTGCATTGCATATAAATATATGGTGTTGCTAAAAACACCACAGAACCTAAATGAGGAGTTCCACATCCAGCATGGGAGTGTGAACTCCTCTGATGACACCTGCCCCAGTGAAATCAATAAATGTTACTTAAAATAGCGACCACTTAAACATTCTGAAAATGGCCCTAAGGGCATACAGCCAGTGAAAAAAGATTTATTCAAGAAAATATGCAACAAGTTGGTAAGGGGTGCAAGTTCTTGTTATTTCTACCAGAACCCACAACATAGCTCCAACCTCCCAGGTCATTCAGGGAGAAACTGACATCATCTGCTACAGCCAGAAAAACTGGGTGTATTTTCCACTCAACTCCCAATCAGAGGATAACCTTCCTGAGAGGGACAGTGATAGGAGTTAATAAGAATTATTTAGGCAGTTAGTGAGGGTAAAAGATTTCTCAGTGGAATTTTCCTTTAATAAAAAGGAGCCATCAGATCATTTCTTTTCCAACAAAAAGTTGCCTGAAACCTCCAGCTGCAAGCATAGATAAGCAAGCCAGGGCCTTGCATAGGTGAATGCTGGAAGCCATACCAGAAGCCAGGTATATCCAACATGGCGATTTCCTCTTCCCCTTTCCTTGTCAACATGAGCAGGTGTCATAGCGCTGGCCAGGTAAAAGCTCCATTTGCATAATAAATGATTAAGGTGGGATGGTCAGCCTCTTCATGGGCTATGTAAATGGCACACCTGGTAAAACCAATTAACCAAGCCTTATGTAAATCAAACATGGCCTCCTCAAGCCTCTCTACAATATTGACCACATCTCACCTCAAACCCAAAACTCCCTTGGGTACCTCCTTTCTCTGCATGAGAAAGCTCTCTCTTTTGCCTATTAAACCTTCCACTCCTAAACCCACTTCGTGTGTGTGTGTCTGTGTGTGTGTGTGTGTGTGTGTGTGTCCACATCTTTATTCTCTTTAGTGAGAGAACGAAACTCAGGTACTTCCCAGTGATACCACTTCATTTGGTGGGCTCAACCAGGATCTGAATCAGAACGGAAGTTATAAACATCAGAGAGAGCCATGAGTAAAGGAGTTAACCTTAAATTTCATCTGTGTCTTTTCATTTTGAGGCTCTTGGCTTCCATTGTAAAATTAAATCAAATCAGTAAGAGGCATCCAACAGCCATTTAAATGCTGAAAAGTTGGCCTCCATTCTCAAAGTCTTGGTTGTAAGGCTTGCTGGGGAGAACATGGAGAACCCCCCAATTTAGGGGTTGTTAAGCATGTTGGCCATGCTTCAAAACAGTTAGCTTTCACAGAGGACCTAGCCATTATGTGGGGCTGGGAAAGGCACTAAAACAACTGAAGATTTCTGGACTAACCCCAAACTTTGACCAAAAGGGTCTCCAGCTATCCTGTCACAAAATTTCTTCCTTTCCTATTCATGATTGCCACATCTCCTATCCTATCTGTGTATACAATGTAGGAATTTTTACAGTTCAGGGAAATAATACTATTAGGAAAAGCTAGCAAATGGCATAGTAACTGGGAATATAGCACAAAGGAATCTTATTTTCTGTGATTCTCTAGGAGCAGAGTCTCTCCCAGTAATTGCTTCTCTCTTTACCCTTCCTCTGGTGAGCACATGATATTTCTTTCTTTTCTTCTTTTCCTTTATTCTTTTCTTTTTTTCCAAGATGTAGTCTCACTCTGTCCCCCCAGCCGGAGTGCAGTGGTGTGATCTCGGCTCACTGCAACCTCTGCCTTCAAGGTTCAAGCTGTTCTCTGCCTTCCTAGTAGCTGGGATTACATGCGAGCACCACCACGCTCAGCTAATTTTTGTATTTGAGTAGAGACGGGGTTTCACCATGTTGGTCAGGCTGGTCTCGAACTACTGGCCTCAAGGGATCTGCCCACCTTGGCCTCCCAAATGCTGGGATTACAGGTGGGAGCCACCTTGAGTACGTGGTATTTCTAAGCAAACACCACCACCTAGTGGAATAGAAATCCTCTCCATGAGGCACATTTTCATTCCTTTGCTGTTATACTCTATCTTCCCAATTTTCTTCATTTTTTGTGCCCCTATACTAGAGACCAGGCTTGATGCCTCTTCTGTGAACAGGAAAATTCTGTCTTCAACAATTCGGAGTCAAATTCTTCTAAATCAAATTTTAGTTCTGATACCATCCCATCATCAGGAAAACTGTCATTAGGTCCCTACATTCTTTTAAGGCACCCATTCTTTCCCCAGTTAAAACAGTACTTAATTGGTACGGGGATTTAAAGTCCAGAAGTTAACCAGAACAATTCTCTAAGGGTCAGTGCTTTAGCATGTGCTATAATAATAGGATATGAAGTTCAATCCAGCACACTCCTGATCCATCTTTTGAGGATGCACACAGATCACATGAGTCTAGGAATTCAAAGGCGAATTACAAGAGGAGTACTAGGGCTGCATGGGTACCCGTGACTAATCCCATCACATACTTTCTCTAGTTCCATTGCTTGGAGGGTCATGCCTACAACCATGATGGCACATCTAACAAGGCACTGGGGCCCAGAAACCCAGGAGGGAAAACAGGATGGCGGATGCTCCTACTGTCTTCCCCTCTACCCTGGGTCACACTGAAAGGAGGGAGACTAAAGGGATGCCTTTTCTTTTCACTGCTCTTTCTAGATGGGTAACAAACCAACCCCTCTGGAGTGCATTCTGAAACACTGGAACTTCTTTAACACAACTAACAGGACTTTGAAGAGCAAAGTGACTCATTTTCTTTTGCACAACGGTGTGACCTTTTTACTAAACTTGTGCAAGCATTGTAAAATCGACCCCACTCTTTTAGCAGTCATAAAAGGCAGGCCTACACAGAATTAGAAAAGGAATTTATGGGAGAAGCATCTGAGAATCCCCCATGTTTAGGGCTCCCTCAAGTTCTCCTCTCATTACAGGACATTAGGCAAATATAGGAAGACTTGGGTCGATTTGCTGACAATCTCAATAGTTATATAGAAGCTTTCCAAAATTTAACTCAGGGGTTTAACCTCACATGAAGGGATGTTATGCTGCTCCTAAGACAAACCCTGACTGCAACTGAAAAGCAGGCAGCTCTCCAGGCAGCACAGAATTTTGGAGATGAGAAATATGTTTCCTGTAATAAACTAAAAAAGATAAAAGGAGATAGGGTAGGCAAAGAAATAATAGAAACACCATTCTAGATAGAAAGGGAAGTAATTCCTCTTGACAGCCTTGATTGGATCCGCAGTAGCTCTGTGGATGAATGGAAAAGGAAACAATTTTTAATACACGTATTAGAGAACCTACAAAGAAAGAGGACCAAACCTCTTAATTACTCTAAACTGTCCATGAGAGAAGTCAGATGAGAATTGCACAGCCTTCATGGAAAGGCTGAGAGAGGTGCTAATGAAACACACCTACGCATCCCCTGTTTCAGTTGAGGGACAGCTCATTGTAAAGGACAAGTTTGTTAAGCAGACAGCTCCCAATATTAGAAGAAATCTATAGAAGCAGGCCATAGGAACAGATAGCACCTTGGAGAACCTTCTGAAGGCGGCTACTTTGGTATTTTATAGTAGGGGCCCAAGCGGGAGAGAGGAAACTCAGAAGGACAGGGCTCTAGCAGCTACTTTGTAGGCTTGCGAATTCCAGAATCCCCAAGGTGCATCTGCTAGTTGCTATCAGTGTGGCAAGTTAGGGCACTTTTTAAAAAAGTCTCCTGGAGGCAAAAAAGAAACCATTTCAACCCTGTCCAGCCTGTGGCAGAAACCCCTGGGGATCAAAATATCCCCTGGAGATGGAGGTCACGGAGTTCAGAACCAGTCTCACAGATGGTCCAGTGGGACTGTCAGGTCCCAGTGCTCAAACTCCCAGCTCCAACAGCTCAAACTGGTATTACAGCACAGGAGCCCAGGGTAATTCTGGAAATTAGGGGAAGGGACTCTAGAGCCAGTCTCTCTTTCTTCTCCTCTCTAATCCAGACCTCCCCTCTTTCCATAGCATGACCATAAGGGTATCTCAGGAAAGACTCTAATCCAGTATTTTTCTCAACCCCTTAGTTGCAGTTGGAGGGACCTATTATTTACACATGCTTCCAAGCTATTGCCGCAGTGGCTATACTAGTCAGAGAAGCTTCCAAATTGACTCTAAGAAATAAATGTTTCCATTCCACATAATGTACAGGATTACTGTCCTCTAAGGAGAACCTTTGGCTAACAGGCAGTAAAGCAAGAAATCTGTAAGGCAGGATATACAGTAGTCACTATAAATGTTGTCATTGAAAGTGTGTCTCCCAGCTGTAAAAAATAAGGAGTTCATGTCCTTCATAGGGACATGGATGAATCTGGAAACCATCATTCCCAGCAAACTGACGCAAGAACAGAAAACCAAACACCAAATGTTCTCACTCATAGGTGGATGTTGAACAATGAGAACACATGGGCACAGGGAGGGGAGCATCACACACTGGGCTCTGTTGGGGGGGCAAGGGGGGGGACAGCAGTGAGTGGGAAGGGTGGGGAGGGGAAACGTGGGGAGAAACACCAGATGTAGGTGATAGAGGGATGAAGGCAGCAAACCACCTTGCTGTGTATATACCTATGCAACAATCTGGCATGATCTGCACATGTACCCCAGAATCTAAAGTACAATTAAATAAGAAAAAAGAAAGTACATCTCCTTCTCCAGGAACAGGGTTCAATTAGCTGAACGGACAGCTGCTAGAAGAGCTCTTAAATTAAGCAAGTGAAAGGTATCTGACATTTACCCTGACTCGGAGTATGCTTTCTTAGTACTCCACACTCATGCTGCCATTTGGAAGGAAAGATATTTTCATACCACCAATGGATCTCCTATAAAATATCACCAGGAAATTAACAGGTTATAATCCTCAGTTTTCCTTCCAGAAGAAACAGCAGTGATGCATTGTAGGGGACATCAAAAGGGAACAAATGAAGTGGCAGAAGGAAATAGGTTAGCTGATCAGGCAGCTAAGTCAGTGGCAAGGAAGCCTCAAAGCATCAACATACTTCAATCCCCTTTAATCCAGGAAGGTTCCCTGAAATAAACCTCAGCATTCCCCTGCAAAACTAAAATAAATCACTTATTTATTTTTAATTAATCAATTTATTTTATTTATTTTTTATTGTACTTAGGTTCTGGGGTGTATGTGCAGATCATGTAGGATTATTGTGTAAGTACATACAAGGCAATGTGGTTTGCTGCCTCCATCCCTCTGTCACCTATATCTGGCACTTCTCTCCATGTTATACCTCCTGAGCCTCACCACCCCCTGCTGTTTCTTCCCTAGCCTCCCTGAACAGACCCCAGCGTGTGATACTCCCCTCCCTGTGTCCATGTGTTCCCATTGTTTAACATCCACCTATGAGTGAGAACATGCAGTGTTTGATTTTCTGTTCTTGTGTCAGTTTGCTGAGAATTATGGTTTCCAGATTTATCGATGTCCCTACAAAGCATGTGAACCCATGTTTTTTTATGGTTGCATAGTATTCCATGGTGTACATGTGCTACCTTTTTCTTCTCCAGTCTATCATCAATGGGCATTTGGGTTGGTTCCAGGTCTTTGATATTGTAAACAATGCTTCAATGAACATACGTGTGCATGTGTCTTTATAATCCTTTGGGTATATACCCAGTAACGGGGTTGCTGGGTCAAATGGAATTTCTATTTCTAGGTCCTTGAGAAATCGCATTTCTTGAGGGTATACTTTCCAGCCTTCAGGATGTCTATAGTCAGAGAATGATAAACTTCATTTGCCAGCCTCCAGCCAATGGAAAATCCTTGAAATCCTTCAACAAGCTTTTCACTTGGAAAGGATAAAACTTTTCAATGTACCCAGAGAATGTTTTCAGGGGAAAACTTACTGAAAACAGTCAAACAGTTTGTAAATACCTGTGAGGTCTGTCTTAAAAATCATCCCCTAAACAGATGGCTCTTTTCTCCTCAAACCCAAAGGGTAGGAAACTAACCAGTGGAGGAATGGCAGGTAGGCTTCACCCACATGCCAAAGGCAAAGGGTATGCGATAACTCCTGGCATGGGTAGATACTTTCACTAACTGGGTAGAAAGATTTCCATGCTGTACAGAAAAGGTCTCTGAGACATTAAAAGTATTAGTTAATAAAATAACTCCCCACTTTGGTCTACATAAGTACCATCAAAGTGACAATGGCCCCTCATGTCAGGCAGCCATCACATAGGAGGTCTCAAAAGCACTAGTTATACAATGTCATCTCCATTGTTCTTGGAGACCCCAGTCCTCAGGAAAGGTAAATAAAACAAAGGATATTATCAAGAGACTCCTCAGGAAACTGTCCCAGGAAACTCACCTTCCTTGAGTAACTCTTCTTCTCATGGGATTACTATGGGTAAGAAATGCCCCTTTCAAAATGTTGTATAGATGGCCTTTCCTTACCAATGTTTCCTGTTAGATCAGGAAACCTCTAAATTGATTAAGCATATTACCTCTCTGGCCCACTTCCAACAGGAATTAACACAATTAGCAAAAGTCCAAACCTAAGAAAGAACCACCTTTATTTAACCCATGATGCTTAGTATTACTGTAAACACTCCTCTCTTCTCTTCTTCTTTAAGCCTAAGAAGAACCCTACACTGTTCTTTCAACCCCCTTGGCAATAAAAGTTATAGGAATCAACTCTTGGATACATCACACTCAAGTCAAAGCCTGGAGAGCTAAGAGAGTACCTCTCACAGCCCAGAGGAACATCCTAAATGTCAACATGAAGAAATCAAAGACCTTAAGCTGAAAATCATAAAAGATAAGTAACTGAGTGAGGGCTATTCATCTTACTGAATCTCACCTTGACCTCACCAAATACTTCTTGCCATTTCTACTTTTCCTCTCAAAAGTCACCACCAAATATTAGAACTTCTTTTTAACATATATTTGTAAGGAATTTTTAAATCATTCATGCATTGGTAACTTTGTAGACCCCGAAAGGGAAATTCTGTATCTTAACAAGTGAAATTTTAAACAGAAATTATCTACCACACCACCCTTGCAGAAAGTGTTACACTCACTCTATGACTTGCAGTGGAAGTGTACACTACGACACTTGCAATATGGAATTCTACTTGTAAAATTCTAATTGCTATAATATTCTGCCTAATTATCATCTCTATAACAGGATTAATAATTGCAGGAAAGATTTAGCCAAGGTTGTTTTCCTTAATTATTGTCCTTATAGCAGGGATAATAGTTACAGAAAAGCGGTAAGCATGAAAGATTTCCTATCACTGAGCTTGCTAGGACTTTTTATTGAGATTGGTAATATGGTGCACTCTAGTTTTGTAAGATGTTTATAAAGAAAAGAGATTTTATGTAAGGAAGGACCTTGTATGGTGAATTCTTGTCCTAAAAGAAAATGAGTGGTTGTTCGAAGGAAGGATGTTTAGGAGAAGTCAAAAAGTTTAAGAATGTTGTAAGATGGTCTGTGAAAGTCATGAAATGATTAATAATTGAAGAAAATAAATTGCCAAGATAACACTAAAGTTTCTTTAGCCACCCAATAACATTTTCTCCCCATCATGATACAAGTTATAAAAAGTGGTCTAGACAAAAAATTGTCTTCTAATGGTGAGTCTACAGGGGAAATACATGTAATTTCTCAAAAATATTATGTTTATATTAACACTTCTGGTAAAATACAGGGAAATCTTGTGGAAACCAGATAGTATTAAAATCCATTAAAATAGTCAGCTGGTATCAAACTCTACTGTCATAGTTGTGGCCTATAGTACCTGCACAAACAATAGTAATCCTAATACTAATGTTCAAGCCCTATATTCTAAATCTTCTTTTAAAATTTATCTCTTTTTGCCTAGAAACAAACTCCAAATGATGCTGTAAACAGAATCACGCATGAACACGCCATTTTTCTGAGGATTCTAAGCACAACTTCAGAAAAGGTACTAGCTGCTGTTCCCCCGTACAATGCCCCTTTTTAGCAGAAAGTCACCAGAAATAGTCCAACATGCCCTACCAACAGTTACAGATACTCGTCCTGAGAAAAGAAATGATATAGGTGTTAGTCAGAAATTAGTTAGTGATGATAAAAGAGTTCTTGGCGGAATTTTCCCTTAATGAAAAGCAGCACCCAAGCCATTTCTTTATTATTATTATTACACTCTAAGTTCTGGGGTACATGTGCAGATCATGCAGGATTGTTACACAGGTATACACATGCCATGGTGGTTTACTGCATCCATCCCCCGGTCAACTGCATTAGGTATTTCTTCTAATGTTAGCCCTACCCAATCTCCCCACCCCCTGCTCTCCCACCCCACCAACAGGCCACAGTGTGTGAAGTTCTCCTCTCTGTGTACATCTGTTCTCATTGTTCAACAACCACTTGTGAGTAAGAACATGTGGTGTTCAGTTTTCTGTTCTTGGGTCAGTTTGCTGAGAATGATGATTTGCAGCTTCATCAATGTCCCTGCAAAAGACATAAATTCATTCTTTTTTATGGCTGCATAGTATTCCATGATATACATGCACCACATTTTTTTTATCCAATCTATCATTGATGGGCATTTGGGTTGGTTTCAAGTCTTTGCTATCATAAACAGTGCTGCATTGAACATACATGTGCATTTGTCTTTATAATGGAATGATTTATAATCCTTTGGGTATATACACAGTAATGAGGTTGCTGGGTCAAATGGTATTTCTATTTCTAGATCCTTGAGGAATCGTCACACTGTCTTCAACAACGGTTGAACCAATTTACACTCCCA
This sequence comes from Cebus imitator, assembly GCF_001604975.1. Taxonomy (NCBI): domain Eukaryota; kingdom Metazoa; phylum Chordata; class Mammalia; order Primates; family Cebidae; genus Cebus; species Cebus imitator. The sequence goes on along the minus strand of NW_016107483.1, from coordinate 2,337,172 downwards.
CCAGTGTAAAAGCATTCCTATTTCTCCACATCCTCTCCAGCATCTGTTGTCTCCTGATTTTTTTAATGATCGCCATTCTATCTGGTGTGAGGTGGTATCTCAGTGTAGTTTTGATTTGCATTTCTCTAATAAGCAGTGATGATAAGCATTGTTTTATACGTTTGTTGGCTGCATAAATGTCTTCTTTCGAAAAATGTCTGTTCATATCCTTTGCCCACTTTTGAATGGGGTTGTTTTTTTCTTGTAAATTTGCTTAAGATGTTTGTAGATTCTTGGTATTAGCCCTCTGTCAGATAGGTAGATTGCAAATTTTTTTCCCATTCTGTTGGTTGCCAGTTCACTCTAATGATACTTTCTTTTGCTGTGCAGAAGCTCTTATGTTTAATTAGACCCCATTTGTTTAATTTGGCTTTTGTTGCCATTGTTTTTGGTGTTTTAGGCATGAAGTCCTTGCCTTTTCCTATGTCCTGAATGGTATTGACTAGGCTTTCTTCTAGGGTTTTTATGGTGTTAGGTCTTATGTTTAAATCTTTAATCCATCTGGAGTTAATTTTTGTAAAAGCATAAAAAAGGGTCTAGTTTCAGTTTTCTGCTACATGACTAGCCAGTTTTCCCAACACCATTTATTAAACAGGAAATCCTTTCGCCAGGGCCTGTTTTTGTCAGGTTTGTCAAAGATCAGATGGTTGTAGATGTGTGGTGTTACCTCCAAGGCCTCTGTTCTGTTCTATTTGCTTATATCTCTGTTTTAGTATCAGTACCATGCTGTTTTGATTACTGTAGCCTTATAGTATAGATTGAAGTCAGGTAGCATGATGCTTCCAGCTTTTTTTTTTTTTTTTTTTTCCTTAGGATTGTCTTCACTATGTGGGCTCTGTTTTGGTTCCATATGAAGTTTAAGGTTGTTTTTTCCAGTTCTGTGAAGATCAACGGTAGCTTGATGGATATGGCCTTGAATTTATAAATTACTTTGGGCAGTATGGCCGTTTTCAGGATATTGATTCTTTCTAACCATGAGTATGGAATGTTTTTCCATCTGTTTGTGTCCTCTCTTATTTCCTTGAACAGTGGTTTGTAGCACTAAATGCCTACATGAGAAGCAAAGAAAGATCTAAAATTGACACCCTAACACTGAAATTAAAATAACTAGAGGAACAAGATCAAATAAATTCAAAAGCTAGCAGAAGATAAGAAATAACTAAGATCAGAGCAGAACTAAAGGAGATAGAGTCACAAAAATCTCTTCAAAAATATCAATGAATGCAGGAGCAGTTTTTTAAAAGATCAACAAAATAGACCCTAATTTCCCCTGCCTTGGCTCATGGAGTGTGTGAAGGCTGAATGTCTGAGATAAGTTTCAGTTAATTTAGAAAGTTTATTTTGCCAAGGTTGGGGTTGTGGGCTCATGACACAGCCTTAGAAGATCCTCACAACATGTGCCTGTGGTGGTCAGAACACAGTTTGGTTTTCTACTTTTAGGGACACCTGAGACATCAATCAACATACGTCAGATGAAAATTGGTTTGGTCTGAAAAAGGTGGGAAAACTCAAAGCAAAGGTGAGACAACTTGAAGTGGGGAAGGGGCTTCCCGGTGTTGGTTAGATAAGAGACAAATGGTTGCATTATTTTGAGTTTCTGATTAGGCTCTGTAAAGGAGGCAATGAGATATGCATTTATTTCAGGGAGCAGAGGGATGACTTTGAATAGAATGGGAGGCACGTTGGCCCTAAGCAGTTCCCAGTTTGACATTTCCCTTTAGCTTAGTGATTTGGGGGCCCCAAGATTTATTTTCCCTTTACAGGTGGAAGTGACACACCCAGAGAATAAGCTGAGAACACCTGGGCCTGCTGCCCTGCCCATCTGCTAAGCACTCAGCTCCTAAAGTGGGGATGTCTGTTCAGAAAGAACTGAATAATTATCCCTGCGCCTAGCACCAGGAGAGTAGCTCAGAGATTTTAGGGGAAAGCAAACTGTAGAAGAGATCCCTAATCCTGCCTCCAGAGGAAGTGGTATAATTTAGAACAGTTCATGGAAAAACATCAAGCCTAGGGGCACTCTGAAAAACAGTGAAAGTTGTGGTGAAAGGGAATTGAGAGATTAACTCATTGCAAATGTAGGCCTGCTAGCTTTTAAAGAGAAGTAGGGAAAGAGGTTAGAAATAACTTAGGCTGGTTATAACAAATCTTAGAAGCTAGATTAGTCATTAAATTAATTTATATCTAAAGGCATTGTTGAAAAAAAATGATCAACCAGCCGGCAATTAATGGAGTTTAACACTTGGACATGTTTAAGGAAAGGGACAGCCAGAGAAAGAGAATCCCACCAAATCTCCGTCATCCCAGGTGACTGTGTGCAACCCCAAGGCTGTGGCCCCTGGTGAAGCATCAGAGGCTTCACGCTGCAGAGTAAAGTTGGGGCTGGGGTGAGTGTGTACACTATCAGGAGGAGTCTTTAGTAAAATAATACAGGCATCACTGAAGTAGACAAATAACAAACTCTTGATGTGGGGGAAGGTGAAAACCAATACACAGGGCCGCTGCAATACACAGTTAATTCTTATTACTCATAGCAGTTATGCTCCATAAGTATACCACAAACACTGAATTAATAAATACTGAACTATTTCTCTTGGGGAAAATATTGAGATAGGCTCCAGTGAGCCAAATTTTTGTCAGCTGATCAGTGCATAACTTTGTTATCTGTATGCTTCTGTTCGAAGAAAATTTATGTAATACATATTCTTGATTCATTAACATCAAACTCAAGGCCAACAGCACAAAGACTCACATCTCAACAAAGCTTATTAACACATGTATTTTCTCCACAGCACCTCATCGAACTTGAAACCAAAGACAGCACTTTAGCACTATGCTTGGGGATCATCCTAAACAGTGAAATAGCACAAAAAAGTGGCATTGACAGACTGTGAAAAGACACTTGTTTATAGTATGAGGTTGCCATGTTAAACCTCAATTGAGAACATGTGCATAGGGTGACTAAAATATGTCACTTCCCTTCTCCTATTCATGAAAGACCACAAAGGCACAGTGAATACTGATTTGGGTGCCAGGGCGGGAGGGGGATGGTGGTGACAAATGTTAGCAAGCTGGTAAATTCACAAATATGGAATTCGTGAATAAGGAAAACAAGCTATATGATCTAAATGGCCCAATTTCCAACAAAAAATTACTAGACATGCAAAGAAACAGGAAAATATGACCCATACAGTTTTTAAAAGGCAGGCAACAAACATAGTGAAAGCAAATAGAATTCACATTTAAATGACAAAGTCTTTAAAGTAGCCACTACAAATAAGCTTAAAAAACTAAATGAAACCATGATTAAAGAGGTAAAGGAAGGTATGATGACAGTGTTCAATGTTGATTGTGATTGGGTGGATGATGGATACATGCTCAGATATGAATTTTCATTTTGTTTAGTAAGAATAATATGTGGTTAATTGTTGAAACAGGTCCTTGAAAAACTGATGATTAAAATATTTTCATTTCGTAAAATATATAGGCTATTTATATAACATATGTAAATGATGATTTTATATTAAGCCCAATGAAATAAAGTTTAAAAATTCAGAATGTTATTAGAAAGCACGGTGACAGCATTTTTCATCTTTACATTTTTATACTTTCTGTGTCCTTTTATTGCTTATCTGTTGAAGGTATATTTTTTGTAAGTAACATATACCTAAGGTATTTTTTAAGATATTCAATTTGTGCATTTTAGCAAGTGACTTTAAATGTTTTAATTTGTGTTATTACTGATATATTTGAAATCATGTATACTACTGCCAAATATGTTTAGTCTTTATTATAATTTTATCTTTTTCTTCAAATTCTTTCTGAACTTCTCTTAGATTATTTCTTTTTGTGCTAATTTGGAAATTATAAATTTCATTTATATTGTGTTAATAATTACCTTCAATATTTTGTCAACCATACCCACCTTCATAATTTCCTGAGTCTAATGTAACTTAGTGCTTTAATATTGCCCTTTCTCAAAATAAGTGAATCTCAATGCTGTCTTCTATGAATTATTTTATTATCTAGCTATATTATTGAGTCCATTGTGTCTTGTTTAAAATGTTTGTTATTTTGTTCCCTTTTCCCAGCATCTTTTGGGTAACTTTTAGGTTGTATTTTCTGTGACTTATATTTTTTAGCTTCAGGCTATTATTTTTCATGCTGATTGGTCTATATGTTTGTTTTTTTTTTTAATAGAATCTATACAATGTAAATTATCATCTCTCTACCCCAGAATATTTCTACTGTGTTCTTAAGTCATAGTTTAGCTAGGTTTAGAATTCAGCATGGACATGGACAGCTATTTTTTTTTCCTTTCTTTGAAAATATTAATCCAGTTTATACACGAAATAAATTTTTACAGGTAAAAGTCCCATTTTGCAATTTCATTTATCTGTTGATCATCGATTTTATCTCCTGAGTAATTTTTATTTTGGCTTTATGACTGTAATTCTTTATTTTAGGTGTAAAATTTCTTGGTTTGAATGTGTTTTACTTTCCCCTCAACACTATATATTTATTTTATTTTTAAGGATTTATATATTCCTTCAATTTTAAAAATCATTAGACATATCTGTGTTTTGAATAGTGTCTCTGTACTCTGTGTTCTCTGATTGTCCAAAACTTTTGTTAGACATCTGTTGGAGCACTTCAGTAGCTTCCTCATTTCTCAAATTCATTTTTATGTTCTAATGTTCTTAGATCTTTTTGTCAGTAATTTTGTGTTCTGTTGTGTCCAGTCTACTTGTGTTTTTCCATCATATTAGCTATATATAGTGATATATATATAGTGATATATATAGTGTGTGTGTGTGAGCACGTGTGTATTTATGTCTGTAAGTTCCTATTTTGTCTTTTCAATTCTCTATATCTTGAATGTGTCTGCTTCTTACTGTTTCATAAATTGTTATTCTTTCTTTTTGGCTATTTCTATTTTTATTCTTTTGAGTTCTTTACCATATTTATTTCATGTCCTTTTCAAATAGCTCATTGGACTTAATTTATTGGAATGGATTAGCCCATTAATTGAAACTGTTGGTTATTGTTTATTAATTTAGTTTTTCTGTTATGTTGTGAAATTTAGGCTGCAAGCTCATCTGAAGAGCTGCTTCTCTTCATTTTTTCTCCTTTCTCCTTTTTCTTCTCATAACTACTTTCCTCTAAACCCATAATATCATCACATATCTTTCATGTCTGAAATTATGTTTTACTCCACCTGATAAAACTGGTTTTTCATTATATTGGTTTATCCAGGGCCGTCATTCTGTGGAGGCAAGAATGAGCCATTTCAATGGTCAGTGCTTGGCTTGCTCATGGTCTTGTTCGTGTGGCTCCCCACACTGCAACAACAGCTCAATGCCAAATGTAGACCCATGCAATCATGGTAGATATTTAACCTCCTTTCCCAGGAATAGAAAACACACCATTGCTTTAGTCTTATACAGGGAGTCTGATTCTCCATATTGCCATTTCTGAAACACATTCGAGTCCTTTTTTATCCCCTAGTCTGGAATTTAGGTCTGTGCCTTCTGCTTCTGTCCATTTCTCTGTGTTTTGGGTGAACAGACATTTTACATTGTCTCTGATCATGGTTAGGTCTTTTTAATATGTTTTACATATATTTTGCCCATAAGTTTTCTAAATTTAATTAGGGGTGTTGGCTATTTCTCTGTGAATTCACAGTACAACCTTGACAGGAAGAGAATATGTTTTGATAATCAAAGCAGGGTAGAGACGGCTGAAGAAACAGCTAAAAATGCATGCTGTATCATCTGAAGGTGCAAATGGTCATAAAGTTAACTTTTCTACATATGTTTCCTCTTAAACTACACGCTCCACTGAAGATATTCTACCAGATAACTACATTTAATTTTGCAAAAACATGGCTCTTTTCTAACCTTTTCTCTTTTTTTGTATTCTTTGTTCTGTTATTCTTAGAATTAATCCCAGGAAGTCATTTCATCATCTTAATTTATAAACACCATTCCTTAGAAGGGTTTGTAAGCATAATTTCATAGTGACGCACACATTATGATAAACTATGGGACCAAATCACGCTTCCTAATGAAATAACATATTTGCATGGATTGAAGCTGATATTTGAAACATGTCTGCAAACAGCCTGATACTAACCTAGTTTTGCTGATTCCCACAATAAAAATGTATTTGCATTGTATTTGTATTGCAGCTTGAAAATTCACACAGAAATAGCCTGATGTACATATACCAGAAAAAAACTTAAAATGCAACTTAAAATTAAAATTATTTTTATTTTGTTAATTTATATTAATAAAATAATTATTTTAACAATGATATGATTTCCTCTGTTTGATTTTCCAGTGTCTTTACACTCAGCAGTCTCTATCTTCTATAGAGTTGATTACTTATAATTTCATAGAGCAAAGATTATTGGGAACACATCATTGGAAATGAAATTTGAATTGTATGTTTTTTATGTCATTCAGTCTGAGGGATTTATGATGATTGCTACTACAAATCCCAAGAAGAGAGTATTTTATTCTGCTACTTTGCACCAAGAGATACAATTTTGCAATTCAATGGTTATCAGTGTTGGAACTTTAATACATTTGTAGAAAATAGATGTCCAATCATCTTAATATATAGATTATTGGATAGAAAAATAAATTCCTACTTTTTTTGTAAACACATAATATTCTCTGAAAAAAAGAAGAGTCCCCTTTATAAGGAAATCATAAACTATTCAAATAGAATAGGAACTTAAAATTGTCTATCTTCATCTCATTCTCAATTAAAGAAATTATTCTTCAAGTTTCTTATTAAATAATTATTCAGTGTCTACTGGAGGAATTTCAAAGATGTGAGTCCACTAGTCTCTTTCAACTAATCATTTCAATGTTTTTCTTTATTTTTTAGTTTTCTTCCCTGCAAAATATATTCAGTTCCTCAGCCAATATTTAGGGAACACTGTGCTAGGAATAAATAATTAAACTGAGCCTGCACTTAAGAACCTGGAAAAACACACCAACAGCTGCTAATTCCTACCTCAGCTCAGATGAAGTATTTGAAGACAAGTGTGCCTCTCGCTTTCTTTTTCTAGGTTGGAAATCTGTGAGTGAGTACATAGTAGCTCAGGCAACTGTGTCCAGACACCCCCCTTCTCGCCTTCCCTTAATGCTCCCTGGTTTACGATACTCTTTTATAACTATGGAACCAATGCTTACTATTAGACCTTGAGGTGTGTATGCCCATAGCAAAGAAAAAAAATAATTATAAGTGACATTATTTATTCCTTTGATAATTTTAATTTAAATATACACCATTTTTATGTTTTCCCCTGTCTTATATTCATTATATTGGGTCTATTGTCTCAGGTTACTAAACACACTTTATGCAGTTTTTCATAGCATGGTGCCATCTATAATTTTTTCAATTACCTTTTCTATATTGTAATCTGATTAATCAATAAAAATAAGGTGGGGTCAATGACAAAACTCTAAGCTATATGATTATAGACCTCTCTTGATTGGGACATGAACTCTGTGGAAAAACCAATGGTATATACATTTTTTAAGATGGTAATTCAGTTTTAATATGATATTCAAATAAGTCCTGAGACTTCGCCCTCCTGTAATATATTTAAGAGTTAGTCCTCAAAAATAAATTAATAATGTCAAAATGCATTAAACCTGAATTTAGACTAATGTTAATTCATTCACTGTATGTATGATACAGCCTTCCTGTAAGGCATGATTTTGGTGTTACATTTACAATCCACAGTAAGCAAATTCCTTACTTAACATTAAAATGTTTCACAGAGTGATAAACACCAAGGAGAATAAATTTTTATTAAAAATGCAAAACAAAACAAGGACACTTATTTCCATAAGGTGCAAACATATTTTAATTACCCTAAGAAAATATTTTGAATTAATGCATTTGTTTTTGCATTTTGAAGAACCCATGCCCCCATAATCACAAAAATCTGCAGTTGAAAAATATTTTGTTGGAGTTTTGTGATGTGCTTTCAAGGAGATATACAATGTCTAAGTATTCATGTAATCTTAGTAATCTCTGCATGTTCTGATAAATAAACGTTATAAACATCTCTATGTTTTTAATTTAAAATTTTATTGTTTTAATAAATTAATTAAAAAAAGACTGATGCTAATCTAAGTTACTCACACTCTATTTGACATTTTTGTTTCCATAGTAACTGTTTCTTCTCTTATCCAAACACTTATCACTTGCTTTTATTTTCTGCCCTTAAATTCTATGTTTTATGAAGGACTATTTCTATTTTATTCTCTGTTACATCCCCAAATTCTAGCATGAGGCCTGGCATACAACTCATGATAACTGACTGTCTTTGACTGAATTATAAAATAAAATAAAGATAAGAGTTCTGGGAAACAGAAGATTGAGAACTTCAACTAAATATTGCTTGACTTTGGCTACATTTTACTCTTGAGAAAAGCAAGTGGATAGTAATTACTATTTCTAAGGTTCAACTCAGATTTGGGGCTTTCATTATTTCATTTGTGGCCTAAGAATTGGCAAGAACTAAAAATATATGTAGAATGTTCTTTCCCAAAAGACCTCATTAAATTTTAAGCCAGGCTTGACAGGCATGGGTGTTAGGAGAGTCCAGGTGCTGTTTTAAACATCCTTTTCAACAATGTAGAAGCTGCTTTCCACTGCAAGGAAACATACTCTAGCCCTTCACACTCATCTTCCCACAGTGGAGGGGCAGCCATGCACTTCCTGGAGAATAACCACATACTCTGCAGTGGGCACAAGGAGCTGGCTCAATTCTATGGGAATGAGGAGTAGCTAAAATCTCACTGTGTTTGGGCATAATAGACTCCTTTAATTATACATCTACAGGGCTTTCTTAGCTGCTAGGAGACCCCACTCAAGTGTTCAATGAAGGAAACCCTCTTGATTCAAAGATTCAGGATATGCGGATTTGAATACCCACTGCATCCTGCCCCCCTGGTACCACTCTAGCCCTCTGTTGCCTGCAGATGGCCCGCCTGGCAAACACCCTCCTTGTTCAAAGGGAGATTAGCAGGTGTTAAAGACTATTGGCTCCTAATCAACTATTTCCCCTAATGTAATCAGAAAAATGAAAGAACATGGAAAAAGAAAGTTACTGATAGAAAGTTAGCAGCTGTTTGAAGCATTTTATGTGGAGAATGGATACTCATGGATTTTTAATGCATAGAACACTTAGAAGCCACACAAAAGCAGACTTCCTGTAATCTGACCATGAGACTTCACTTGCCAAGATATTTTGTTCCCGTGAATCAAACTATTGTTTATTTTTATATACTACCATTCATGCATATATAAATTAGTAGTGGAAAAACCAGCCTAATTATGATTCACTTCAGATATCAGAATCAAATCTCTAAGTATGAATAGGAAAATGCAAAATTATTCAAAGTAGATAGCTTTTCTGGGTGTATTTTATTTGAATCTGAATTGCCTGAGGTTGTTAGAATGATTGTCTACAATACCAATTTGCAAGCATACCCAAGCAAAACAAACATTATCTATACCTCATATTATTTTTCTGTTTGTTTACCTTTAAAATATTAAGACATTTTTCTCAATATGTTTTTCACATGCATCGATGCACACCGGAAGTATCTTTTGGCAGAAAAACATCATTTGTCTTGGTTTAAGATAGTGGCAAGTATATTTTCTGATTCAGCTATTATTTGTAAGACTCGTAAGTATATAATAGAATGAATGGAAAAAACAGAATTCAGAATCCACACCATCCACAGATGAAACAATGTTTCTCAAGTATTTTTCACCATGGTCTTCTCAGTCTTATTCCTTTTTTCCCCTCAGTATTTCTCTAGTGACTATGCCATCAAACTAAACTCATCTCTTTAGCCCTCAAAGTTCTTTGTAATCTGAATTATAGCCAGATTTTTAACCTTAATCCTGATACGTTTCCAATATTATTCTTTTGCTCTAGTGAAATCTGGTTATTTGCTACTCATTCCACATGTTAAGGTCATATTCACCAAGATAATTTGCTTGTGGCATAGCTCAGATGAAAATCTGTATTTTTTAAATAAATGAAACTTTTAAAATCAAATTGAATACATGGTTTTATTTTTTTCTGTCTAGCATATCATGTTTGATTCTAAAACCACATATAAAAATATTAAGGCAATTAGTATGAAAAAATTCTACTTTGATCTGATGTTTCTGTCTTAAAGTGCATGACAGAATGTTTTCCAAACCTGAATGAATCTCACATACATAGTACCTCACAGAGAACTGCAAGATAGCAATTCAAATGTCACTTGTTTACTTAGAGTGACTTCCGTGACAGAGTTAAATAAAGTGTGTGCATTATTCTTTATATGAACTATGCTTAAGGGCACAAATTACAGTTTAAAGTCATTTTAAAACCATTTTAAAGACCAAAACATGATAATGTTTCCTGGGAAAAATACATTTTGTATTTACTACTACAGATTTTGTGATTATGTGCATTGTTTTAGAAATATGTTATAAAACATTTCTCTATGATCATTAAAAAGGGTCCACTTTTTTAGTCATACTAAATCTCAGGCGCTACTTCACACGGGTATACATTTTATTTTATTGAACTCATTTTAATACTCATTTTCTGAGGTTGTTGGTATTATTATACAAATTTTATAGATGAGAAATCAGGTACTAACAGGTGAAGTAGACTGTATATATTTGCCTATTCAGTAAGTGTAAGATCATGATTAAATGAGGTGGATATAACTTCAAAGCATGTGCTTTTTTTTTTTTTTTTCAATGTTAGCAATATCTCAGTCTTGGTTTTAAAAGACAATTAATTTAGCATCCTCAATAGATATAGTTTTTATCTCATGTCTGTGGAGCAGTAAATTTCACATTTCAGAGCCCAGCTTTCTTCTTTTTTTTTCTCTTTTTTTTTTTTTTTTTTTTTGAAATCTGTTTCCAATGTTCTCCCTCTTCCCACCCTACCCCCAAACAGGCCCCAGTGTGTGTTGTTACCCTGACTATGTCCATGTGTTCTCATTGGTCACCTTTCATTTATAAGTGAGAAAATGCAGTGTTTGGTTTTCTGCTCCTGCATTAGTTTGCTGAGGGTAATGGCTTCCAGCTCCAACCATGACCCTGCAAAGGACATGACCTCATTCCTTTTTATGGTTGCATAGACTTCCATGGTGTATATGTACCTCATTTTCCTTATCAAGTCTATCATTGATGGGTATTTGTGTTGATTCCATGTATTTATTATTGTGAATAATGCTGCAATGAACATACATGTGCATGTATGTTTATAATAGAAGGATTTATATTCCTTTGGGTATATAACCAATAGTGAGTTTGCTAGGTCAAATGATATATCTGGTTCTAGATCTCTGAGGAATTGCCAAACTGTCTTCCACAATAGTAGAACTGATTTACATTTCCACCAACAGTGTAAAAGTGTTCCTATTTCTCTGCAACCTCACCAACATCTGTTGCTTCTCCACTTTTTAATAATGGCCTCATGCTGACTGGTGTGAGATGATATTTCATTGTGATGTTTATTTGCATATTTCTAATGATCAGTGATGTTGAGATTTTTTTCATGTTTATTGACCACATGAATGTCTTCTTCTGAGAAGTGTCTGTTCACTTTTTTGCCCACTTTTTAATTGTGATGTTTATTTTTTTGTCTCATGTAAATTTGCTTTAGTTGCTTGTAGATTCTGGATATTAGACCTTTGTCAGTTGGATAGATTGCAAAAACTTTATCCCACTTTTTAGGTTGCTTGTTCTTTAGCACAATAGTTTCTTTGGCTGTGTAGAAGAAGCTCTTTAGTTTAATTACCATTGTCAATTTTTGCTTTTGTGAAGATTACTTTTGGTAATTTTGTCATTAAATCTTTGACTGTGCCTGTGTCCTGAATGGTATTATGTAGATTTTCTTCTAGGGTTTTTGTAGTTTTGGGTTTTTCATTTAAGTTTTTAATCCATCTTGAGTTAAGTTTTGTATACAGTGTAAGGAAGGGGTTCCGTTTTCATTTTCTGCATATGGCTAGCCAGTTCTCCCAACATCATTTATTAAATAAGGAATCTTTTCCCCATTGCTTGTTCTTGTCAAGTTTGTCAAAGATCAGATGGTTGTAGATGTCTTATTTCTGGGTTCTCTATTCTGTTCTATTGGCCTATGTGTCTTTTATTGTACCAGTATCATGCTGTTTTGGTAATTGTAACCTTCTACTCTAGTTCACAGTCTGCTAGTGTGATGCCTGCACCTTCAATCCTTTTGCTTACAATTGTCTTGGCTATTCAAGCTATTTTCTGGTTTAATATGGATTTTAAAATACTTCCTTCTAAACCTGTGAAGAATGTAAATGTTAGATTAATGGGAACAGCATTGAGTCTATAAATTACTTTGGGCAGTATGGCCATTTTCATGAGACTGATTATTCCTATCCATGAGCATGGAATGTTTTTTCACTTGTTTATGTCCTTTCTGATTACTTTGAGCAGTGGTTTGTAGTTCTCCTTGAAGAGAGGGCCTTCATTTCCCTTTTCAGCTACATTCCTAGATATTTTATTCTTTTTGTAGAAATTGTGAATGAAAGTTCATTCCTGATTTGGCTCTCTGCTTGCCTGTTGTTGGTATATAGGAATTCCTGTGACTTTTGCACGTTGATTTTTGTATCCTGAGATTTTGCTAAAGTTGCTTATCACCTTAAGAAGCTTTTAGGCTGAGAGGATAGAGTGTTCTAGATATATGATTATATCATCTGCAAACAAAAACAATTTGACTTCCTCTGTTCCTGTTTGAATAACCTTTATTTCTTTCTCTTGATTGATTGCCCTGGCCAGGACTTCCAATACTATGTTGAATAGGAGTGATGAGAGAGGTCATTCTTGTCTTGTGTCAGTTTTCAAAAGAAATGCTTCCAGCTTTTGCCCATTCAAGTATGATATTGGCTGTGGGTTTGTCATAAATGGCTCTTATTATTTTGAGGTATTTTCCTTCAATACCTATATTATTGAGAGTTTTTAACATAAAGGGATGTTAAATTTTATCAAAGGCCTTATCTGTGTCTATTGAGATAATCATGGTTTTTTTGTCTTTCAATCTGTTTATGTGACGAAATACATTTATTAATTTGTGTGTGTTGAACCGTCCTTGCATCCCACTTATGAAGCTAACTTCATTGTGGTCAATAAGCTTTTTGATGTGCTGTTGTATTCAATTTGCCAGTATTTTATTGAAAAAGTTTATGTTAATCTTCATTAGGGATATTGGCCGAAAGTTTTCTTTTTTGTGGCATCTCTGACAGATTTTGGTGTCAAGATGATGCTGGTCTCATAAAATGGTACAGGAGTTTCTCCTCTTTGATTGTTTGGAATCATTTCAGAAGAAAAGGTGTCAGTTTCTTATTGTATTTCTGGTAGAATTAAGCTGTAAATCCATTTGGTCCTGCAATGTTTTTTGGTTGGTAGGCTACTTATTACTGCCTCAATTTCAGAACTTGTTATTGATTTCTTCAGGGATTCAATTTCTTCCTGGTTCAGTGTTGGGACGGTATGTGTGTCCAGAAATTTATCATTTTCTTCAAGATTTTCTAGTTTATTTGCATAGAAGTGTTTATAGTATTTTTGATGGTTGTTTGTATTTCTGTGGGGTAAGTGGTGATATTTCCTTTGTCATTTTTTATTGTGTCTATCTGATTCTTCTCTCTTTTCTTCTTTATTAGTCTAGCTAGTGGTCTGTTTTATAAACTTTTTTCAAAAAGCCAGCTCCTGAATATATGGGCACCCAGTACAGGAGCACTCCAATTTATAAAACAAGTTCTTAGAGACCTACGAAGAGACTTAGACTCCCACACAACGATAGTGGGAGACTATAATATCCCACTGTCAATATTAGACAGACCAAGACAGAAAATTAGCAAAGATAGTCAGGACTTGAACTCAGCACTGGATCAAATGGACCTGACAGATGTCTACAGCACTCTTCTCCCCAAAACAACAGAATATACATTCTTCTTGGTGCCACATGGCATTTACTCTAAAATTGATCATAGAGTTGGAAGTAAATCATTCCTCCACAAATGCAAAAGAACTCAAATCATGACAAAAAAAATCTCTCAACCCACAGAATATTCAAGTTAGAACTCAAAATTAAGAAACTCACTCAAAACCACACAACTACATGGAAATTTAACAACCTGCTCCTGAATAACTCCTGAGTATATAATGACATTAAGTCAGAAATTGAGAAGTTATTTGAAACCAATGAGAACAAAGAGATAATGTGCCAGAATCTCTGGCATGCAGTTAAACACTGTTAAGATGAATATTTACAGCACTAAATGGCCACATCAGAAAACTAGAAAGATCTCCGATGGACACTCTAACATCACAACTAAAAGAACTAGAGGACCAAGAGCAAACAAACCCCAAAGCTAGCAGAAGACAAGAAATAACCAAGCTCAGAACTGAACTAAAGGAGATAGAGGCACTAAAAATCCTTAGATCTCAACTTCTACTTTCTGGTCTTTATTTCTAAAGGAAGAAATATGGTCCCACAGAATGCATTGTAATCCTGTGATAATTAAAGAAGGGACCTGTGAAATGCCACTGTCTCAGAAATTAACCACCTCCCATGCATATTCTGTGTCTTCTAGTACCTAAAAGCATTATATATTACTTGTTCTTCAAAAGGATCCTTTATAATATTGCCTGCCAACACATGCAATTCATGTATATAGAAAGAGATGATGAGGTAAGTAAATTTTAAAAACGTTATTTCTTTAAAACTAGCATGCTTTAGATAATTAGACATTGTCAAAAAATATTTAAAATAACATAATAAGTAAATCCATTACAAATGACCTATTTTTCAAATGAGGTTGCCAAAATATAAAGCCATGTTATAGCTTTCACTGCACTTGTAATTATCTATTGTGTAATTAATCCTTTTATACGACAAAGAATGACACGCTATATAGTTATTCTTATAGTGCATGTATCAAAATTTTCTATCTTTGGAGATAATTTTATAAATTATGTGTCAGTCCTTGCTAATATTGATTTGAAGGCAAATATTACCTCCCTAGAAAGTCTTATTTAGGCAGATTATGGTAACTCAACATGATGACTATTGTCTATTAAAATATACTTGTGTATATATGTATATATCCACACAAATACATGTGTATGTATACATATATGCAGCTGCTCTTAGAGATTCTATAGGCACTATGTGATAACTATACAAATATAGAGAAGCCCTAGAAAACATGTTTACATTATACAATGTTAGAGTAGAAGTTCTCCCTACAATCTGCTCAAATTGGATTTTAAACATGTTTTCCTTTACTGAAATTAATATAAAATGTAAATAATGGAACATTTTTTTTTCTTTTAGAAAATCAAGAGCAAAAATTAGTCATTGATGAATAAATACAGTTGTTTAAATACTTGTAGTAAAAATGTGTGGATATTTATATCAAAAAAACAGGAAAGTTATTTTTAAAAATGTATTGTGTACTAACCAAAAGCACTAGAGGATGTCTTTCAATGCTGATATCCCTTCAATTTCTGACTTTTTGGTCTTCTTTTATATTCATACATCTTGTTAGTAACTAATAAGCGGACTTTTTAAGTATATTTCAATAAAACTAGTGAAATATCGATATCTCACTGCATTTGTTAATTGTGCAGCTTTATAGTTTATTTATTTATTTTTCTTATTTATAAGATAGTACTCTTGCAAACAAACCACAGTTATTTGTTCCTCTCTAGGTGGATAAATTTCTACATTCAAATGTGATCTTTTTTAAAATATACTTTATATTCTGGGGTACATGTGCAGATCGTGCAGGATTGTTACATAGGTACACACATACCATGGTGGTTTGCTGCATCCATCCCCCTGTCATCTGCATTAGGTATTTCTCCTAATGTTATCCCTCCCCAATACCCCCACCTCCTACTATCCCTCCTCTAGCTTACCCACCACCCAATAGACCCCAGTGTGTGATGTTACCCTCCCTGTTTCCATGTGTTCTCATTGTTCAACACCCACTTATGAGTGAGAATATGTGGTGTCTGGTTTTCTGTTCTTGTGTTAGTTTGCTGAGAATGATGGTTTCCAGCTTCATCCATGTCCCTGCAAAGAACACGAACTCATTGTTTTTTAATGGCTGCATAGTATTCCATGGTGTATATGTGCCACATTTTCTTTATCCAGTCTATCATTGTGGGGCATTTGGGTTGTTTCCAAGTGTTTGCTATTGTAAACAGTGCTGAAATAAACATACATGTGCATGTGTCTTTATAGTAGAACAATTTATAATCCTTTGGGTATACACCCAGTAATGGGATTGCTGGGTCAAATGGAATTTCTATTTCTAGTTCCTTGAGGAATTGCCACACTGTCCTCAACAGTGGTTGAACTAATTTACACTCCCAACAACAGTGTAAAAGCATTCCTATTTCTCCACATCCTCTCCAGCATTTGTTGTCTAAAGATTTTTTGATGATCGCCATTCTAACTAGCGTGACGTGGTATCTCAATGTGGTTTTGATTTGCTTATTTCTAATAATCAGTGATGATGGGCATTTTTTCATATGTTTGTTGGCTGCATAAATGTCTTCTTTTGAAAAGTGTCTGTTCATATCCTTTGCCCACTTTTGGATGGGTTTTTTTGTTTGTTTGTTTTTTCTTGTAAACTTAAGTTCTTTGTAGAGTCTGGATATTAGCCCTTTGTCAGATGGGTAGACTGCAAAACATTTTTTCCCATTCTATTGGTTGCCAGTTCACTCTAATGATAGTTTCTTTTGCTGTGCAGAAGCTCTTATGTTTAATTAGATCCCATTTGTCCATTTTGGCTTTTGTTGCAATTGCTTTTGGTGTTTTAGTCATGAAGTCCTTGTCCATGTCTATATCCTGAGTGATTTTGCCTAGGTTTTCTTCTAGGGTTTTTATGGTGTTAGGTCTTATGTTTAAATCTTTAATCCATCTGGAGTTAATTTTTGTACAAGGCGTAAGGAAGGGGTCCAGTTTTAGCTTTCTGTATATGGCTAGCGAATTTTCCCAACGCCATTTATTAAACAGGGAATCCTTTCCCCATTGCTTATTTTTATCATGTTTGTCAAAGATCAGATGGTTGTGTATATGTGATGTTAATTCTGAGGCCTCTGTTCTGTTCCATTGGTCTATATCTCTATTTGGTACCAGTACCATGTTTTGATTATTGTAGCCTTGTAATATATTTTGAAGTCAGGCAGCATGATGCCTTCAGCTTTGTTTTGTTTTTGCTTAGGATTCTCTTCACTATGTGGGCTCTTTTTGGTTCAGTATGAAGTTTAAGGTGGTTTTCTCCAGTTCTGTGAAGAAGATCAATGGGGATAGCATCGAATCTATAAATTACTTTGGGCAGTATGGCCATTTTCACGATATTGATTCTTCTTAACCATGAGCATGGAATGTTTTTCCATCTGTTTGTATCCTCTCTTATTTCTTTCAACAATAGTTTGTAGTTCTCCTTTAAGAGATCCTTCTGGTCCCTTGTTCATTGTATTCCTAAGTATTTTATTCTTAGGAATACAACTAGCAATTGTGAATGGGAATACACTCATGACTTGGCTCTCTGTTTGTCTGCCACTGGTCTATAGGGATGCTTGTGATTTTTGCATATTGATTTTGTATCCTGAGATGTTGCTGAAGTTGTTTATCATCTTAAGGAGATTTTGGGCTGAGATGTTGGGGTCTTCTAAATATACAATCATGTCATCTACCTACCAGAAATACAAAGAGGTGCTGGTACCAATCCTTCTGAAACTATTCCAAACAATACGAAAAGAGGGAATCCCCCCTAACTCATTTTATGAGACCGACACCATCCTGATACAAAAACCTGGCAGAGACACAACTAAAAAAGAAAATTTTAGGCCAATATCCACGATGAATGTTGATGTAAAAATCCTCAATAAAATACTGGCAAACCAAATCCATCAGCACACCAAAAAGTTTATCCATCACCATCATTTCAACTTCATCCCTGGGATGCAAGGCTGATTCAACATATGCAAATCTAAAAACTTAATCCATCACATAAACAGAACAAAAAACAAAAACCACATGATTATCTCAATAGATGCAGAGAAGGCCTTTGACAAAATTCAACAGTGCTTTATGCTAAAAACTCTCAATAAACTGGGTATAGATGGAATGTATCTCAAAATAATAAAAGCTGTTTATGACCAACCCACAGCCAATATCATACTGAACAGGCAAAAACTAGAAGCATTCCCTTTGAAAACTGGCACAAGACAAGGGTGCCCTCTCTCACCTATTCAACATATTATTGGAAGTTCTGACCAGAGCAATTAGGCAAGAAAAAGAAATAAAAGGTGTTCACTATGATCATTTTTAATGATCTAATGTTTAACAACAGAGAATAAGTAATGCATCAGACAGGAGATTCCCGTGATGGCTGAATAAAGCCAATTGTATGTGGTATACCAGTACCAGGGAAGAGACACTGACGTGTACATTCAGACATTCAGATGGTATGGCCTACAGGTAGATAATCAGGCTGAGGGAAAAGGATAAACATGAATGTCAGCAAACAAAATAAAGTGTTGGTCAAAGATTCACAACTGTATTTCAGAGTGAGGCAGGAAAGTTTTAACTACAGGATACGCCACCTGACAAAACTATCTACATATTTAGCAAGGATAAAATAATAAAAAACAAGATTACCTAGATTTTCTGTTTCTCACTGAATCCTACACTGCACTAAGCACTTGCTTTTCATTCAATATCTAAATTTATCTTTCCACCAGGCCTACGAGGTTGGCATCTAATAGATTATAAAACCAAAGCTCACAGTAGGTAAATGGTAAAAGTCAGATTAAAATACAAATTAATCTTGACTCCAGACTATCCCAGATAGTTTAGAACCACATGTGAAAGTAAAAAAGGGATGTTCAATTGAATAGTTCAGTTTTATATAATGTTATCTAACAGGTGATGAGTTCGGGAAGGTTCATAGGATCAGTCAGTAGGTGGAACACTGGAGTTATGAGTGAATGTAGTTGTTTCCTATTGCTATGGTAAAAAATTACCATAAATATATTGATCTAAAACCACACAAAGTATTTTATAGTTCTGGATGTCTGAAGTCTGACAGCTCTCACCAGTTTAAAATCAAGGTGCTGGCAGGGCTGTGTTCCTTTCTGGAGACTCAAGGAGTGAATTCATCTTCTTGTCTTTTCTAGCTTCTAGAGACTGCCTTTGTTCCTTGTCATGACCCGCTTCCATCCTTAAAGACAGCAGTGTCCAGCTGAGTCTTTCTTACACCTTGTCACTCGAACACTAACTCTTCTCTCTTTCTCTTCAACAATGAAAGATCCTGTGATTAAATTTGATCCTGAAAACCCATGCTAATCACCCTTTTTTAAGGTCAGTTGATTAGAAACCTTAACTTCATCTGCTACCTTTAGTGTCTTTTTCCATTTAACATACTCACAGATTCCAGGGCAACCCATTTATGCCTGAGGTTGCAACATTTTGAATTTTGAAATCAGGCCTTGTCAACGACCTTGAACAATAGGAAATAAATAAATACCATGTGCTTAGCATTCCAAGAATGAAACACAAGGCATAAATGGGTTTTAAGATGTAGACACCTTTGGGAAGCCATTAATCTGACAGAACAGTAAGGAAGACATGACATAGTCTGAAGAGCAGTTGTCAGGGCCCAGGAACCAGGAACCTGAGATGCAAGACTGGAATTCAGCAATGTAAAATCATCTTACACAGATCAGTGCTGGGTACCGCTAGAGTTCTTGAATATTTTTCTGGGGTGAATTATTGAAATAGGGTTATTAAAGCTTTCTTCGAGTATCTAAGAAAATATGTGCAAGCCAAAAGTCTGTAAACATGCTTTGTTGGGCCACATTAACACTTCTACCTTCTGGCTTCTGAATTTTTTTTGCATAACTTGCAATTTTGTGCCCATAATTCTCCCAAAACACTGTAGATGAACAGTGGCTTCCTGTTTTCCTATGGGGCATACACTTCCCCGAATATTTACCACTCTCACTATTTCCTAACACAGTGGTTTGTGCCAAATGTTATTTCTGATAACTCAACTGATGTTTATATTTTTATATAAGACAAAAAAAATTCCCTTTAAGGATGAAGAAATGAAAGGTGAACCAAAAGGGACACGTGTCTTAAGAAATACAGAGCATCATCTCTAGCAATAAAATCAATATTAAGCACAGAAAGTTCATCTTATAGCCAGCCAGCTCCATTTATTTTTATGACCTTTTCATCCCCTACGGAGTTTTGAGTTTATGACCCTCAATCTCTGTATGGTGGGTGCATTAGCATGCCTTCCGGGGATTTAGGAGAAAGTTGGTGTAATATTATACCTGGTTGCAATCTAGCTTTTTCAATTATAGACAACATTTTTAAGAACATTTATGTAATGATTTTAGCTGGAAACTTTCCCCAGCAAAGTACAATCAAAATTTTTTTTAGCAAATATATACTGTGGAGAAATCACACTATATTTCTTTATTGAAAGCTTCTCATATACTTTTAAAATGTTTTTATAATTGTGTCTTATAAAATAAAAGCAATGTCCAGGTCAAAAGCTAGACTATGAAATTGGATATATAACCAAGGGAAATATTTAATGAGTGAATTTAAGAATTTGATGCAAATTAGAAATGAAGCCAATTTTAGACACCAGGAAATAAAGGTGAAAAGTTATAAAGGATGATGAAATTGATTAAAAATAACCCTATTAAAAATAAATCCATCACAAAGTATCATACTACTGACTGTTAGGCACAGAATTTTACCATACTTATTTTCTAACTTTTTAAGCGTACGTTCATTCATCCCTCTATTTATTTAGTATTTATTGAGCATTCTGGAGAACATATAGATTAATAAGAAATTGGAAGTTCTAATAAACATGTGGCAGATCTGTTTTTTTTGTTGTTGCTGTTGTTCATTATATTCTTTAGCTTCTTTAACATTTTCCACATCTATATATGTCTGAATATGTCATTCTGGATGATATAACCACTAAGGACATAGTTTTATTTTTCAAACTATAATTAATATCTCCATGTAGGCCTAAGACATACAATAAAATAGTCTTAAATCTGCATTAATTTGGGAAAGTTTTAGAAATATTGAAAATACGGTATTTGATATTGACTATTACAACTGTATTTCCACTGGTCTCATTATAGAACTTTCCATCAATTCACTTTTAAATTCTATCCAATTCTTAATAAAATGGCACTCATTTAGAAGCAATGATATCTCTCATATAATTAAACTAAGTTCCACATAGTCAAATTATGAGATGATTTAAGTCAAGTGTACTGCCAGTTAATTGTAATATATTTTGTTAAATAAGAGTGTTCTTTTTTTCCTCTCTCTACTTTCCGACAAGTTTAGGCAAGATTAAAGGCTCCAAGAAAACACTCCAAAAGCTAATTGGAAGAACTATAAAGTAAACCAAATCCAACATTCTTATTAAGTTAGAAGTAGTCAAATCTCTCCATCTAGAGAAAAGATTAAAGGCTAAGTAGAAGGATTTTGAAGGGCTCTTGACACCAGAATGCCCTCAAATCCCAAGCACCAAGGCTAGATCCACGTATGGAGTTCTGAATATAAGATTTTAACAAAAATGATTTCTTGCCACACAAGGAAAATATTCTACATCACTTGACACTCACACTCTTTATACAACTCTAAATGCTTTTGATGCTAAGAAAAGGTTCAAACTGAATTAAGGGGCCACGTATTCTTCAAATCTGGAAAATGAATAAGGATTAGACTAAGCAGTTAAAAAATGACTGACATAAGTACATACATATACACAGTTATTTGTATTTCTTTAATTCTCGGTCTAATATACATGATTTTATAAACAGAGTTATTAAAATGTCAAACAGATATTTTTAAGGGTTTATTTTTATAAAAAGCTATCATTGAAGAAAATGATATTGTTGTTTAACTTGGTTAATCAAACAGCTTTTGCATATTACTCTTAATAATTTTTACTCATCACATCTATTGGTCTTTAGATTTCTGAAATAAAACAACTACAGTGCCTCCTATATGCATATGCAAATTAATAAGCTTGAATGAATCATGGCTTCTTTGAGCCTTATGTTTTGTATCTACAATGGAATAATGGCAGTATCTGAATCAAAGGGTTATTGCAAAGATAAAAATGAGATTTTGAATGGGGTACTGTAAAAACCATAAAAGTACTAGGCTTTACAACTATCTCTGAGAAGACAAACACCAGTTTTTCCGTCTTCACAGTTCACTTTGTATACTGTTTAGTAAAGTATCAATTACACTGTGATGGTTCTCATGATATAAGACACACAGAAGAATAAGACCACATTGAACAGGAACTTTACCCAGAATATGGTGAGGCACTGGGGAATATACAAGGTGGAAGTCTTCGTCCAAAGCATCTAGAAGAAACATTGTTGAACAGAGACTTAACGGCCAGTGTGCTAAATAATGCACAAAAGGAAAAACAGAGTTTTACACAAATGAAACAGTGATAGGAAATGATGAAAAGCCAAATGAGTTTCTGTAAAAGATTCGAAGTGATTAGAGTGCAGGGAGAAGGCTGAAAACCTGTGAACAATGAGATTCGAGTGGTAAGCAAGAGGCCAGTCAGAAAAAAGCTGATGATAGATAATACATGAAAATTTGCATATCACCCTTAGGTGATTTTAGACGAGGGAGTGCCAAGATTTTTACCTTATAAAAAAGATAACTGTTGCTGCAAAGTACAGATATTGGATATTGGATTGCGGGGGAATAAAACTAGAAATGGGAAGTAGCAGGTGTTGAAGTTATCTTGACAACAAATGATAAGAGCATGGATTGAGGTACTAGCAGTAGAGATAGTACCTTTGTTGGTTTCTTGAGGGATGAGGAAGAAAGAAAAGGCTCTGTTTTGCATACCTGAATGACTAGTGATGCCATTCAAAGTTTTAAAGAATGTAATTAAATATATTGTATTAATTAGAATTATTTTTTGCTGGATAGTGACAGAACACCACAATTAATAGTCAATTAACCAAGACAGGGGCTTGTCTCACACACAAAAAAAATCCAATTATATGTCCATAGCTGGTTGAGTCCATCACAGGGCCAAGAGGGAAGGCTCCTTTGATCTTGTTGTTCTCCTTGCATGGCCTCGGTTCTCAGATCAATCTCATAATCTCATCTCACTTAGCTCCAAAATCAACTACAGTATCTTATTTTAGACAGCAAGAAGACAAAATCGAGTAGGGGATGGCTTGCTTGTGCTATTTAAGTATACACTAACTTTTTAAGCATATTCCCGGGTTCCCCACCACATTCTGGATAAAGTTTCTGTTCAATGTAACATACACACAGAAAGTTGCGCAACATTTCTGCTTCTACCCCATTGGCGAACACTTAGTCACAAGGCTACAACGACCTGCCAGGGGGAATGTAAAAAGTAGATTTTATTCCTGTTTCTTATGAGCCCAGAAATATTTTTGATATTTTATTACTGAGGAATAAGGGACAAGTACTATCTCTGCCACAGGCAAATTCAGTCAAGTTTGATATCTTATGGAAGATGAGCACAAGGTAGCTGGAAGGTAGCTGATCATGCAGGTTCACAAGTCAGAAAAGAGATCTGGGATGAAGATGACAATATGTGGTGGTTAAAGAGATGTGGATTAAAGAGATCACAGAGAAAAGTGTATACTGTAAAAGACGGCTGTTGAGAAAGCTAGAGAAATACCCACTGATGAATTTCTTTGAAATTCTCTGTCAGTTTCTGGGCTTCTGTTTTCTGCTACTTTTCTCTCAGCTTAGGTTTTTTGTTTTTTTTTTTTCTTAAATCCTACCTTGCTTGTTGAGAGTCATTGTCCCAGAACTTTTGGTATTTGACTCTCTAATCTTCTTCAATTACATTCATTCTGGCAATGTGTATACTCAAGTGGATTTAAGCACCGCCAAAATGCTGATGTCTCTCTGATTCATATCCTGCTTCCTATGATCCACTCTTCAGAGGATATGCAACATCTGCCTAAAATATCCCTATCCAGATCCCTCATTCACATCTGATATCTAATATGCCTTTTTAAAATATCTTTATTTTTGTGTCAGCACATAGCATCATTCCCCTGAACTACATGTAGATCCATGAACAATTATTCATGATCTTTGTGCTTCAAATAATTGTAACATTTTCTTAGATGTTAGTTTTTTATTGTACAAAAGTTGAACTTCCCTGTAGAAATAATTACAACTCTAATTTCTTTCTAGCCTTTAATATATATGTACATATATTATATATATGTATATATAATATATATACATATATATGTACGTATATATGCTTCTGTTTTCTATGTATGTACTTATATGCATATATCTCAGCAACTGTTAGACATACATGTCATATGTATCAGCAGCTGATAAACACAAAAATCAGCAGCTAGTTTTGTTTTTCAATAAATTAATATATGATGAGTATGCATGGTAATATTCTTCATCTTATAAAAATTATGTTCATACAGGAAAATAGTGCTTGGTATTGCTAGCCAGATTAAGTGCATCATACTAATACCTTATATAGAATTCATATTCACACTAATTCATTTTACATCAATATTTTAAAAACACTCTGAATGATTATTTTCTAAATATGTCCTGAACATTGTTTACTGGATAGGGGGCCTAAGAAGAAACCCTAAATATAAGAACACATCTTGTGCTTAAGGAACTTCTATTTTGAATCAGAATAAAAGGGACACAGACAGATTATATAACCTCAGCTTGTTCTATGTAAACTACATGTAAGAAGTGAGAAAACAATTTGATGGAAAGAGTAACCTCTGTAGGTTTGAAAAGACTGCACCAAGGATTTGAGTCAGGAGCTAAACTCTAACAATTCTGTGTAAAAGAAATTGAAGAAAGTGTATTCCAAGAGAGAGAAGCAACGAAAGGGTATTCCATTAGAGACAAACAATGTATATGGGGGTGTGAACCCAGAAAAGAAAGCAGTACTATGAGGGTGACGAAATTCATGCAAGACAGTCATGCCTGCATTTCTGTTTACCCATTTCTTTACTAAGAATAATGTCTCTAAAAACTTTAGTACTTTTATTATTAAACTGATAACTATATCTCTTTTCAAAAAGACATACCCTTACCTTTCAGATTCCATAGGGATTTTGCAAAAACAATATATTGTCCATATACAAGTTTTCTTAAATTTATACTCTACGTGTGTATTAATATGCTTCTACCTTATTTGTAATAAAAATTAGGAGAGGAGATTTTAGAAATATTTTTGTCACCTAATTACATAGCCTCAAGGGAAAAATTGATGACACATCTGAAATATAATGAATGCATATCAAAAATAATTAATTATATAAGAAGGCAATCCAAGGTAATAAATAGTCTTTAAATGGGAAAAGCAAAGATAGTGTCAGCCAAATTTCATTATTAGTTAACTCCACACGACGATATAGCAACATCTGCTACTCATGTGGAATATCTATTAACTTTAGCAGGTGTTATGCATAACTAGCTGAGGGCAGTTCCTAGTCCACTAAGTACAAGCATAACTCTTAAATTGATAAGCCTGAGTGGAACTCCTTGCCATATTAAAAGGAATTTATCAACACTAATTAGAAATTTTGTAAAAGGACTCCAGAGTCCAAAAGATTGTTTTCTTTTTTTCTGGTTCGAACAAACTACATGTACATATAGTATTTTTAATAAAAATGCATAACTCTTTTCTAAACAGTAATATATTTCTATTCCTATTTGGCCATTAAATTCTCTAGAGCTAAAACTTATTTTCTTTTTGAGACTTTGAATGTTTCACGATTTCAGTGACACTTGTATGAATTCCTATAAAATTTCACCCCAACACGTTAGCTTTATTTCTCACAATTTTTAAAGCAAACTAAATATATCCTGAGAAGGATCACTTACTTTTACATTTGAACATTTGTGGATGAACAGTAACCTAGCTTAATAGACAAGATTAAAAACTGAATTTAGGAGTGTGCACCTGTAACAACAGCTAAGTCTTGGCCAATCCCAGCGGCAATACTTCAATCATTCATACATTGCTGAGAGCTCAAACTGTGCCCAAATAAGGCATATGCTGAGCTGTAACCAATCCAGCCATTCTGTATCTCACTTCCAATATATGGACATCATTTCCCTTTTTTTGGTCTACAAATCATCTTCCAAAACGCGGCTGTGCTGGAGTCTGTGAATCTGCTGTGTTTCTGGGAGCTGCCCAGTTAGTGAATCTTTCATTGCTCAATTAAACTCCTTTAAATTTAATTCAACTGAAGTTTTTCTTTTAACACAATTATTAAAGTGTTTTGGTCAAACATGAAAGTAGGGTTTGCATACCTGCAGTTGAGCAGCTTTTGCTATTGTTTATATCCAATGTTTAATCGCAAACAACACTAACAAAATTTGCTAACACAGGTAGATATATCAGAGAACAAAATTTTGGTATGAAAAAATAGATTTTATATGTAACAAGGAATACCTAGTAGCCCACATATTTGCTCTGTAGTGTAATTAGATCCAGTATTACATATAATTTGTTACAATTTTTAAAATAGCCTATGCTATTGTTTTTCTATTGTTAGGAGTTAGCGTATTTATGGAATACCAAGTAGCTATCAGGCCATTTTGAAAGAAACTCAAGATCGATAAAAGAAATATAATACATAAGCCATGGGTTCTAGAAGCTCAGAGATAAATGGGAAAATATGACACGTGTGAATAACTGAATGTTGTTGTTTACTACCAGTAGCGTGACATACAGTTAAAAACATTATATGCATGTAGATATACAAAATCTTGTTTTCATCATAATACCATTTCATCAAAGACAATCTTGACTATTTGTTATTTCATAACTTTTGTTCAATTTTATATTATTTATCTATATTAGTGAAATAATTTAGGGACAGTTATTTATAAATCTGAATTTTAAAATAACAAGTTAAATAGCCACTTTAAATATTTCAGGCATTTTTCCTAGTGTTAATAAACTGAGCTACCTAAAAGTAATTGCACCCTAGTTTTTATTCGACCATCTTCATTTGCTGTAATAACTTTAGAGCAACGATGCTTCAATGTTAAGTTACTTTCCATCTGAAGGAAAGGGTAGAGGTACTCTTAATGATAAAACAACTATGATTATTTTGCATTTTTAAAAAGTGCATACAAATCTTTTAATCTCTGCCTATACCCATCAGAACAATTGCCTTCCGATGTAATTATATTCAAAATGCAAGTGAGATTATAAGTATCTTGGAATTTAACTTGATAAATATTCATTTGCCTTATAGGAAAAAGAGATGAACATTCTCATATAATTAGCTGCATATTTTTAAACCATGCTTTTGTTGAGTTTTTTGAGGTATTTTTTATGTATGCAAATCTGCTAATTTATAAGGTAAAGGAGGTAAGGAGGATGGAAAAGTGAGAAATCAGAAATATTCATTTCCATTCTGCTCTTCTTTCTGGGGAATAGGTTTCCTAATTATAAGAGAGAAATCATTTCTTCCTCCCAACTCAGATTCTTTGTTTTATTAAAACCAGGCTGTGAGAGCCCTTAATTATAAAACCAGACTTACCCATCTTTGCTGCTTTGGAAAATCCTTGCCTTTTTTTCTAAGCTCTACAGAAGAGAATTAAGGCACTAGTAAGAGAATACTTTTCCAACCTTAGGAGATGCACTCGGCTTCTTTGCAGCTTTCAAGTCTCACACCACAAACACGGACACCAAGATCTGGAACTGAGCCAAGTTGCACATTTTTTGACTCAGCAACTACTAAAACACACATTTATTATTTCCAGTGGGCTGAATACTTGACATATAATAATTCATACTTACTTTTTTTTTCTGAGATGGGGTTTTGCTCTTGTTGCCCAACCTAGAGTACAATAGTGTGATCGCTGCTCCCTGCAACCTCTGCTTCCCGGGTTCAAGCGAGTCTCCTATCTCAGCCTCCCGTGTAGCTGGAATTACAGGCATATGCCACAACATCCAGCTAATTTTGTATTTTAAGTAGAGATGGGGTTTTTCCATGTTGGTCAGGTTGGTCTTGAACTCCTGACCTCAGATGATCAGCCCGCCTCAGCCTCCCAAAGTGCTGGGATTACAGGTGTAAGTCACCGTGCAAGGCCCATACTTACATTTTTAACATGTCAACAGTTTATAAATTGTACGGGTGCATATCATTGCAGGCAACATCCTAAGAACACCTCTGGTTCTTATGCCATGTTGAGGATGAGTATGCCAAGATGTCAGATGACACCTACGAACCCACAACAGGCATCATAACTGACCCAGATCCCAAATCTAGTGGTTTTCTCTCTATAATTACTTTTCTATAGTATTCTGTGAGATAACTGCTTTGACAAAAATTACATCTACAATTAATCAATTTCCAATGTAATTATGAAAAAGCATTTTCCTGGGAAGAAAATGAGCCTTTTTTTTTAATGATTTCTGAATCTCCACCTTCCATGAACTTTATAATTGCCTTAATTTGCTGTACTGCTTTTCTGTTTCATTGGTCCTCAGGTTTTTATTTTGTTTTCACTTCAGAGTTATGACTTATAACATTTTTACCACTATCAATATTCGATCAGAGTTATTATAATAAGATAAATCAACAGACATGATGCACAGCAGTATTTTAATTAAATTTATGCCAAAAGTATATTTTTAAAGTTGAATATATGAGTTATTAATAAAATAAATTAGCAAGTATGATACCTGCATACATTATTGATTCATTTTAGTGCTAAAATTATAATTTGAAGAATATGTACCATAAGGATATTTGATGAAGCTGTCTTTATTTGAAGAAACGGGATTTTGTTATCAGTCCACAGTATTTTACTGTGAAAATTTAAATACCCTTCAGCCTAAGTGACCAGAAAACTAGCCCCCAAAAGGAGATTCTGCTCCCCTATTATAAAGTGTCTGATTTTAGAGGATCGCACTTTCAAATTCCAAGCCTAAGTTTAGAGGTGGCTGGCTTTTACTTTTAATGAAAAAGTCCTTAGAAGGCTTGTTTGTAGTGGCAGTAAAAAACAGATTGCACTAAATGTATTTTATTCCTGCAGAGCTGAGATCAGCACAGACATTACTCTGCCTATCTATCCAGAAAATGTTATGTCATACTCTGTGCTGCAATTTAATAACATTCTTCACTGCCCCCACCTCCACTCCCACCCGCCTCTTTCTGTGAAACCCTCAGCACCTGGGCAGGTTTCATGCTTCTTTTTATCAGGCTCGGAAGTACCTGTACTTTGGTCAGACCCCTTGAAACCTAATGAGCCTGTGGAGGAGCAGAGATACTGGGTTGAGATAAATGGAAATATTTTCAGACTACAACTTCCAGTCAGAGTAAATGCTGCAAACGAACAAAAGAGTCTTCAAATTGACAATCTTGAGGGTGGGAAAGAATACACTTGAAGGGTGAGATTTCATTTCTACTACTACTTAGATTTGCTTCATTTTCTCTGACATTTTCTCACAGTCTACAGTGACATCTGGTTGATGCAGTGGTAACAATGGTTCCTGAACTGATCAGTGAAATCGTACAAGCCAGGCATAGCTCTCATTCACTTTCAAGTAACCCAGCTGGAGTCTGGCGGACCTCATGAGATTGCTGTTATTACAACTATTATTATCACTATTTTATGTTAAAAGTCCTATATTTCAAATGCTATGCATAGAAAACACAAGCTGAGCATCATCTGGATCAGAATAATGGAGAAGACTTTATTTATTTATTTATACATCTAAACAGTGCCTAACAATTGACATTTCTGGCATAGAAGTTTTTGAGTTATTTGTTCTTACTTTTTTTAGCATTCATTTTAGTATTCATTTTGGAGAAATTTGACAAACAGAAAAACACAGAGGAAGAGAATCATTCCATGTCTCACCACCCCAGAGATAGCCACTCTTAACAGTTTTTATTTTATTTTCAGTCTTCTAAAATATTATTCTTCAGTGTAGGCTTTTTCTATATTTAAATAAATATAATTTGATGCTTCTGTATTATACAGATTATTTAATACATTTTATAAAGAGTAGACACTTTTAAATGTATTAAATGTGATACTAATTATTATAATATCAGGAGGATTTCTTAATAAGGCATTTTACCTATAAGGAAGTCTCCTAGCACAGATAACAATTCTCTATTGCTTAGCAGTTTTGGGAGCTATTTTATGGTAAGATAAAATGTTCATCTCTCTTTTCCTTCTTATGATAATACCACATAAAACTATATTATATAATCCTTATGTCATTACATTAACAACAGCCTTTGAGGAAACTCACTCCTTTGGCACTTATCAGCTATTCTATTTCTTTTTCCTGTTTCCCTCCCATAAAAAGACAATATTCTTTATGTGTAAAGGAAGTTCCTATAAACAACTTGAGAAGGTAGTGAACAAGATGTTTTATCTATTTTTGGTAACAAGACATCTATGTGCATATAGGGAAATTAAAAACAAACAAACAGAAATCTCTGGGCTGGTGATGAAAAGTGTCCCTGTGTGAGTCTCCATGTGGTCTTGGCAGGCATTCTCTAATTGCAGACTGAAGATTTCCCTACCTGGGAACAGCTATGAATTAAGGTTGGCAGATAACAAAGATTGGTGGCTTAGTGACTCCCACAAAGGCTACAGACCTAAGTATATCCTTCAGGAATGCTCATCATTCTAAACACAGGGGACGCATGCTTTACTGAAGGTTTGACACTTGCAGCTGTCTCTTCCTGGAACACACTTTTCTCAGAGATTCACGTGGCCACTCACTCACCTCCTTCAGGTCTCTACTGAAATGTTAACTTGTCAGTGGGGCCTTCCCAGAACCTCCATCTAAAATTGCAGCACCCCACTGCTATGTCACAGCCCGTCAGCCATTTGTTAATCACTTAAATCCATCTACCACGTTTAAGTATTTTTTAATATTGTTTTTCCAGAAAAAAAAATTATAAGGGCATAGATTTTTGCCTATGATTTTAGTGCTACATGCTCAAAGCTTAGAAAAGTGTTAAACGAACACACAGTACTTAACAAATAAATAGTTTTATAATGACTGAATAAATAAATTGAATTTTATACCTTGTTAAGAGAAGCTCTGAATTTAAATCTGAAGTTCACTTGATAATATTGCCACTAAAGTGATCACTGTTTACAATAGCAAAGACTTGGAACCAACCCAAATGCCCATCAATGATAGACTGGATAAAGAAAATGTGGCACATGTACACAACGGAACACTATGCAGCCACAAAAAAGGATGAGTTCACGTCCTTTGCAGGGACATGGATGCAGCTAGAAACCATCATTCTCAGCAAACTGACACAAGAACAGAAAACCAGACACCGCATGTTCTCACTCATAAGTGAAAGTTGAACAATGAGAACACATGGACACAGGGAAGGGAACATCACACACCAGGGTCTGTTGGGGTTAGGGACAAGGGGAGAGATAGCATTGGGAGAAATCTCTAGTGTAGATGATGGGTTGATGGGTGCAGCAAACCATAATGGCACATATATACCGATGTAACAAACCCGCATGTTCTGCACATATGTCTCAAAACTTAAAGTATAATAGTAATAATAATAACTTTCTCTTTTATTTCTTTAGTATATTTGAGATTAGTTAAAGAATTAGCAATGCAATTTGCCATATGCTCTTCTTACAAGTCTTTTAGAAAATTCTAGGCTGGGCATCATGGCTCATACCTGTAAATCTCAGCACTTTGAGCATCAAAGGCAAGAGGATCACTTGGAGGCAACATGGTGAGACCCTGTCTCTTTGAAGAATACAAAAATTAGCTGGATGTGGTGGCATACACATTTAGTCCTAGCTATTTGGGAGGCTGAGGCATCTTTGGGTTCAGGAGTGCAAGGATGCATTGATCTATGATTGCACCACTTCACTCCACTCTGAGCGACAAAGTGAGACCCTGTCTCGAAAAAATATTTAAAGATAATAAAAATAATAAATTTCTAAAATATTCTTTATATTTTGTTAACGACTCTTAAAAATCAAGGTACATATTTGGGTTCAGTAACCCAGAGTAACTAGTACTTCAAAATAATTTTAATGTAAATTTGCCAGTATTCATGCTAGATATTCATTGCGTATTCCTTGTCCAAATATAAAAACTACATTCTTTCCACTAAAATTGAAATGTTAGCAGTCAGTAGGGTCATTTACTTTTATAATTAGAAATGAAAATAACTGATTATAAAATAAAAGTTAACCTAAATTGAATGTTATAGTATGCTATTTATGATGCTAATTCACTCCCTAACCCACACAACAACACACCACATTGGGTGCTACATTATCTCCACTTTACAACGAAGGGAAATGGAGTTGAGAGAAATTAAATACCATCTAAATTACCAAAATGCACAAGAGGCAGACTGATGATCTGAACCCAAGTGTCCAATTTCCTAAATTCATACTCACTCATTAGGAGGTATAAGAAGTAATTAGCATGCATTCATTTATTTAATATACCCATCATCCCTAGGATGTAGTTATTTAACAGATACAACAAAGAATTTGGAAACATTCATTAATTGCACAAAATTGCATAGATGGGTCTGCTTCACATTTGTGTTCTTTGCACTGCACCAAACTAATTCTAAAGGTAAGGAAAGGTTTCTGACCCAGTCACAACTTCATGAATTGGTTGGGAACCAAGAGAAAACATTCCCTTAATTATCTTTTGCAAAACTATTTAATCCTACCCTACTGAGTTTCCCCACCATGTCATCATGGGACACTGGTGCCATTAAGATGGCAGCACGAAATATCATTAT
This sequence comes from Cebus imitator, assembly GCF_001604975.1. Lineage (NCBI taxonomy): Eukaryota > Metazoa > Chordata > Mammalia > Primates > Cebidae > Cebus > Cebus imitator. The sequence goes on along the minus strand of NW_016107483.1, from coordinate 2,304,193 downwards.
CCCACCCTTTTGCAGTTGCTATGAAGGGTTCATAGGGTTAAGGACACTCTCAGGAGCAAGTGCCTTGTTTCTATTTCACAGGTGTGTCTAGAAGTCACTTTTTGATTTTTAACCTACAGAAAGAAAATAAATACATTTTTCTGACCCGGATGCACTCTTACTGTTCATCACAGATTTGTATTGACGTTTTCAACTTAAAATTGCACACTTTGGGGAATACTATTTTTAGGATTATGTATTATGAATGTTTAACTGACCTCAGATAGACGTTCAAAGCTGTTGCTAATTAGTAATATTCCGTGAAGTTAATGCATCTCTGGGCAACAGTAAATAATTCATGCTTTGATTTAATAGTTTTCATTTTAGCATGAATATTCATATTGTTTATGATAGTGAAAACAATCCCTTAGAATTGCCTAAACCCATAGGAAATGTAGATATGATTGTTAGAAAGTAAAGCATTAATTTCTTGACCACTCAAAATAATTATATAAGTTTATATTTTGATGCAGCCATCATGATTGTAAATCATATCTGTCATTATGTGTGGTGTAAATCATATTTGTCATTGTGAGTGGTGGGTTGTTCATACCTAAATTGTTATCAATCTTAATTTTTTCACATAGTGGGGAATAATATATGTTATTTTAAAAGCATTTATTTATTTTCATAAAATAATTTTCTGAAATAAAGTGTCATAAGAGCATCATTTTAGATTGAGCTTTGTAAAATGTGACAAATAAGTTTAATCTCATAGTTATGTATTATTGTACATAGACACACACGCCCACACATAGAGTCATGGTGTGAAGACCTTACATTTATAGATTTAAGAGTTCACTGCTCAACACGACAATTGTAAATTTGTTGGGCAAAAACTTATATTTGTGATTTCATCGGCATTTAACAATAGGTAAAAGGTTTTTGTTCATAATTTGATCAAACAAAAATTCATTGACTGTTTTCCATCTGCAAGGTTCTTTGTTAAACAATGAGAACACATACATGAATAACAAACATCATCTATCCAAAACCAGCTTGTATCTATGACTGCTCATTAACTCAGTCAAGAAGGTCACCCAGTAAAACCTGAAAAATTCATGGCTATGTGTGAATTGTAGTTTTATTACAGTCTACAAATCCCGCAGTCCTTTTCTTAAGAATTTAAGAAGGTTGCTTTTTAAAATTTTCTTCTTTGACTTAAAAAACACTGTGGAAGACAGAGGGGCATTTCCTCAAGGATCTAGAAATAAAAATTCCATTTAACCCAGCAATCCCATTACTGGGTATATACCCAAAGTATTATAAATTGTTGTATTATAATGACACATGCATACGTATGTTCATTGCAGCATTGTTTACAATAGCAAAAACTTGGAGCCCATTGATGATAGACTGGACAAGGAAAATGTGGCACATATACTCCATGGAATACAATGCAGTCATAAAAAATGATGAGTTCGTGTCCTTTGTAGGGACATGGATGAATCTGGAAACCATTATTCTCAGCAAACTGACACAAGAACACAAAGTCAAATACATGTTCTCACTCATAGGTGGGTCTTGACAGTGAGAATACATGGACACAGAGAGGGGAGAATCATACACTGGGGTCTTTCTGGGGAAGGGCTAGGGGGAGGGATAATATGGGGAGAAATGCCAGATATAGGTGACGGGAGAATGGAGGCAGCAAGCCATGTATGTACCTAGGCAATAATCGTGCATAATCTGCACATGTGCCCCAGAACCTAAAGTACAATTAAAAAAAAAAAAAAAAAAAAAGGAACCTGGATATTTAAAATACAATAAATTTAATACTTGTGGCTGCTAGTTCACAAGTGAAGTGAACTTACAAAACAAAAACAAAAACAACAAAAACAAAAAAACACTTCAAGTTTTTGCCTCTTTATTTACTCTAGCCTCTTTAAAATTACACAGGAAGCTATTAAATGACATGGTGACATGTTAGTCTGTTAATTACTTTTATGAAACAAACTCAAATGCTATCATTTATCATTCAAAAACTCTTGCTAACATTATTCTTCTTTGATAGATCTGTATAAAATTTATTCAAAGCTTGTTACTAGTCTTTCCTTTGTTAGTCTTAAAAGCAAAATGTTTTTAAAAATAAAAACACTAATGCTAATTCCTTTTTCTTATTAGTTTTTATTATTGGCATTGTATAAAATATTTTTTAAAACTCCTCAAGATTTTAAATAAATGTTAACTAAAATTATAATGAATGATTACTTTTAAACTATGCAGGCCTTAAATAAAATTAAACAAAACATGGCAGTGGTGAGGCTCTCAAAGATGTAATGAGAAGGCTATAATTATCTTTTGTCTAATGGTAGAATTGCCAGGCAGAATTAAGTCGTTTGAGATGGTAGGAGAATTCTGAATTCTCTAAAAGTAACACAAATCACTCTATTAGGCAGTGCTTACAGAATGACCTTTTGTACTGAGCACCTAAATATAGTATTCATGTTAAAAAGCATTCATCCAAAACTAATCAGAAAATCTATTCAATGGCGCACAAAATGTCTGTGTTCATTCTTGTTTCACTTTGAAACTCACTTGGGGAAACTTAATTTGAACATTAAAATCAGGAGAGACTGAGGAGGAAGCTGGATGAACGTAAATCAGATTCTTTTCATTTTAAAAGTGGCACCTCATTCTCCATTGTATATTTGCGCCTTGTAAATACTTTCTTGTGTACCAATTACACAGTTTTGTTTTATTTAATTAAATCAATACATATAAAAATATATGCACACTACCATTCCAGTACAGTATTGTTTTAACTTAAGTATTTTATAAATTATGTTGTGACATCTGCTATTGTGACATTTGCCTGTGCCATCTGGTCCCCTGGGAGATCAGTTTAGAGTTACTTTGTTTTTACAGGAGTAAATTCTAGATTAGGCATTTGGCAGCTGACTCTTCTGGATATATGGAAACAGAAGTGGCAGACAGGTAGACAATATTCAGAGAACAGGAGCAGACTTGGGACATGCTGAATAGAGGGCAAGAAGATGAGTAAAGAACTGTGAACAAATCCATTAAGTAATCAAGATTTAAACATTCAGGTAGTGAATAGAGCAAAAGGGGTGAGAGATACAGGCCACTTGGTGTCTCTAGAGCAGTGCTAATTGACAGTTTGTTGTAAAAAGCTCTCACTTAACTATTAGAGTATATAAAAGTCTCCACAAATTTGTTTGAAAAGATAATCCACCAATAAAAACAACTGAGAAATAAGGGAAACATTTGGGAATTCTATATACCCTTATTAGAATTTCCTTGCAATTTCTTAGCATCTAGACTTCTTGTGTGTAATAATTCAAGAGAACACATATCTGGGTGTCTGTCTTCCCAAATTCTAGTCCTCCAATTGTGCTTTCACCAGTGAGTAATTTTGTTGTTTTTTCCTCTGAAAATAAATTACTTTTTATACATGGCTCAAAGCTTGCCCAAGAATGATGAGAAAGCTCTTATTCTTCCATCAGGAAAGCTTTGTTTCATTTCTCTTTCCACCTGGGTCAGTGGCCTGAGGTCTGTGAAAATGGTGATTTTTTTTTTCTTTTGTATTTGATGTACTTGAAAACAAGAAATCGGACAGAAAGCTTCTAGGATCCGGAAACAGAAATGATATATATCTGTATGTGTAAATATAAATATATCTAATAAAATTATATGTACTTATATATATGCTGTTTTACTCATATTTTATTGATGTAGTATGGGGAGATTAGAATTTATTATAATTTAATTATTGAATGTAATTGTTCCTAATTAGAATATTTATGATAGAACCAGTAATTTCAGATTTTTTTCTAGATGGTCTTTAACCCAAATAATGAAAAAAAATCTAGTTCAATTTCCATTATGATGTTTTTTCTAAGTCAAATTTTTAAAAGATGATTTCGAGTTATAAAATAATTCTATGCCATTATTATTTCTGCTTTTATTCTAATTTTTAAGAGTTTTGCTTCTTTAAGTATTTTCTGTAAAACAATAAATTTTAGGATTTTTTTAAATTTATAATTACCAATAAATCATTACTCTCTTAGCAAAAAGTCTTACAGAAGCAGATCCTGTTTGTTATTACAGAGCTAAGTCTTCTAAATTAAATTTCCTCCATTGATTTATCTTTTAGGTTTAATGTGAAGCAATGTCAATGACATTCTACAGGATACAAATTCCATACTGGCAGGGAATCTGTTTCTAAGTTTCTAAATCTCAGCACCCAGAATGAACATTTGCACATAGATAACTTATAATCAATATTTGTTTTATGCTTGAATCAACTTTTAGAATAAAAACCTTGTAATAAAGAGGATAAAATGAAGCTAGTACCAGTTTGTTGCCCAAATTTCCAATTTTTTTCATTTTCTCTTTGGTACATTGATTTTATGCATATGTGCTTCTGTGTATGCATCTGTGTGTTTGCATTGACTGTTTCTAATCTGACCTTGGTAGTGAAAACAAGTTTGCATTTGCTATAGTCTCAGACCTCCTTTCATAGTCTTCAATATGATTACCTCTTGCACTGGACTCTTTACCTCCATGGACTTCATCTTCTGGGCTATCAAAATAGCTTCCTATCTTCTTTTTCTGCCTTTAGACTCTTATTTCTCCTGTTGTCAAAATATATTTATTTTTAAAAATGACTAATCACACACTACCCATTAAAATGCTTTCTCATTCTCCAGTGACCCCAGTATTAAGTCCAAACTGCAGATCATACTGAAACTTTTCTTTCCAGATTATCCCCCTGTCAATCTCAGCCCTTAATGACAGCTGATTAATTAGTTTCTAAATCTGGCATGAATATGCTACCCTACATTCATCTGACACTGTGGAGGTCTACTAGGTACGCTTTAAAACCTCAGCTCTAATGCCACCTCATCTGTGAGATCTCTGACCATGACTTCTGACTCTCCCAAATATTTTTAGAAAATCTCTACTAGTCCATGTAGTTTCTATCATTCCTTTACACATATCCTCGTGCATAAGACTGTGTGATGAGTTTCAGAGCAACATTATCGTCTATACCTGCTCTCATAGCTGATAGATGTTACATGCTTGTGGTATGGATAAAAATCTATTTCAAAACATTTACGGGTAAATCTCGTGTTTGCATAATGCATGTAGTATATCAAATTCATTCATGTAAAATATATACAGGTATTGATCAGCTTACCACCTCTGCAACTTACGACCATTCGACTTTACGACCACAATCGCTAGCCACACTGCTCCGTGTCTGGCAGTGCAAACGTTGTCCAGCTGGGTGTATGACAGTGCGGACCAGCTTCCGGCAGCACTACCATCTCCGCGTGCACCATTTCAACTGTACATATAGCCTACTCAACTTATGACCAAATCGTGTTACGACCAGTCTGTGGTCCCAACCGTGGTCGTAAGTCGAGCACTAGCTGTACATGTTTTGTAAAACCATCATGAATGACTTATAGTGTTGATACTTGGTTAATTTACTTACATCTAGGTACAAAGAGGAGATCAAGGAAAGTCAATGTAAGGTTTATTGCCGATGTAGAATGAGGAAACTGAGGCAAGTATGAGAAAATGAGAAGCCAATTTATTCAGCTCCTGGGCGAGGTTCTGTGGTCCAGGAAGTGGCCAAAGAAGTCGTGCTTGGCTGTTTAGGTCATGGGGTTTTATGGGAAGGGAATGCGATTGATTGGCTAGTGGGGAAAGAAAGCAAAGACAATTTTATTGGCTGTCAGGAAGCAGGAAGTGCCTGAAACTAGTTGCTATTGGTAGGCGGGTGGGACTTTGGGTAAGTGGGTTTAGATTGGCTATTGGGGAAACAAAGTAAAGGCAATCCTACTGGCTATTAAGAAGCAGGAAATGCCTGGAGCTAATGGTTATGGGTAGGTGGGGGGGACCTTGGGCCTTGATTGACTGTTGGGGAAACAAAGTGAAGGCAATGTTATTGGCTATTAAGAAGCAGGAAATATCTGCAGCTAGTGGTCATGGGTAGGCGGGCGGGACCTTGGGTAAGCGGGCCTTCCAGGGGCATATAGAGCAGACTGCTACCGGGCAGGGTCTGATGGGACTTTTTAAAAAATTTTCCTGTAGGGTTTATTAACAGTGGGCTGGGGGTTGAGTGCATAATTTAGTGCTGAATGTGGGCTTGGGTCTGGTATGCAGAGGCGGGTGCATGGAAGCCATGCGGCAAGGCCAGATAAAGAGCTTGGGTGATGACGCAATTATCAGGCACAGAGAAAGAGGTGGATGTGTCCGTTTAACCCTCTGTGAGGCAGCCAGCCTTACAGTCAACCACGCCTTGCTTGATGCTGCAAATTGCATCAAGACCTTTTGCCTTCAAAAATTCACATGCTGAAGACTGTATTAGTTTCCGAGCTAATATTTCCTGATACCTCCTCTGAGACCATTTTTAAGACCAAAGGTATTATTGCCTTAGTAACAATAAGGAAGAAAAATCTATGAGTTTAATTTTCCACTCCAAGTAATAGTCCAGGAAAATGTTCCTGAGTTGATTGTGTGTAAGATGGGGAACCAAGGTAAACAAGTAGGGGAGCAGAGATAATTGTCAGGAGACATTTGTTTTGAAAATTGCAGTTTTCTTAAATTCCTATGAACACACACACACAGTGCACACATGCATACAATAATTAAATAGCTTATCTGAATGCAAGTTTCAGTCAAATGGAGGGTAGATTAAATAGACAACTCTATTTTCCTTTCATTTAGAGATAGTGAACGGGCCCTCAGTTACTATTAGCATCTGCCCCTCCCTCAACACAGATTCAGCAAAATTATCTTATGCTGCAGTGGTTCATGGGTTGCCAGCCTCCACAGATTAAAAGGGAGCGTCTTAAGGACAGGGTCTGAAACAGTGTGAGGCATAACCTGATCACAACTATGATTCAGTCTCCCTGAAGGTACCCTGGGAGAGGGGCTAACCATGGACATTCATTCATTATCGTGGCCATTCCTTGAAAAGCTCAAGTTGCCGTTGCCATTTCAGTATTTTTCCCTACAGGCAGAAGCCGTCTGTGTGGCTGAGGAAAACAAGGAAGCTTTAGAGAGAGCCCAAAACTGATAAATTAATCTAAAAATTTGACAACTTTTCAAAAATTACCAGTTCATAGACTATGTTCACTTTAAATGAACGGCTTGACATTTTACCAGATGACAGTCTTCCTAAAGACTTATTATGCAGTATGGATAGAAATTTACTTTTCTGTCTGTCACTACAGTGATATTTATTTATGGAAAGTGGATGAAGTTTCTCAATTTCAATGAGTAAATTCTCAGTGGTAAACCATGTCCTGTGTGTTCAATGTCCTTGAAAGTTTTCTTTGGAGTTAGTTGTCAACGTAATTTGTAAATTATATCAGTTTCCTGTGATTATACTTCAGAATTATTCTAAAAATTCATCTTAATTCTCTGAGATAATTAGTTTAAGAGAGCTCAGGTCACATATAATCATGCATGGATGGCATATTAAATATGCATTCACACTTAAAACTACATCTGATAGTATACTTCTCAACTGCTATATATTTATTGCTGTACAGACAATCAGCAGGTCAGGACCTTGAGCACGAAAGTAGGTGGTCTGAGAGAAGAGGTAGGCAGGGGAGCCAGTTGTTTAAAATTGCTAGCACACTACTGAATGTGTCCTACTGAGATTTCCCAAATTGAGAATCATTCTGTGTTATGATTTATTAGGTTATATCTTGTCATGATTTGTTATACATTATTTTAAATGTACAATTTCAAACCAGACACTCCCCTCAAATTCTAAAATGAACCCTGATTATTAAAAAGTCCAGAAACAACAGACGATGGCAAGTTGCAGAGAAAAAGAAATGCTTTTACACTATTGATAGAAGTGTAAATTAGTCCAACCAGTGTAGAAGACAACGTGGTGATTCCTCAAATATCTAGAGGCAGAAATACCATTACACCCAGCAATCTCATTACTGGGTATATACACAAAGGAAGAAACTTGCACATATATGCTCATCGCAGGACTATTCATAATAACAAAGACATGGAATCAATCCAAATGTCCATCAATGACAGACTGGGTAAAGAAAATGTGGTACGTATACACCATGGAAGACAATGCAGCTATAAAAAGGAATGAGGTCATGTCCTTTGCAGGGACATAGATGGAGCTGGAAGCCATCATCCTGGGCAAACTAATTCAGGAAGAGAGAACCAAACACTGCATGTTCTCACTTGTGAGTGGGAGCTGAACAATGAGAACACATGGACACGTTTCGGGGAACAACACACTGTGGCCCACCAGTGAGGGCGGTGGGAGGGAGAGCATTAGGAAGAAGAGCTAATGGGTGCTGGGCTTAATACCTAGGTGATGGGATAATCTTTGCAGCCAACTTCCATGGCACACATTTAGCTATGGAACAAACCTACACATCCTGCGCATGTACTCCATAACTTAAAAAAGTTGAAGGAAAAAAAAACGAGTCCAAACCAACAGTAATTAAAAGGAATTTCCTGCGTAACTAACCCATTCTAGGTTCCAGGGAAACAAAATTTTGTATTCGTGCATAAGAATTCGTATTAGTGAGCAACTCACATTTATCTCAAGATTCCAGTAAATTCATGGGGAATGTTTGGGGAAAGACGAAATGTCTAAACTTGGATAGCTCTGAATAAAAATCAATGGGTCCAAATCCTAACAATGGTGTGCAAATCTGATGCCTTCTTATACAGAAGAATTATATGCTGAAATATTGATGGCTATAAGTCAGTATTTTTCTAATTTAAAATTAATAATAGTCTTTTAATTTATAATTATATACACCATATAAAAATAATGTTAAAACATACAAAAATAAAGTACTTAAAAACTGCCTTTCATAGAAAGATTTTCAGGTAAATTTGGAACATCTCAATCTCACTTTTAACACAATTCCATCACTTGAACTTCAGCAGAAAATAACTGGATTTTATCATCAACTACATTCTTCTAAATTTAAATCATTCAAGACAAAATAAAAATATTCAAAAATGTTCAATTAACTATGTTCTACATAATTTCAGAATTTCCCAAAAGTATGTTTTAAGCATTTCATTTAATATATGAAAATAGTGCTATTATTTTTTAGAAAATTAGGAGTAAAAATCAAAATGAAAACAGCAATAATCACAGTAGTTATATACTTCTAGTAATTTTAAGTATAATAATTTATTATATTTTATGAACAAATTTTAATTGTGTCTTTAGTACACAGACAAACGTTCTGTCCTTTTACATGGTAACATAATATCCTTTCACAAACACTAAGGAATAAGATTATTAGTTTAAAACCATATTGCTCTGCAATTGTCAGATACCTGAAAGCATTGATGTTTGTCATAAAAGCCATTTATCTATTTGTTTGTCTATTTATATGTATACCTGTCTTTTTTTTTAATATACAGATTGGCACTTCGATAAAATTGAGGCAAATTGAATTAGTTAATGGGTAGCACCAAATTTGTTTAGCTGTCTCATCCTTTTGCTTCTTTGAACCTAAAACAAAGACAGGCACATCTGCTAAGTTCAATAGGTACAATAATGATCTAAAGCATGAGAAAAATGCTAATATTTTTATCATAGACAGAATAGATTCATATATTTTTCTTGTTATTATTTATGGGAGAAAAGACTTATAAAAGTCCGTGTTTAAGATTTTCCTTCTACTTACGTAACTGAAATGGAAAACGGGGGAAGAGCATTTAATTCATTCAAGTTTCCCTTGTGAGGTTAAAAAGAAAATTGATTGTGGTTTATTAGTCCTTTCCAATAAGCAGTCAAAAGTTCAGCTAACTGAAAGCAATTGATACTAGTAGAATCAATGGTGCAGTAGAATACCCTAATGGGTACTGTTGGTACTTTTAATTCTTATTATGCAGTTTATTCTTTCAAGGGTTATTTGATGGAGGTTTTGTTGACGAGTATCTTTAAAGCTTTGCTTCTTAAATAATTGGTTTATTGAACAGCTCTGCCCTATTTCAAGTCAATTTACAGATATATGCATTGTGATTGATGCAAACATATAAGCATGTTAAAAATGAAAAATTTACATAGCCTGCATAGTATTCATATTTCTTCCATTCCTTTCTAATTGATGGAATGCATCCAAGCTCCAATGATGTTGTTTCATTAAAAGTAATTGTAATTAAAAATTCCAGGAGGCTAACTTGTGATTGAATCAGTCAATGAGTTGCTTATGTGTCATGTAAGATTAAATCTGAACTGTATTTCACAGTACCTTTCCTTTTTGCATTTTTACTGCCAGTTTGTAAATATAAATTAGAAAATATTATCTTTCATGATTCATAAATGCACACCTAAACCTGGTCTTTTGTTTTAAAAAGACTATAATTTTTGCAAAGGGAGCTACAGGAGGGGAAAATATCCCTGGACCTTCTGTATCAGAGCATGCAAGGACTAAATTAAAGGAGTAGCCATCTGTTTGCAATAATTACAGGTGGGAAGGGGAAAGGCCAGTATGAATTTACTGCTTTAAACTAAATACTCCTCCCCTTCTCCTCTTTCCTATTTTTTTCTTTGATTCTTCCTTTTTTCTTTTCTACCTCAACTTGGCTAGCAAAAGAAATATCTTCTTGCCTTAGTCTACTTCCAAGAATTTCGTGTTCACTAAGTAATTGCTAGTGCACACGTGTCGCCTGTCTCCTTGGACTAATAATGCTTAACTAGTTTAAACACCCCTTTGCAATTAGCTTAAATTATTTATTTCTCATCCACATATTTCTAGTAAATATGTGTCTATGCACACACATCCATATACATATACATATACACACTGACACATATATGCATTCATTGCCTTAAGATAATCCATTAACCTAAGTAAACATATCTGAACATATCTTTGTAAAGAAAATATGTATTGAAAATTATAAGTTTCAACTTATTTTTACTTATAACTATAGTAAAATCAATAGAAGTTAGAAAATCCTTTACGAAGACCCAAATATATGCATAATTTATTCTTTCTGTCAATATATTTTATGTAAAAGATATACATATTTATATAGTTTTTCAAATAAATATTAGAAACATTATCATTTTACCTAATTGACCCCAGCAATTTAATCTAGTGTATTCTTAGTATCCTTCCATCAATTCAAAGGTAATCGGAGAATATCAGTATAAAACTACAGGTATCATTTGAAGAAGACTAAAACGCTTGCAATTTTTTAAAGACGTCTCTCCCTCAGATTTCTTTCCATGCAAAATATGAAGTCTGTTGTGCCTGTTCATACATGATGCCAAATATTTTAGTTCACATTTCACAAGTAATATGGCAAAGTAAAAAGAAACTCAGACGAGAAATCAGAAGTTAGGGGCTTCCATGTAAGAGCCGCTGGCCATCCTGCTCAAATTTGGGCTACTCACGCAACCACTGATAAACTGAAAGTAGTTGTATACTGAGAGTGATAGATGGCACGGCTTGGGTGTCTGTCCCTGCCCAAATCACATTCAAATTTTAATCCCCAGTGTTGGAAGTGGGGCCGGTTGGGAGGTGATTGGATCATAAAGGCAGATTTCTTATTCATGGTTTAACAGCATCCCCTTGGCACTGTCTTCGTTTTTGTGAGTTCTTGTGACATCTGTCTTTTAAAAGTGTATAACACCTTTCTACTTTTTGTTCCTGCTTCTGCCATGTGAGATGATTCTCTCACAATGATTGGAAGCTTCCTGAAGCCTTCCTAGAAGCAAAAGCCACTATGCCTTCTTTGCAGGCTGCAGAGCCATGCACCAATGAAAGCTTTTGCTTTATACATTACCCAGTTTCAGGTTATTTCTTTATAGCAGTGTGAGAATGCACTAATACAACAGATTTCCTGTGAAAATCAAATAAAATCATATATATTAAAGCACCCTGAAAACTTTTAATTCATACTAAATGTTATCATCTTGTGTTTAATATTACCAATAATTTATAGGGAAATGTAAGAACCTTGACATTGCTGCAGTGTGAATTTTGGCCAGCATTAAAGCAAAACACAACTTTTAATGTATACGAAGTTGAGATACTGTCCCTCTTTGGCCACAGTTTTCTTTGCTAAAAATTTAAAATGTGATTCAGATGCCAATATGTTGTAAGTACAATTTATATTGTGTAAATGGAGAAGAACATAAAATGTCGTCTTTCTGAGAAATATTTGAATATGTCCAATAATTAAAATAAACATGTCTAATGTGTTAAAGCAAGCTCAATGTTTAGCAAGCAAGACATTTGTTAATTATCACAGCTAGCAATTACTGAGTGGTCATCACATGAAGGCATTCATAACATTAGACATGTTGAAATCAGTCTTCAAAAATTGCTTACCAAAAATAATTATATAAAACCATCATTATGATGTTTATTTACATATAATTCTCTCATTTAATCTTCACCATATACTATTGAAGTATATTGTATCATTATATATTTTGTATTAATCCAATGAACTTGATAGTTTTAACCCATTTTAATTATTATAAGACTACTACTTAAAGAGCTTGTTACTTTCCTAAGGCTGTAAGGCAAAAGTGTGATTAGAGTGTAGGAATCTGTGATACAAAAGCCTCTAATCACTTCTAGAACTAACGCAATGATAACTCATCACACGCAAATAAATAACAGATGTAAAGATAAACCTGAGACAGAACCTAGGTGGTTTCCGGAAATATCACATTATGTCCTGTGACCTACATGTGGCAGGTATCAGTTATCTAGGAAAGCATTTTGAGAGGGTGGAGTGAAATAAATATATATTATTTTTAAATTTTTCTATTACTCTAGTCTTCAAAAATAGCAATCAGAGAGATGATTAACATTAGACATATTAAAATAGATCTTTAAAAATTCTTTACTAAAAGTAATATAAAATGTATGATATGAAAAAGGAAGTCTAGTATTTTGTTGGTAAACTTTTTCTCAAAATACTTGAAAGAGTATATAATTGTTTTACACGCAGCTTCCCAACAATATTTATATTCATAGAAAAAATAGAAATAATATAAAGGTAAAGGTTCAACATTTTTGCCACATCTCAAATAACATTCTGCACTTTATCCAGTTTTAAATTCCCTGAGATTTCATTCCAGATGCTACTACAGCACAAGAGAGACTTTGCTCCCAATTCTTTTTTTTTCTTTTAATATGGTCAGCAGCCAGCTTATCTAGGGAGGCTATCTACTCTTGACCCACAGACTATATCTTTAGTCGATATCTGGCATCCATGGAATTCTGAAAACTGGTCCAGAGAGTCTACTGTGGAATAGCATTTGGTAGGAGAAAAATGATGTGATTTAGATAATAAATAACCCTAGAGGATTCTCTAGGTCAACATTGAGAGTCTGGTGAATATGGGAAATTTCCTGAAACCATGCCTACTCTTCTAAGTACTTTACACCTTCTGAGGTGTTCCTGTCTACATTATCAATGGGGCCTGTGGTTAATGGAGGTCACTGGTTGGTGTAAGGGTTATACACAACAGTTAATTCAAGAAACTAGAAAATTCAAGAAGAGAAATATGTAAGAGGCAATAATGGACTGAATCTTCTTTTACCTCATCTCTACATCTGGCTTCCTTTGCGCTGGTTATTAACAACTTCCCACAGTTCTTATTTATCTGGAAATTTCTTTATTTTTTTCTTCAGTTTTGAAAGGTAGATTTGATGAACATGAGATTATTGATGGACTTCTTTTGTTGTTTGTGTCAGCATTTTCAATGTATTAGCCCGCTGCACTCTGGCCTCCTTTGTTTTTCGTGAGAAGTCAGTTGTTAGCCTTGTAGTTCTCTTGTACACAGTGAGTCATTTGACTCTTCTTTCTTTGAAAAATTTCTTTGTCTTTGGCATACATCAATTTTACTATGACATTCTGAGTATTAATCTTTGAGTTTATTCTACCTTAATTTCATGGAGCCCTTTGAGTATACGTACAATATAACATTTACTCTAATGTTTCTCAGCAAATTTGGAAACTTTTCAAACATTACTTGTTTGGCCGTCTTTCTTTATGTTTCTTTTCTTTTCTTTTTTTTTCTGGTAATCCTTTCATTTGTATATTAATGTACTTAATGGTATTCCATAGTTGCTTCAGGTGCTGTTTATTTATTTTTTATTCATTTTTACAGTTTTTTAGATTGCAAAATTTTGTTGATCTATAATTAAGTTTGCTGATTTTTTTAACTTTTCACTTCAAATCAATCATTAATTCCTCCAGTGCAGTCCATTGTTTCAGTCATTGTATTTTGGAACGTCAGAATTTCCCTTGGGTTACTTTTTCTATTAATACCTTAGCTTTCTTTCTGTCCTTTGAACATTACAGGCGTACTCCTGCCTGAGGGCCTTTGTGCTTGCTTTTCCTTCTAAGACTCCTTTTTCTCAGAAATACGTGTTCCTTGCTTTCATACTTTTAGGTGTTTTCCAAGTATCATATTGACCATTTTATTTCAAATATATCCAATATTATTCCTGTGCTTTCTATATTTTTTATCCTGTCTTAATTCTTTCATATATTACCATGTTATACACTATGCACTCTCCCAATGTCTTTGTCTGTTATCCTACTTCCTCCGCCAGACTCTAAACTTCCTTATGGCAGGAATTTTTCTCTGTTTTGCTTGCTTCTATATCTTTACCACCACAAACACTACTTGGAACGTCTTAGGATTTTATAAATATTTTTGAAGTAATAGTATAACCTCTCTAAATATAGATCACTATTTTCCTTTTTGAAAGTCTGTTACCATATTTAATAAACTGAGTCTTTTTATTACAAAGAGAAGTGAAACATATTCTGGGCTATTTCTTCCTTCTTGGTCTTCTTAACTTTTACCTCTAATATAGATTTAAAAACAATAGAAAATTGTAACTATAAGTAAAACCTTAGAAATATTTATAAAAATTATCAAATTATCCAACATTTAAAAATAACTTCCTAATTTTCCCCTGTTAGATACAGTTTCTTGAATGTTACCTAGATGTTTATATAAATTAAACATATATTTATATACATACATATATATTCAGGTAACAAATATACCCTTTATCAGCACTAAACTTATAGTAAATACACTTATTTCATACTTAAAACTCTGTCACAAATTATCCTCAGAAAAGTCACCTGACATCTCTGGATTTCAAGTCATGCAGAAAATATAGAAAAAGCAAATAATAAATGTATGATATTTTCAAGTCCAGGATGCTTTCAGTCTATTGAGATGATTTGTGAATGACTGTATCTTATAATTCCTTATTATTGAGCAAGAAAAAAATCTAATTTAAAGCACCATAGTTTGACGTATTTTAAATAAGTATATACTGACACGGAGATTAAAGGCTTCTGGGTTTCTGTTCTTGTTTGGTTTGGTTTGATTCGCATTTTTTCAATAGAGACAGAAACCTAAAATAGTTTATTGATTATATTTTGAAAAGGCTTTCCAGTGTAGAATTATCTAATTGATCATTGTAAAACAGGAATTAGTAACAGGATTTTGACCATTGTATTAAAAGTGACTCTAGTCTTTCAATTTGGTCTTAATGCATTTACCTCTCTAAATAATGCTTATAAAGCAATCGAGAGGACAAGAAGTCAGAACAAGTTTGTGAATAGAAAGGAAACAAAGACAGCAAGTGAAACACATAAATACAGATAACCAGTCATGGAAAAATAAAATTATTGTTATAGTTTATGTTATGCCTGACTCACTGATCCAGATGTCAAAGAAATGCCAAATCAATAAAGGAGACTGTGTTTTCTTCTACTTTCTGAGTTCATAATGGTCATTTCTCATGCCTTATCTGAATTTTGTTGCTAATTAATAGCTCTAAAACTGTTCCATAACAAATTTCTCCATCATTTGCATATATAAATCGATAAATTACTGAGTTAAGGATGCTGGCTTCTAAATTTGTATCAGTTGTTGAACTCAGACTGATATTTTATAAAGAATAATGGAAGTGAGCAAATAAGTCAACTTGCCAATTTAAAATATATAAAAAATATTTTCTTATTGAATCCACAGAAAACATCCCAGTTAGCACCAGCAGAAGTGTAAGCCATACCCATACCTTGAAGACTAACGAAAAACAAGTCGTTATCTTATCAGTAATATGCTGCAGTTTTATAGCTGTGGCCCAATTATGTTGCAAAACAAACCCACTCCCTACAGAGACATCTGTTGTATAGAGAGTGGTCTGGGACCTCAGCAGGCATCAGAATCACTTGGAGAGCTTATTAAAACACAGATCACTGGGCAATCCCCCAGAGTTTCTGAACAAGCAGGTCTAGTCTAAGGCCCAAGTATTTGTTTTTCGTAGAAAGTTCCCAGGTAATGCTGATGCTGCTGATCCAGGTATCAAATTTGTTTATCAACAATTTGAGTTGTGCGATTTGGAAAAGATGTTGAAGATATTAAATCAATTTCTCTAAGTCAAATTTTAGGCATCTCTAAATGTATTATTAAGTTTCAGTGAGTGCCATGTGTCAGACATTGATGTAGATGCTGGTGATATGCTGGTTAGATAATCTCCCTCAAGAGGCCCATGGTAAGAAAGACATGTGACAAGATAATCATTGTGCTGTGTTTTCCTAGGAGAATGCACAGGGGCTTTAGACTGGTGGTCTATGGAGTATCATCAAATAGCAGAGCATATCCAGGATTGAATATTTAAATGTATTACTCTGTCCTGACAGGAAGTATATTAGTACTTGAATACAGTAACTCAAGACAGAAACAATGATGATTCTTAAGACCTTTCCATATTTCCCAGATTGCTTTGAGTTTAAAATCTAAAATGCCTTAAAATGGTGAAAAATAACTCTGAATGATTGGGCAACTACTCAGCTGCACAAGATCAGGGCACAAGATGTTTCCTTGCCCCCCATCCCCCTGCTCTTGTTTTCTTACGCATTGTTACATTTCTTCCATGCTATAGAAATCCCTAGTTTCAGTCAGTCAGGGAGATGGATTTGAGGCTGAGCTCCCTCTCCTTGGCTGCGGCACCTGATTAAAGCCTTTTTCTTCCACGATGCTCATTGTCTCAGGCATTGGCTTTCTGTGCAGGGAGCAGCAGTGCCTAGACCAAATGCCTGGTCTTTTGGTAACACAAGTTGCAATTTAATGATCTTTCCTACTTACATACATTAAATGAGTGAATAAATGAAAAAAAGGAAAAACAAATGCCTGAAGCCTCCTACATAACATGCCTTGTGGTATCCACTGGTTCCCATTGTTGGTTTTTTTCTCTTTGAGAGCATTGATTTAAACTTATCCCATTAAATACTTATCTTCATTTTGCTAAATTTAATTTCATTGTAACATTTTTATTATTGTTGTTGAAATATTATCTACTACATTCTACCTGTCCAGAAACGGTATCACTGGCAATTTACTGGGTATGCAATCCCTCAGAATCACTATTGATTGTATTAAACAATGAGAATGAGCTCAAAGGTGAAAAACTTATCTTTGGTGTCTATATTCACATTTTCTTTGAGAGAAAGGCCATTGCATTCTGGATCAGTTCGGCAGGTTTATTGAGGGATACAATTTAAATTATTTATATATTTGATCTCAATTTGTGAGTTAAGTGTGGTATACATCAGATATTCACAATGTTAGCAGGGCTGTGGAGTCAATCCACAGAAAACATTATTAAATAGACCTCCACTTTTGAGAAAGAAAATGGCTATTGTGGGTGTTAGCAAATAAGAACGATTTTTCCATTTCTTCTCTTTTATTTGGCAAATAAAATAAGCAAACAAAAAATATCTAAATTTAGAAAGCTTTTCAGCATCCGTCTGTTGCAGTGATTTTAGATAAACGTCAGTCCTGTTCACGCAAGGAGGGTGTTCAAGAAGAAGCTGGAGACAATGTGAAGACAAGCATGAAGGCTGTTTTGTTCCCTGATCTTTCAGCTTAGAGGTCCAGAGATAATATTTAGAAAAATGAGATGGAGTTTTAAAATAATCTTGATAAGTCATCTTTAAAAAAATTGATAGGTGGAGATAGTTGAGAAGAAATTTTTAAAATCCCTTGGAAAATTACTGAGTCTAGGTGGATATTTGGACAAATAGAACCAGTGACCAGAACACAACAGATGCCAATAACATTAAGACCCTGAAAGCAGGGGATGCAGCCCATGGAGCTCTGGAAGATGAAAGGTTTACTCTAATCCCTCTTCATGAAAGCAGACTTTCTACAGAGAGGAGATTTTAGTCCTGGGAGCATGAAACTTATAAAGAAAGGTTGTTATTTTCTTTTATTTTCTTCCACACCATCTTTTCCCACTGTACCCTGAAGACAAATAAGATCTGAGAGAGTTTAGTGAGAAAATAGTAATATCCAGCATGACATAGGAAAGGAAAGTGATAAAATGAATTAATAACTCTCCTTTACATTAAACAATAACACTTTTGCAAAAGTGAGTTCCATTGTGTCCACCATTCAGTAAGTAATTAATACTCTGACTAAAATAATATGAGAGGCTGGCAAGACAGAGAATTGCTAAAACTAGAACATTCCAGCATCTATTTTTAGTAGGCTTCTGCAAACTTCATTTCCCACTGTTCTTAATATGAACTATGTTCACCAGTATGATTGTACCACTTACTGCCCCTCAAACAAAATTTGGCAGAACATCATCGGGATAATCTTAGAATTCTCATCTATTTAATAGTACTCCTTTCAAATAATTCCTTAACCTTCCAAGAAGTCTTTTGGGATCACAAATACTTTGTATTTTTTCTTTAAAATCCATGCTACTCACTGCCAGAACCAGCCACCGGGCAAGCAGAACGCAGGACTCATGTCATTCAATACCTTTCCATGTACACAGCCCACATTCCAGTGGGAAACTCTAAACTCAAACTTGATTAGTTGGTTAGCAACTTAGAGTTTAAGTAACGAGTAATAAATTATAGTCATTTTGTTTTAAATTTGATTTTAATAAATGGTTCTTTTCCTGTCTTGCTTTCCCTTCCTGCCCTAAAGAAAGGATGCAAAAGTATGCTTTCTTAACTTTTATTTATATATATTTTTACATGCCACCTATAAAAAGCATGTTTAAATTCTTAGCTTGATGTCAATCCCCAAAAGCCTAAAGATCATTTTTAGGGGGATATTAGAACATCATCTTAAGCAGAATTTTTTTTTTTTTTTTTTTTGAGAAGTCTCACTCTGTCGCTCAGGCTGGAGTGCAGGGGCACGATCTTGGCTCACTGCAACCTCCGCCTCCCAGGTTTAGGCAATTCTCTTGCCTCAGCCTCCTGAGTAGCTGGGATTAAAGGCATGTGCCACCATGCCCAGCTAATTTTTGTATTTTTAGTAGAGACGAGGTTTCACCACGTTGGTCAGGCTGGTCTTGAACTCCTGACCTCCTGATCCACCCACCTCAGCCTCCCAAAGTGCTGGGATTGAAGGCGTGAGCCACTGCGCCTGGCCAGCAGAGCTTATTTAAATCCATCCGTTCAATATATTCCTGAGCTGATTTTCCTCTCAAAAAACATTTGCCTTAATGCACTACCTCTGCAACACTGTCATAAAACATTTGACTTGCTTTCTCTTCAATAGAAGTAAATGCTTGCCAAGTTTTCTAGGCCCACAATACTTACATTTCTTCACTTAATTTTAAAAATATTTTAAGTAAAGTATATAATGGCATAGCATTGGTCACACTTATGTAACCAATCCAGGCTAGTAATAAGATTTACCATATTTCTAGAAGTCCTGTGATTTCTTTCAATCATTACTTTCTATTTCTTCATAGAGATTATCAGAAATGTGACATAAAAAGCCATAGACTGGTTTTTTTGTGTGTTTATATCATACATAAATTACATAATATGTATTATTACTTTTTCTCAACATTACATTTTTGAGGTTAATCCACATCATTATAGATAGCAATAGGAAATAAAATTGTATTTTTAAACATGTTTTTAAAAAAATATTTCCAGATTTAGCTCCTCAGTATCATCTTTAGGATTTTTACTTCATAGTATGAGAAACATTGATGTATATTTTTTCTTTCTTCTAATCTTCTCGTCAGGTTCTCTTATTGATTATACTTGCCTTATGAATTAAGTTGAAAATTATGCAACTTTTTTCATACCCTGGAAAAAATCGTGTATATTTTTTTAAATTTGTTTTTATGGGTATGTAGTAAGTGTATATATTTATGGGTCCATAAGATATTTTGTTATAGGCATGCAATGTGTAATAACATCAGGGTAAATGGGTTTCCCATCACCTCAAGCAGTTATTATTTGTTTGCATTGCATCATTCCAATTGTACTCTTCTGGTTATTTTTAAATGTACAATAAATTATTATTGACTATAGTCACTCTACTGTGTTATCAAATACTATATCTTACTTTTAAAAATCTAACTATATATTTATAGCCATTGGTATGGTTTGGATCTGGGTCCCCACCCAAATCTCAGGTTGAAATATAATCCCCAATGCTGGAGGTGGGGGCTGGTGGGAGGTAATTGGATTATAGGGGGAGTTTCCAAGGGTTTAGAACCATCCCCCCAGTGCTATTCTCATGATAGAGCTCTCAGAAGATCTGATAGTTTAACAGTGTGTAGCACCTCCTCGCTGTCTCTCTTCCTCCTTCTCCAGCTACTTAACACACGCATGCTTCTCCTTTGCCTTCCCATGATTGAAAATTTCTTGAGGCCTCTGCAGAAGCCATCATGATTTCTATACAGCCTGAGGAAACACAAAGCATGAAGCAATTAAACCTTGCATTTCTTTATGGCAATGCAAGAACTAACATAGAAAATTGGTCCTGAAAGCAGGGTATTGCTATATAGTTACCTGAAAATATGGGAGTGACTTTGCAACTGGGTAACAGGCAGAGACTGGAAGAGTGTGGAGGGCTCAGAAGTAGATAGGAAGAAGAGGAAAAGTTTGGAACTTCCTAGACACTTGTGGAATAGTTGTGACCGAAATCCTGATAGTGATATGGACAGAGATGGACAGACTGATGAAGTCTCAGATAGAAATGAGGAAATTATTGGGAACTTATAACAATGTGAAAACAGACTAACATGCCCATTAAGCATTCTTACTTCTCTCCACTTCAGCCCACTACCCTTTTCTGCTTCTAGTAGCCATCATTCTGCTATCTCCATAAGTTCAATTGTTTTCATTTTTAGCTTCCACATATGAGTTATAACATGCAAATATTACTTTTGTGTGCCTGGCTTATTTCACTTAATATAATGTCCTCCACTTCCATCCATGTTGCTGCAAGTGACAGGATCTCATTGTTTTCTGTGGCTGAGTAGTATTCTATCGTGTATATGTAGCACACTTTCTCTTTTATTTTCAATTTTTATTTTAGATAAAAGGGGGTACATAAGCAGGTTTGTTACATGGGTATATTGTATGATGTTCAGGTTTGGGATGGAGATCCCAGTACCCATGTAGACAGCAAAGTACCCAATAGGTAGTTTTTCAACCCACAGATCTCTATTTCCTTCTCTCCAGTAGTTGTCAGTGTCTTATTCCCACGTTTATGCTCATGTGTGCTCAATGGTTAGTTCCCACTTATATATAAGAACATGTGTTATTTGTTTTTCTGTTCCTGCACTATTTTGTTTAGGATGATGGCCTCTAGCTGCACCAATGTTGCTGCAAAAGACATGATTTAATTATTTTTCATGACTGTGTAGTATTTCACGGCATACTTGTAACACGTTTTCCTTATCCAATCCACCGTTAATGGTCACCTAGGTTAATTCTACATCTTTGCTATTGTGAACAGCACTGCAGTGAAAACACAAGAGCATGTATTTTTTTGGCATAATGATTTATTTTCCTTTGAGTACATATCCAGTAATGGGATTGCTGAGTTAAATGGTAGTTGAGACGTCTCTGCACTGCTTTCTACAGTGGCTGAACTAATTTACATTCCCACCAACACTGTGTAAGCCTTCTCTTTCCTCTGCAACCTGTTCAGCAACTGTTGATTTTTTGACTTTTTAAGATAAACCATTCTGACTGGCATGAGATGATATTTCATTGTGGTTTTAATTTGTATTTCTCTGGTGATTAGTCATGTGGGGCATTTTTTCATGATTCTTGGCTTCTTGTATGTCTTCTTTTGAAAAGTGTCTGGTTTCATATCCTTTGTCCTTTTTTTAATGAGATTTTTTTTTTTTTTTTTTTTTGTTTCTTATAGATTCTGGATATTAATCCTTTGTCAGATATATAGATTGTAAAATCTTTTATTCTGTATGTTGTTTATTTTGTTACAGTTTTGCTGTGTAGAATCTCTTTAACTAAGTTCCACTTGTAAATTTTTGGTTTTGTTTCAGTTGCTTTTGGAGATTTAGCCAGAAATTATTTGCCAAGGCCAGTGTCAGAAGGGATACTTCCTAGGTTTTCTTCTAGGATTTTTGTAGTTTGAGGCCTTACATTGAAATTGTCATTTATCTTCAGCTAATTTGTGTGTATAGTGAAAGGTAGGAGTCCTGTTTCAATATTCTGCATATGGCTAGCCAGTTATCCTAGCGCCATTTATAGAATAGGGCGTTCTTTCCCTATTGTTTGTTTTTGTAGGCCTTGTCAAAGATCAGATGGGAGTGGGTGCATAGCTTTAGTTGTGAGGGTTTTTTGTTTTGTTTTGTTTTTTGTTTTTCTGTTTCATTGGTCTATGTGTCTGTTTTTCTACCACTATGATGCTGTTTTAGTTATTGTAGCTTTCCAGTATAGTTAGAAGTTGGGTAGTGTGATGTCTCCAGCTTGATTCCTTTTGATTAGGATTGCTTGGAGTATTTGGGCTCTGTTTGTCTTCATATGAATTTTAGAATCGTTTTTTCTAATTCTGCAAAAAATTATATTGGTTGATAGAAATAGCATTGAATGTATAAATTGCTCTGGTTGGTATGACCATTTTAGTGGTATTAATTCATCCAATCCATGAACATGAGATGTTTTTTTCATCTGTTTGCTTCATCTCTGATTTCTTTTAACAGTAGCTTATAGTTCTCCTTGTAGAGATCTTTTACCTACTTTGTTAGCTGTATTCTTATGTATTTCATTTTCTTTGTGGCTATTGTAAATAGGATTTTATCCTTGATTTGACTCTTAGCTTGGATGTTACTGATGTACAGAAATGCTACTGATTTGTATACATTGATTGTGTATCCTGAAATTTTACTAAAGTTGTTTATCAGTCTTTTGGTGAAGTGTCTTGGGTCTTCCAGGTATAAAATTATATCATTCATGAAGATAATCTAACTTCTTTTTCCTATTTGGATGCCTTTTATTTCTTTCTTTTTCCTGATTTCTCTGGGTAGTACTTCCAATACTGTGAATCAGAGTGGTGAGAATTTGCATCCTTGTCTTGTTCCAGTTCTCAAGGGGAATGTTTCCAGATTTTGCTCATTTAGTATAATGGTGCCTATGGGTATTCTATAGATGACTCATTATTTTGAGATATGTTTTGTCAATGCCTAGTTTGTTTAGTGTATCTTTTTAAAATCATAAAAGGATGTTGGATTTTTTCAAAAGGTTTTTGTAGTCCGTTGAAATGATCATATGATTTTTGCTTTTAATTTTGTTCATGTGATGAGTCACATTTATTGATTTGTGTATGTTGAACTTGCCTTGCATTCCAGGATGGGGTCCTCTGTACTTCTTGAATTTGCATGTCACCCTCTCTTGTGAAATTAAGGACATTTTCCTGGACAATATTCTCAAATATGTGTTGCAAGTTGCTTATTCTCCCTTGTCTCTGAAGCATGTCAATGAGTCCTACATTTGGTTCCTGTATGTGGTCCCATATTTTTTAGATGTTCTATTTCATTTTAATATTCTTTTTTCATTATTATTGTCTGATTTTATGTGAAGAGCTAGTCTTTAAGTTCTGAGATTCTTTCTTCAGCTTGGTCTATTCTGCTGTTAATAATTCCAGTTGTATAATGACATGGTTATAGTACATACTTTAGGTCTAGAAGTTCAGTTTTGTTCTTCTTTGTTTGTTTGAGACAGGGTCTTCCTCTGTTGCCCAGGCTGTTGTGCTGTGGCATGGTCATAGCTCACAACAGCCTCAACTTCCTGGGCTTAAGTGATTCACCCACCTTAGTCTCCTGAGTAGCTGGGACTGCAGCCACATGCCACTACACCCATCTGCTTTTTACAAAATTTTCTATAGAGATGTGGTCTCACAACATTTCCCAAGTTGGTGTCAAACTCCTGGACTCAAGTAATCCTTTTGCCTTAGCCTCTTAAAGTGCTGGGATTACAAGCATGAGCCACTGTACCCTTAGTTTAGTTCTTCTTAAAATGGCTATTTCATCATTCAGCTTTTGGATTATTTTACTGGATTTCTTGGATTGGGTTTCAGCCTTTTCCTGAATATTGATATACGTCTTTTCCACCCAGATTCCGGACAGAATTCTATGTTTGTCATTTCCTTTATTTCAGACTTGTTAAGAATCATTGCTGGGGAGTTAGTGAAATTGTTTGGAAGTAAGGAGATACTCTGGATTTTTTAATTTCCAGAGTTCTTGAAGTGATTCTGTCTCATCTGGGAAGGGTGGTATTTCTTTAACTGCGGTGTAAGTTGAGGAAAGTCAGTTAAAGTCACTTCTGGATGCTTTCAGAAGGTCAAGACTTTCTACAGTGTTTTTATTTGTGATTGAATTATTGTTCTTGTTTTTGCAGGGCTCTATATAAGCAAAATGTTTTTAGTGTTGCACCTTAGGCTGCTATCCAGTAGATGGCACTTAGAAGTAATAGGTGGTAGATATGCTCTTTCTCACTGCATGGCTTCTTTGTATTTCCTTATGTTTGCAGCTGTGCTCTGAAGTGCAGAGGAGAGAGAGACGATCCCTCACCAGGTCTACTCCTGGGCCTTGGGTGAGGTCCCTCAAATCACTATCAATGTTCCTGCAATTCTTTTGTTAGGTGTTCAAAGCCACAGGGCTCCTTCAGGCAGAGGTTACAACAGGGAGATAAGCCATACCCTTTCCAGACCATTGCTGTTGAAGGAGGCAGACCCCAATCCTGTGCCAGCCAACAAACCTATGCATCTCACTCCTCTCAGAGCTCTGACAATGTGGGCTCATCCTCTGCTTGAGTGCTAGCTACAGATCTCGGCTTAGGACTCCTGACCTGTTCATTTCAGCCCTGGGGCACCAGGACTGCTCACAGTTTTACCCTCTAGACTCTCAGGATTAAATTCCAGGTGAACTGTGAGATCTAATTTTCTCCCAGGCCACCAAAAATGTATTCAAGTGGAACAGTCCACCAAAGCTGGGTAGCAGAGGCTTCCCTGTCCACACACTCCTGAGGGGAGACAGACAGGGACCCTGGGAGGGACTACTGAGCAGGAGGGCCTGCAGAACAAATGCACTTTAGTCTCATGGAGAAGCTAGGCCCACTTCCTCCTGGCCTAGTGATTAGTTGTGGCTAGAGTTTTCTAGAGGAAAATAAGGAAACCTGGGGGATGGGTGTCTCTGGATGCCAAGGCCCCTGGCTCCATGCCAGTTGAAGCCCTGTCTCTATCTGCTCTCCTGCAAGATTCTCTTGCCAGCTCAAATGTCCATTGGAGTTGTGCAGTGACATGTAGCTAGATTCCCAGATATCCATGCCAAGAGTGGGAAGCCCCACAGTTCATTTATTGACCTCTTCCCTATGAACCATTTGGACCTCAGAACTAGCCTTAGTGTTTGGGTACCCCATGGAGGGTCCCCAGCTTCCTTCTTCTTCAGCCTCAGTGTCCGTGTTGTGTCTCTATCCCCTCTTGCCAATTTCTCTCTTAACATCTTTCAAATTATGCTGGTTTATTCAAATTTTTGGTTTCTCTTGGATGGAGCAGTACCTTCTGTCTGTGTCTAGTCATAGCTGTCTTGTCCCTCCGTCTATGCTTTATGTTATAATCAGTCAAATTTATCGGTGAAGCAAGTTGATTATAACATTTTACCTGTGAAAAGGGTTTTAATTAGACCTTCCAGTTTTTTCATAGATCCAAGACCATTCATATTCTTTAATTATCTTCTTGTATTATTGTGCATAAGTTGAGTTGTTCTAAGAATGTTTTTTCACTAATGTGTGGCATCAAGTTGCTCAGTATGTCTCCTTATTGTATTATTAATATTTAGACTATAGGTAGTAATATTCCTGTTTTTAATTCCTAATATTGATTTTGTATCTTTTAAATTCTTGATCAGTCTTGACACAATTTTATAAATCCATTCTTTATCAAAGAAGCAACTTTTCATAATTTTAATTCTTTATACTCTGGTTGTTGTTATTTTTTAATCAGTCACAATTATAAACTTTATTTTCATTTCTATCTTTTCACTTGGTTTACTTTTCTCTTTTTAAATTGCTGTCTTCCTGCATTTTAATTCTATATTTTTTTGTATTTTTATTCTGCATGTATATTATTTTTAATAATAATTATGAATTCACACACAACTTTGTGAAGTAATGTAGAGTGGATTCCTGTATGTTACACAGTTTATCCTAGTGCTAAAATCTTACATAACAATAGTAAAATATTACCATTAGAAAATTGACATTGGTATAGTATACCAACTTTACAAAGATTTTCTCAAATTTACATGCATGCATTTGCACACTTAGTTCTACACAAATTTGTTACATGTGTAATCTGTGCAACCCCCTGAGTTAAGATATGGAAACGTACAATCTTCACAAGGATTCTTTTTGATAGCCACACCAATCTTTGCCTCTATCCCTTGGTCCTTAGTTCCTGGTAACCACTAATTTTGTCAGCATCTCTATAATTTTGTCAGTTCAAGAATGTTATATAAATGGAATTACACAGTACGTAACTTTTTTAAATGGACTTTTGTCACTTGGTGCAATGCCTTTGAGATTTATCGGGTCATTTTATATATTAATAGTCCTTTCCTTTCTATTACTAGTATTCTGTAGTATGGATGTAGCAGAGTTGATTAATCTTTCACCCATGAAGGACATTCGAACTGTTTCCAGTATGGTGCTTTTATAATAAAACTACAATGAACATTTGTACCTGGGTTTTATAGTAAACATAAGTTTTTATTTTCCTGGAAAAAATACCTGTTATGGACTGAATGTGTCCTCTCAAAGTTCACATTAGGAGGTGGCACCTTTGAGAGGTAATAAAGTTTAGCTGATACCATGATAGTGGATATCTCATGATAGAATCAGTTCCCCTGTAAGAACAGACAGCAAAGCACTTGCTTTCTCTCTTCCTGCCATATGAAGATACAGCAAGGAGGTGGTCACCTGTAAGCCAGGAAATGATCCCTACCAGAAATCTGAATTGGACTTCACAGTCCTCAGAATAGTAAAAAAGTAAATCCTGTTTTTTAAGTCACCAAGTCTCTGATATTTTGATATGACTGAATTAATGCCAAGCGTTGCAAGAATGTGACTGCTATGTCATATGGTAAGTTGTAAAAGAACCCTAACCTCAACCTCACACCCTATACAAAAACTAACTGAAAATTCATCATAAACTTAAATTTAAAAATATTAAAGTATATTTCCTTTTTTTTTAAGGAAAACTATAGAGAAAATCTTTGAGT
Organism: Cebus imitator; assembly: GCF_001604975.1. Lineage (NCBI taxonomy): Eukaryota > Metazoa > Chordata > Mammalia > Primates > Cebidae > Cebus > Cebus imitator. Next base: position 2,276,592 of record NW_016107483.1, on the reverse strand, counting down.
ATTAAAACTTAGTGAAGAGATCTTGAACTTGACACCAAAAGAATGATTCTTAAAAGAAAAATAAAAGAAAAATTTGGACCCTATCTAAATTAAAAACATTTCTTCTGCAAAAGCCTTGCTAAGATGATAGAACAACAAGGTACAGATGAGGCAAAAATATGTAAGCAACACACAACTGGCAAAGGACATGTATTTGTAATTTATAAAACTCTGCAATAATAATCAAGCCAATTAGAAAATAACAAATTATAGAAACAGACATTTTAGTAGAGAAATTATACAAGTGGCAACAAAACATACATGAAAAGATATCTAAAAGCATTAACCAGCAGGGTGAAATGTAAACCACAATGGAATGCCACTGCATGCCTATCAGAATGACAAAAGTAGAAATAGGGATAGCATCAAATGTTGACGAGGATGCAGAGAAACAGTATCACTCATACACTAATGGAGGAAACAGAGTGGTACTCTTTAAAGTACTCCTCTTGAAAATAGTTTGGTGGTTTCTTATTTTATAGATTTTAAACAACATGAGATATTATTATCCTTTAGTGCTTAATATTCAGTTGACATCAATTTGTATTTACTCTTCTATTTACGTTTTCAGTTGCTTTTCATTTGTTTCTACAAATTTTGGTTTTCGTATGGAATAGTTTTCCTTCTCCCTAGAGACTTCATTTAGTCTTCCTTAGTGCCCATCAGCTGGTGAAAAATTCTCTTATATTTGGAATTTATTTTCTTAAAATATATTTACTATCTTAACTTTTGAAAGTGATTTTAGGCCTGGTGCAGTGGCTCACACCTGTAATCCCAGCACTTTAGGAGGCTGAGGTGGGTGGATCATGAGGTCAGGAGTTCAAGACCAGTCTGGCCAAGATGGTGAAAACTCATCTCTACTAAAAATTAGCTGGGCACAGTGGCAGGTGCCTGTAATCCCAGCTACTCGGGAGGCTGAGGCAAGAGAATCACTTAAACCCAGTTGCAGAGGTTGCAGTGACCCAAGATCATGCCATTGCACTCCAGCCTGGATGACAAAGTGAGACTCTGAAAAAGAAAAAAGTAAGAAGAAAAAAGAAAGAAAGCTATTTTAAAGGATGTAGAATCCTGTATTGGTAGTTGATTTCTTTTATAGTACTGTATATATCAAACCAACATTTAAAAACTATTTAGTAGACAATTTCAGAAAATTCTCAGTCTCTCTAGCTCCCTGATAACATTTCTAGACACACTGTGGGCCAAAAGGAAACCCATTATCTTGAAGGAATGGACCCAGTCCCGCCAGCATTTATCACCTGCTAACCTGAATAGCCCTTGGGCCCTGAGTAACCACGAGCCATACCCAGGTACTACATTAAAAACTTTGGTGAGCTTCTGAGACTTTCTGGCTTCAGATAATACTCAGAACATGACCACCTGTGGTGGCTATGGGGCAAAACTCTTTCTGCTTGAGACAAGCAAAGTAAAAGGGACTTTGTGTTGCACTTTGGGTACCAACACTACCACAGGAAGGTACAGTACCAAGAAGGATATTGGGGTTCTCAATTTCAAGACTCGAGTCTTGGATGGCATTTCTAAAGTTGCTGTGAGACAGAGGGAAGCCCATTACCTTGAAGGGTGAGTCCTGGGTCAGGCAACATTCACTACAAGCCGACATAAGAGAGGCCTTGGGCCTTAAGGGAAAGTGGATGTAGTCTGACAGTACTCCTCGTGGCCAGGGGTGGCAATGGATGTGGAGTAAGTCTCCTTTGTCTTTGGATAGGCGAGAGAAGAGTAGGAAGAACTGCATATTCTGGTTTGAGTGTCAGCTCGGCCACAATACAATAGAACACCAGGTAGGCTTCTAAGGTTTTTGACTGCAGTCTCTGACGCCTGAAGAACACTTCTGGACCAACCTGGGGCCTGAGGGACCTCGCTGCCTTGAAGGGAAGAACATTTACCTGGTTGGCTTTGCCACCTGGGGCTGACTGTAGAGCCCCAGGGCCTTGAGCAAACACAGAGAGTAGCCAGGGAGTAGTTACAGCAGGCCTTGGGTGAGACTCAGGGCTGTGCTGGCTTCAGATCTGACCCAGTGCAATAATAGTGGTGGTGATCACAGGGGTTCTTTTGTCACTCCATCCCCAGCTTTAGGTATCTTAGAACAGGGACAAGACTGTATGTTAGGGAATAAGTAAGGGAAGGGAACAAGCGTCTCTGCCTGGTAATCCAGAGAATTCTCCTGGGTCTTATCCATGACCATCAAGGAGGTGCCTTTGTTAGCCTGCCAGAACCACAGCATTACTGGGCAGAAATAGCTTAGATCACAACACCCAAGTAGCTTCGAATATCTGGAAAGCCTTTAAAAGAAGGATGCATACAAATAAGGCCAGACAGAAGGCTACAATACACACCTAACTCTTCAATGTCCAGGCACTGAAGAGCATGTAGTAACATCAACACCATTGATGAAAAAATAACCTCAAAAAATGAACTAAATAAGACACCAGGGACAAATCCGGAGAAACAAAGATATGTTACCTTTTTGGCAAATAATTTAAAATAGCTGTGTTGAGGAAAACACTATGAAGAAATTCAAAATTCTATCAGATAAATTTAACAAAAAGATGGAAATATTTTTTAAAAAAAAGCAGAAATTCTGGAGCTGAAAATTCAGTTGGCATACTGAAGAATGCATCAGAGTCCTTTAATTGCAGAATGGATCAAGAAAAAGAAAGAACTAGTGAGCCTGAAGACAAGCTATTTGAAAATGCACAGTCAGAGGAGACAAAAGAAAAATAATAAAAAGCAATTAACTATGACTACAGGATTTTAAAAATAGCCTTAAATGGGAAAATCTAAGTGTTTTTTGGCTTAAAGAGTAGGTGGAGAAAGAGATAGAGGTGGAAAGTTTATTCAAACAGATAAAAAAGAACTTCCCAAACCTAGAGAAGGATATCAATATCTAAGTACAAGGTTATAGAACACCAAGCAGATTTAACCCAAAGACTGCCTCAAAGCATTTAATATTCAAACTCCCAGAGATCAAGGATAAAGAAATTACCCTAAAAGCAGCAAGAGGAAAGAAACAAATAGCATATAATAGAGCTACAATATGTCTGGCAGCAGACTTTTCAGTGGAAACCTTGCAGGCCAGGAGAGAGTGGCATGACACATTTAAAGTGCTGAAGGAAATAAACTTTTTCTCCAGAACAGTATATCCAGTGAAAATATCCTTCAAACCTGAAGGAAAAATAAAGACTTTCCTAGACAAACAAAAGCTGAGGTATTTCATCAATACCAGACCAGTCCTATAAGAAATACTAAAGGGAGTACTTCTATCAGAAAGAAAAAGAAGGAAGAGAATACCACAAAACAACCAGTAAACAAGTTAAAAAGTGGCAGGAGTAAGTTCTTTCATTGATCAATAACAACTTTGATTGTAAGTGTAATAGAGTCTCCAACCAAAAGACATAGACTGGCTGAATGGATAAAACGACCAAGACTCATTGATCTGTTGCCCACAAGAAATACACTTAGCCCATAAAGACACATATAGTCTGAAAACAAAGGGACGGAAAAAGATATTCCATACCAATAAAAACCAAAAAAAAAAGCAGGAGTCACTATACTGAGACAAAATAGAGCACAAGACAAAAACAATAAGAAGAAACAAAGAAAGTTATTACATACTGGCAAAGGATCTATTCATTAAAAAGATACAACAATTTTAAATATATATGCACCCAAGACAGGAGCACTCAGATATATAAAGGAAACATTATTAGCCATAAAGAGAGATATAGATCCCAATACAATAATAGCTGGAGACATTAACACCCCACTTTCACCATTGGACAGATCTATTCCAGAAAGAAAATCAACAAAGAAATATTGGACTTATCTACAGTATAGACCAAACAGATCTAATAAATATTTACAGAACATTTCATCCAAGAGCCACAGGATATACATTATTTTTCTCAATATGTGGATCATTCTCAAGGAGAGACCATAAGTTAGGTCACAAAATAAGTCTTAAGACATTAAAAAATAATAATAATAATATCAAGCATCTTCTCTAACCACAATGGAACAAATCTAGAAATCATTAAAAAGAGAAATTTAGGACAATATACAAATACATGAAAATTAAACAATATGCTGCTGAATGTCCAGTGGGTAAATGAAAAAATTAAGAATTAAATTGAAAAGTTCTTAAAACAAATAATAATGGAAATATAACATACCAAAATGTATGGGATACAGCAAAAGCAGTAATAAGAGGAAAATTTATACATATGAGCGCTTACCTCAAAATGAGGAAAAATTTCAAAGAAAAAATGTAATGATGCATCTAAAAAATGTAGAAAAGCAATAACAAACTAAGCTCAAAATTAGTAGAAGAAATAACAAAGTTCAGAGGTGAAAGAAATAAAATTGAAATGAAAAGAGAATACAAAAGATTAATGAGCCAGGCGCGGTGGCTCACGCCTGTAATCCCAGCACTTTGGGAGGCCAAGGCGGGTGGATCACGAGGTCAAGAGATCAAGACCATCCTGGTCAACATGGTGAAACCCCGTCTCTACTAAAAATACAAAAAAATCAGCTGGGCATGGTGGTGTGTGCCTGTAATCCCAGCTACTCAGGAGGCTGAGGCAGGAGAATTGCCTGAACCAAGGAGGCGGAGGTTGCGGTGGGCCGAGATCGTGCCATTGCACTCAAGC
>NW_016107483.1:2264712-2271654 GCF_001604975.1 Cebus imitator | reverse complement strand
AAAAAAAAAAAAAAAAAAAAAAAAAAAAAAAAAAAAACCCAAACCTGAACAGACCAGTAAAAAGTAATGTGACCAAAGCCATGATAAAAAGTTTTCCAGTAAAGAAAAGCCAAAACCTAAAATAAACAAAATAAACAAATGAAAAAAAAAAATAAAGAAAGAAAAGAAAAGCCCAGGCAGACCCGATGGCTTTAGTGTTAAATTCTACCAAACATTTAAAAAAGATTTAATACTAACACAATTCAAACTATTCCAAAAAATAGAGGAGGAGGGAATAGTTCCAAACTCATCCTATGAGGCCAGTATTACCCTGATACTAAAACCAGACAAACCCTCATGAATAAAAGAAATCTACAAGAAAATAACATTGATGAATATTGATGCAGAAATCCTCAACAAAGTGCTAGCAAACAAAATTAAACAATATATTAGAAATATCATCCATCATGAACAAGTGGGATATATCCCTGGGATGCAAGGGTGATTAAACATGCACAAATCAATCAACTTGATACATACCAACAGAATGAAGGATAAAAACCATATGCTGCCTCTAAAATACCAAGAAAAGCAAGAACAAAGCTGAAAATCAACTATATACCGTGTCAACAGAACAAAAGATATAAACCATATAATCATTCCAATTGATGGTGAAAAAGCATTTGATAAGACTCAACATAACTTTATGAAAAAAGCCTCAAGAAACGGGGATAGAAGGAACACGCCTCAACATAATGAAAGCCATATGTGACAGACCCACAAGGAGTATTATACTGAATGGGGGAAAACTGAAAGCCTTTTCTCAATGATCTGGAACATGACAAGGATAGCCACTGCCATCAATATTACTCAACATAGTACTGGAAGTTGTAGCTAGGACAATCACAGACAAGGGCATGAAATAAAGGGCATCCAAATTGGAAAGAAAATAGTTCAAATTATCCTTGCTTGCAAATGATATGATCTTATATTTAGAAAAACCTAAAGACTCCACAAGAAAAACTATGAGAATTGATAAACAAATTCAGTAAAGTTTATGGGTGCAAAATCAACAAACAAAAATCAGTACCATTTCTGTATGTTAACAATAAACAATGTGAAAAAGAAATAAGAATGTAACCCCATTTACAATAGCCACGGAAAACTAAATAGCTAGGAATTTACCAAAAAAGTGAAAAATCTCTATAACAAAGAGTATAAAACACTAAAAAGGGAAATTGAAGAGGAAACCAAAGACAGAAAAGCATATATACATACATATAAATAAATATATATGTATATATTTTATTTATTTATTTATTTATTTATTTATTTATTTATTTATTTATTGAGACAGAGTCTTGCTCTGTCACCCAGGCTGGAGTGCGTGGCTGATCTTGGTTTACTGCAACGTCCGCCTCCCGGGTTCAAGTGATTCTCCTGCCTCAGCATCCAGAGTAGCTGGGACTACACATACATGCCATCACACTCAGCTAATTTTTTGTATTTTTAGTACAGACAGGGTTTCACTCTGTTAGCCAGGATGGTCTCAATCTCCTGACCTCCTGATCTGCCCATCTCAGCCTCCCAAATTGCTGGGGTTACAGGCGTGAGCCACCACGCCCAGCCTGAAAAATATTTTATATTCATGTATTGCAAGAATTAACATTGTTAAAATGTTCATAATACTTTAAGCAGTCTTTAGGATTGGATGCAATGTCTATCAAAATATCATTGGCATTCTTCACAAAAATAGAAAAAAATAATCGTAAAATGTATAGGGAATGGCAAAAGACCCAGAATAGTCAAAGATATTGTAAGCAAAAAAGAACAAAACTTGAAGAATCACATTCTAGAACAGAACAGAGAATCTAGAAACAAATCACACTTACGGTGAGTTCATTTTTGCCAAAGGTGCCAAAAACATAAACTAGATAAAAGACAGGCTTTTCAATAAATGGTGCTGAAAAAGCTGATATGCATATGCAAAAGAATGATACTAGACCCCATTCTCTCACTATCTAAAAAAATCAAATCAAAATCAATTAAAAACTTTAATCTAAGACCTCAAACTATGAAGAAACCATACAAGAAAACATTGAAGAAACTCTCTAGCACATTGGCCTGGGCAAGGATTCCTTGAGCAATTCCCACAAGCACAGGCACCGAAGGGATAATATGCAAATGAGATCACAACAAGTTAAAAAGTAACTGTGTAGCAAAGGATACTATCAACAAAGTGAAGAAACAATGTATAGAATAGGAGAAAATACTTGCAAACTATCCGTCTGACAAGGGATTAATAACCAGAATATATAAACAACTCTATAGGAAAAAATCCAAGTATTCAATTAAAACATGGGCAAAAGATTTGAATCGATGTGTCTCAAAATAAGACACACAAACACCAAATAGTCATATGAAAAGGTGCTCAACATCATTGATCATTTGAGAAATGCAAATCAAAATTAAAATGAGATATCACCTCGCCCATCTTAAAATGGCTTATATTCAGAAGACAGGCAATAACAAATACAGGCAAGGATATGGAGAAAAGGGAACCCTGATATGTTGCTGATGGAAATATAAATTAGTACAACCGTTATGGAGAACAGTTTAGAGGTTCCTCAGAAAACTAAAAATTAAGCTACCATATGATTTAGCAATCCCACTGCCAGGTATGTACCACAAAGAAAGGAAATTTAGATATCTGCACTGCTGCTTGCTGAAGCACTGTTTACGATAGCCAAAATTTGAAAGCACCTTATGTGTTCATAAACAGATGAATGAATCAAGAAAATGTAGTACATATACACACAATGGAGTACTATTCAGTTATGGAGAAGAATGAGATCCAGTCATTTGCAATAATAGTGATAGAGCTGGAGATGTTAAGTGAAGTAAGCCAGGCACAGAAAGACAAACGCATGCTCTCACTTACTTGTGGGATATAAAAATAAAAACAATTGACTCATGTACATATTAATAGAGAGTAGAAAAATGGTTACCAGAGGCTGGGAAAAGCAGTAGGGGGTTGGAGGGGAAGTGGGAATGGTCAAAGGGTATAAAAAATAAATTTGGAAAGAATGAGTAAGACATACTATTTGATAGCACAGTAGGCTGACTATAATAAATAATAGCTTAATTGTACATTCTAAAATCAGGAGTGTAATTGGATTGTTTGTAACTCAAAGGACAAAGGCTTGCGGGGGATAGATAGCCCATTATCCATATATGCTTATTTTACATTGCTTATGTGTATCAAAACATCTCATGTACACCATAAATATACACACCTATTATGTACCCACATACATTTTTAAAAACAATTTAATTAAAAAAAAAAAAGGAAAAATAATTCTGTCTTTTCTTTAAATATGGCCTGCCTGCTTCTTGCCCAGTCCTCCCTTCTAGGACTCCATTTGCATATGCATTAAACATTTTCACCCATACGCTGCATATACTCTTTTATTTGCTTTATATTTATTTGTTTCATTGTGTTTGTGCTATTTCATTTTTACATATTTGCAGTACGTCTAATCTGCTATTGAAGCCATTTATCTTATTTTAATATCAGCTATTGTATTTTTCATTTCTAGATTTTGTTTTGATATTTTTGGTGTTTCCACTTTTCCCCCTGTTCTCTATATTGCTATTTAATTATTTAAACATTTTATTTTAAATACTCTCTAGATAACTTAAATAAATATCTAGCCCTACTCCTGGCTCTTTCCTATTATACATTTTTTTCTCTTAATTTTTATTCAAAGTTTATCTAGTTTTTAACTTATCTTTCTGTATACTTCAGGGAACAAAATATACTGTAGGTTGAAAGTTACAGAGGTAATTTAAGGCTCTGTAGAATTTAATCTTCTCTTTCCCTTAGAAAGACACCAAATTTTGATTTTCCTTTTTTCCTTTTCCCTTCCTTCCCTCCTCTCTCCCTCCCTCCTTTCTTTCTTCCTTTTCTTCCTTTCCTTCCTTTTCTCCTTCCCTCCTTCCTTCCTTCCTTCCTTCCTTCCTTCCTTCCTTCCTTCCTTCCTTCCTTCCTTCCTTCCTTCCTTCTCTCTCTCTCTCTCTGTCTTTTTCTTCCTTTCTTTCTTGGGTCTCTGTCACCCATGCTGGAGTGCAGTGGTGCAATCTCAGCTCACTGCAACCTCCACCTCCCAGGTTCAAGTCCTTCTTCCATCTCAGCCTCCTGAGTAACTGTGATTACAGGTGCACACCACCATGCCCAGCTAAATTTTGTGTTTTTTGTTAGAGACAGGGTTTCACCAAATTGGCCACGCTGGTGTCAAACACCTGGCCTCTGATCATCCACTCACCTTGGCCTCCAAAAGTGTTGGAATTACAGGCCTGAGCCACCCCACCTGTCTGATTTTTCTTTCTAAGTATGTCAAACTTTTGCTCAGGTTCTAGTAGTGTAAACTGACGCTCAAACAGTAACTTTTGTTGAATCTTCTACCATATTTTCTAGTTGTTCTCAGTAGGAAGTTTGGTTCAAAATTATATACTTCACTATTGCTAGAAGAAGATACCAAGAACAGCATGTTCTGCGTATTCTTGCTATGTTTGATCAGTCACAACTTTTATAAATCTCATCTTACCTCCCCAGTCTATTTTACAAATAACCTATAAGCATGTGATGAAGACTTTGCCAGTCAGACTTGTCCACATGAGACCTTAATTTGGAAATCCACATTATGAAATAAAGCACTGTAATACACTCGTTGTGCTGGAGAAAGGCAACATAGGAAGCTGTTTTCTCCAGTGCTTACAGAGTAACACCAATAGTAATGGTTTCTTCACATACCATTTTTTTAGATATTACTCCTTGAAGCTTTGGCTTGAGTCTACCTACAGGTTTCCAACTGATCCTGTGAGCTACAAAAGCCGTTTAATTAACTCTTTGCTAATTAATCAGAGATATTTTCTTTTCAATTTCCAATCAAAACCTATATTGATAGAACTGCAATTATTCATAGAGTTTTATTAAGCTTTTTCCTCTTGAAATGTCTGTTTTCTATCCTTGCTTCTCTAAACTGACCACTCTGCATCTTTCAGACCTCGGCCTGTGTGACGCTCATTTAATGATCTCCCAATCTATTGATTTATTGTCTCCAATATGTACCATGATCAGTTTTCTGGCAGTGAATAGTACTTTCATTAAGTCATTCCACCTCTCAAAAACTGTAGGCAGCTCCCTGGTAAAAACAATAATTATCATTTACTACTGATGAGATTAATTATTTTTCTCCCTAAAATTTTCATGGTTTCAAGTACTTTAATGTTACTTGTTTGCCTGTTTTTGTTTGTTTGTTTCTTTTCTCTCTATATATGCTTCTGGATTTAATTAAGTGCTTACTACACCTGTCTTCAGGCACGCTCTATTTTCTTCTCCCCGTGGTCTCATGTTTGTCCTGAATTCTATGAGCTCACTAATTTCCTCTCTTTTCTCTGTAAGCTCACAGATTTCTTTCCTTCTCTCCAGTCACTATGCAAATACATTCAACCTGAAAAAATTGGAACCTAATTATCAACGCATCTAAAATCTGTATTATTGTTTAATGTAGTCTAAGACAAGGAATGTTAACATCACACCAAATGTTTAGAAATGCTAGAAAATGACAATGAACTCTCCTTAATCCTTTCTTAATTATTTTTACTTTAAAATATTCTTAAACACAAGTTTATTATTTATCTATTATTTAGTTATGTGTTAAAAGGCATACAATTAATACTATGGAAGTAAGGTTTGGGGAGAAAGCATTTATTTATTTACACAAAAATATAGATAATTATGAAAATGAATAAACTATACAACATGTTTTATTTCCGTTTATTTTAAAATGATTTAAAGCAGACTTTGTCCATTTAAATTGCTAACTGCTTTAATAAAATACTGTAAATTAGACAGCTTATGTACAACAGACATTTATATCTCATAGTTCTAAAGGTCAGGAATTCCAAGATCAGGGTGCCTGCAAATTTGGTTTCTAGTGAGAGTCCACTTTGTGGTTCAAAAAGGGCACTTTCTTGCTGTGTAAAAATATGGTAAAAGAGAAGGAAGTCCTCTGGGGCCGCTTTTATAAAGGAATTTATCCTATTCATGAGGATTTCACCTTCATGATCTGGTCATTTTCCAACAATCCCCCACCACCACTTCCTAATACGATCATCATGGGGTTAGGATTTCAACATAGAAATTTGTGGAGGATACAGACATTAAAACAATAGCAAGTAAGTTCTACTCTTTCCATGAGTTTTTTAAATACCATTATTTCCTTCTCATTCTCTACTTTCTCTAAATTTTTAACATAACACTCAGGTTAATGCTACAAAATGTAGCGCTTGATTTTATATTATCTTCTCCATTGTTGCTTCACATGTGATATCATTAGATTAATCATTTGAGGACACAAACAACAAGCTATATTTCCTCAATAACTCTAAAAGAACTTGAGTTTGCTAGTTTCAAAATGGTGATACAGCTAGTTAAGGAAATTTCCTTATGGGAATATCAATATTCTTGGAGTGAAGTATTAAAATTATTTTTTTTTATTACTCAATTATCACCTTAGGAACAGCAGGAAAGTGAATATGACAAATGAGTAAACAGTGTTTGAATAGAAAGAAAAAGAATTCATTAAGGAAAATAATTAAAGATCACAAATTGTTCTCTCTTGTGAAAGTGTTTGGAATTAGTGGCAAATATTTGAACAGAGACAGAATTAAGATGGTAAGAAAAATGCAAGGCAATTTAGAATACATAAGAAGGTACATGAACTAAATGACATCAAAAGGAAAATTCCGCCGGGCGCGGTGGCTCACGCCTATAATCCCAGCACTCTGGGAGGCCGAGGGGGGTGGATCACGAGGTCAAGAGATCGAGACCATCCTGGTCAACATGTTGAAACCCCGTCTCTACTAAAAATACAAAAAATTAGCTGGGCATGGTGACGC
>NW_016107483.1:2245797-2264557 GCF_001604975.1 Cebus imitator | reverse complement strand
AAAAAAAAAAAAAAAAAAAAGGAAAATTCTAATGAGATGAGCGGGGTTGTAGAAGGGGTACAAAAAGCAGAATTGAGAAGAAATTATACAAAGTGATCCTGAAACCAAATGAAGGTCAAGCACCAAATGTGTTACCAATAGATACATTATAAATGGAGATGAAAAAACACTAACAACGATCAATGTAGCTTCAAAGGCAAAGAGCTAAATAGAAATAAAGCTATGGAAATCATAAGTAATATTCTTATTTTATATATTGTTCAAAAATGATAGTCAACAATGAGAAAAATATGTCAATGTTCCACTATTAACAAAAGACTGTGACTTGGCACTTCACATAATCACAAATGAAATTATACAGTGAGAAAAAATGTTTCTGATAAAATAAATTCGCTTCTTAATTTAGCAAAGAAACGAAAGTTTAAAGATCCCAAGTTTGAGGTTTTAGAGTAAAAATATAAAGTGTATATTTTTATTTACTTAAAATAGAGATTTCAACTGTTAGTGGCTCTTAAAAGTATTAAAAACATTTTTTCAAACAATAATATATTACAATGTCAGCCATTATATTTATTGAATTTTTTTTTAAGTTAAGATACTCTCTTTTTTCCGTTTACAGACTTTCTAGGTCATCTGTAATTTCCTTTGAGAATAATTTTACTGCTGACGTACCTTTTGAGTAGATTATCCTTTTACTTGTACAAATGCAAAGTTTTATGATGTTACAGCTACTCTATTTGTAGTAGCCTCAACTTTTAAAAATGTGTACCCTCTGAATCTAAAAGTTGACATTACTAAAAAACAAAAAAGGAACCTTTAAAAATGTAATTCTGTAGTAGTCCACTAGATGTCACTCAAGATAAGGTTTCTCCCTCAGCCCCAACTCCCCTTTATGTTTTAAAAAATAACAAAGTGAACTCTTAATTAACTATTAGTGTATTATTCTTATTTGACAGATACAATATATGGGTTTGTATTAATTTAAATGTTGTAATTCCCCACTGTGAAGTTTCAGCGGGATGCCTGTTGCATATAAAGAAAAATATAAAACCTAGGATTAATAATAATTTTGGTTTATATTAAGTGCAGGAAATAATAGATAAAAAAAATAAGATAAACATCTTTATTAGAGTAAAGGTTCTATGAACCAAGCAGTTATCTGAAGCATAGCTTTTATTTTCCAGTTAGGTCTGTGCAATTAATAGAAATTAGTTTTAAAAAATCAGTCATCAGTTGTTTGTATTGATGGGCAAGTTTTATGGATGAGTGACTCATAATGTCATATTTGAGCTTTAGTTTGTTTACATTTTTAAATAGAGATGATCTTAGCAAGATATTTTCTATTGTGAAGAGATTACAGAATTGATGTAGATTTATACTCTCTTCATCTGAAACTTATAAGATCATCTGCTTAACATTGTACAAGGTCTCCACTTTCTGGCTTTATAGCAGAACTCATTTCTTGCTCCTCAAGAAGTTAGCAGAGCCATGCTTACAATCCAGCATACTGGTATGCAACAGAGAGGACTTAAGTAATAATCAACTGTGCTCACTTTGTCTCTTTAAAATAAATTACATACTACTTTTTAAATTTGGAGTTTGCAAAAACTTTTCTTAACAGTAAGTGTGAAACTAGCCCTAGAGCATACTATAATTGATAAATTTGTCACTATTATCCAACAAATATTTCTTAGAAAAAATAAATTTTTTGCTTAGAGAGAATATTTTATGTCCCAATACCAAGTTGTTTTTTCAAATTGAACTACATTCTCCCAGAACATGACCTAATACGTGGGATTATATTTGGCACTTAAAAAATGTATTAATTCTTCAATTCACTACAGCATTAAGCAAAGTGAGTATTTCATTGTTTGATATGGTTCTCTGGGAACTGCATTAGTACTCCACATTGCTTGGCTCAAGGAAAAGCCTGGTGCATAATTAGTTTTAGCTGTGCAGGGTCGAATTTTTACTAGGAAAATGGAAGATGAACAAGTAACCTGATTTTACCTGTAAATTTTGGATACAAACCTACAGAGATAAAGAGGCTTAGAAATAAAAACAGCCTATAGCCAGCAGCAAGCTAGGGAAAACATTTTTATATACATGAGACAATAGCTTTATTACATTAATGAAGTTCTCTAAGACCAATAGTAAAAATATAATATAGACTTAGGAACAAAAGATAGGAAATAAATAACTTTGAAATTTAGGATCAACAGTTTAAGTTTTGTGATACATTAAAGAGATCAAATTTAAAAACTTTTCCCATACCAGCCCTTTTGAACACTAAAATAAACCTGCATATCGATCCTTAAGGAACATTTTTAAAGAGGTATCACAACTAATAGAAATTATTAACAAATTAACCTATTGGTCTGAAATTGAGAGAGTTTCCTATAATGTAACATAGAGGTGGAAGGTAGTTGAGTCTTCCTTCACAAAGATAAGACGATTCTGAAAGGCTGGAGTTCATATATGGCAGTAGTTTGTGATCATCCTTCTATTTGTCCCACACTGTATGAGGGTTTTTTTTTTTTTTTTTTAACCTCAGTATGTTATTCTTTCTGTACTTTCTAAAAACTACGACATAGTAATGGAAGGGAGGTATCAGTCTTAGAAAAAAAAAAAAAGACATGAGTATGTCTTCTTCCTTCAGTATTCCTCCATTTTCAGTAGCCATTCTTCCATGATTTGTGCTTTGCTTTGATTTAATTTGGTTTGCTTTTTGCCCTTTGGCCTACCTCATCAGAGACACTTAATTGGCTGCCTGATTCTTAGTCATTTAAGGAGATTAATTTGCTGAACACATGTACAGAGCATGACTGAGGAAAGAATGCTATTTTTCTTTACCATCTTTTTCACAGGAGTGAAATTTTGGATGTCACTAGGGAAAATATTTTGTGCAGACAGCTATTCAAAAGCTCTCTTGTAGCTTACCAAAGGCTTTCCTGCTTCTTTTTCCTGCAAATTTATTATTTGTGACAAGCAAATTTTCAAAAATGGTTTAAGATGGTTTTCACAGAGTGGCTTAAAGATAAAACTATTAAAATTTAGATGAGAATGTAAGAATCATATAAGAAACAAAGAAAATTATCTTAAAAAATCCAAGAGCAAAGAGTAACAGAAAATAAATTTAGCTTTGGGACACCTCACAGCTAGGTAAAATGAAGGCAAAGCAATAAAGCTTCTACTCTATGATGTGAGACAAAGTATTTCTATCTCTGAACTTGTAGAGGAATTTTTCCTCAGGGACAAGACATATCTGTAAGGCCCGCAATAATGAAGGAAAAGGAACCAATATCTCTGGCTTAGGTGCTGGATAGTTCATATGAAATGGATAAACACAGCAGAGAAAGCTAAAATCCTTAACCCGTGAATGACGTCACTGTAGTCTACATAGGCAAATAACTAATTAGAATTACTTTTATTGTTCCATTTTTGGTGTAAAAGTAAAAAGAGGAGCATATTAAACCATTTGTTTAATTTAACTTCTTAAAAACCTTATTGTTGAAGCACACTGTTATATTTTTAAATGAAATTCAAAATGGCCCTTTGAGTTTTCTTACTGTTTGTTTTCTATGTAAAGATTTACTTTGTACCACTTTAAAATTATATCAGTATTTTTAGGCTTTTCCTATAATGTAACACATAAAGGGATATAGTATTTGTGAGGTTTGAACTAAGGTGCTTTAATTAATTTAATGTTATTTGCATGGATTTGTCAAGGTCCGATGTTTCCTAAAACTACACATAGCTATCTTCCAAAATTGCTTTTCCTTTTCCCAGATTTTACAGAATGATACGCTGGTGAGGTCCAGTAATTCAAGTGTTTGGCTAACAATCATTAGGGCCAAAAAATCTCAGCCTCTGTTCTTGGCAGTATCAGGAACTTCATGGAAAACATCACTTTGAACTTGCAGCTGTAAATGGTCTCATTGAAGGTAATTCCGCAACATCAGTCAAGATGTTGCCTTAACACATAATGGAGGAGATTAGAAATAATGCATTCCTTCAGTAAACCACTCCACCTGATTTTATTAATGATGCAGTCCTCTCTCCTGCAATTTTCCAGTGTTAACATAGACAACTACATTCACACGAACCAAAATAGAAAAAACAATTCTAATTGACGTAAAATCAGTTGAACTTATTATACTGAAACTGAAAGATGGAAGCAAGGATAGGGAGAAAAGTTTTAGACATATGTATGTCAAAGAATGGTCTAATTACCAGCATACTTAGAATCTAAACGAAAAAAGAAAAAACGCAAAATTAATGAAACTTAAAGTGTGTTAAAATCCTAAGAATGTGTTAAAATTCTAGTGTTACTCATGAATTGCAGATGTACTTCTAATGGATATAGAATACTATAAAGCCATGAAGGGTGTGAAAGTGAGCCTCACTCATTACAGCCTCATATAGTAAGTATAGAGTTAAGGCTTTTGAAAAATTGTGTTTAGTCCCCATGCATGTCTCCAGAAAAATGCACAAGTACACAAGATATGCATAAAATAGCTTAGAGCATACTTTCTGAATTGGCTTCCAAATTTGTCTATAAAAAATAAATACAAATTTACTGAGAATGTTTTTGTATTCATCCAACAGAGCCTCAAAAGAACTTCATCCTATAGATGTGTAGACCCATCACTCAGCTGTGAGTCTTTTGTCTGTCCTCCACATCTTGCTAGTAATATACAATGAGTATAATGTATAGATATTTACAAAGTCATATTTAAATAGAGTTTAGAAAGAAAATTTATAGAATCATGATGCAATCTATTTATTGGTATAGAAAACAATATCTATGTTAAGTATTTTAAATACCTTTATAGTAATTATGCTAATATACCTGCTGTTAATTTTAAACATAAGCCAAAGTTATATTTTAGCTAATAGTAGATAATCTCTTCATCTTTGATGAGGAGGATTTTTAAAACTTTTTGTAATTATTTATTAGGAAGATACCTTGATGTGCTAATGAAAATATGAAAATAAGTTATAATTACCACCCTTATAAATATGTTGTGAATTTTGAAGTTCCTATTTTAATTGTGGGATACATCCATAGTGGGTTGAAGTATATTGCTGAAGGAGACTAACAACAGCACTAACTCATTTATAATCATACTTCAATTTACCTCAGTAAGGTTTATGGACACTTATAAAAACTAGGTACTGGGGATACAAAAATGAATAAAGCTGTGATCTCGCTTCAGTTGCTTATTTCAGTCATGGGTAATGTCATGTAACGAATGGATGAAAAGGGGGAAATTTAGAGAATATAGTGTGAGATTACAAAGGAGTAAAAATTAGTTCTGTTGTTGGTGTCAGAGAAATGGTGTTTATGCTAGACTTCAAAAAAGGGCTCAGAATGAGCTAGGAAGATAAGACTGTTAAAAGTATTCCAGGCAGAGAACACTGCTCACGGCATGTTGTCATTCTACAAAGAAAGGCATATCTATGTAATAAAAGGCTGGGGAGAAATCAAGGTGAGAAACAGGTCAGAAACAAGCTGCATAAGATCTTTTGTGCTCTGTCAGGGAATTTTGAATTCATTCCATAACAAGTGGGAAATTACTAAAGATTTTAGTTCTGGTAAATGACTACAGTAGCTGGAGGCAAATTGTAGTGCTGTTCTATGGGGAAAAAATAGTTGAATAGAGATATGTTTATTGTGGAATATTTCCGTTTGGAGAGAGGCCATCTAAAAGACAATGAAGGAATTTCTACTTGGTGGGTCTTGAGTTTGCAAGTTGGTATAACAGTTGACTAATAATGTAAATTTGGGCACGGTTATTGGTGCTTCCAAGCTTCACATCCTCCTGTAAAACATGATGGTGAATGAGACCTACCTGGAAGTTTATTGTGAAGATTAAATGAAGAAAAATAATGTCCACATATAGGAGAGCTGTTAATTATTAGTTCTCTTTCCTAAAAGTGACCTGGACAGATTAATTCCTAATCTGTAACTGGAATGATAATACTTAGTCTTTGTTTTAAAATATTGCTCAACTAAGACATCCATACCTGTAGATGCCCAATACTTGATTTCAATATTTTCACTCTTTAATTTTTTATTTCCAGTAGCTAAAGTAAAATTCCTTAACAAGTATATTAATTTTATTTCTTCACCTTTAGTTATAAGAAAGAATGGAAAAAAATAGTGACAATACTACCCAGGGAGGTATTATTTGTGAATGTGAAGATAGTGATAAAAAATCCTTTTTAAGCTTTCTTTTCAGGGTAAGTGATCCCTATTTCAGTGTTTATCTGTGGGTGGTCTAAATGAACTAAATATCAAAATCACATGGGAAATTTAAGTCTATATTTCTGGACCTAACCTCAGACTTCCTGGATTAAAACATCTGGGTCTAGGATGCCAAAGTTTGTGTTTATCATCTCAACAATTTTAATACTCACCAATATTTGAAAGCTACTGTTATTTTCTTCTTCCTCCCTGCTTTCTTCTTTTTCTATCTCAGAGCTTAGTATCAACTTTCAAATCAGTTTTAATGACTCTCCTAGATCTTCTTTAGTTATAACTCCTCCTTTATGTTAATTTGCATCCTATAGAAATGGCATAGCTGGACCACTATATTCAGGTAAGAGAATAAAATGATGGCAGTGAGTAAGGAATTTCACACTCTTTACATTTTGTAGTCCAGAATATGCATTAAAAAACTCCCAGTTTTTGTTTCTTTGTTAATGATAACTACAATAGCAAAGAGTTATTAAGTGATCACTGACAATGACCCTATGTGGTAAGGATGTTAGGTGAGGAGACAGAGAAAGGATAACTTAAATAATTTACTTTAGGTCAAATAGTAAATTAATATATTTAGGATTCAACCGCCCAGAAAATCTTCTCTTTTACTCTTTACATTGCATAATGTTACCTCCCTATTCCATCACAAGAGGGTCATTGTATTGTTCCCAGTCCTCTGACACTGAGAATTGATCAAGATCTGCAAGTGTATTGCCATTTGTGAGTGGCATGATGCTAGTATAGAAGTAGAAAGAAGAAAGAGATTGGCTGGCAGGATTTAACTAGCCATCTTATTAAATATCTCTACTCAGTGAGAGCTGAGGTAGATAAATATCAAAGAAGGAGTATGATTTTTAACCAATTAGAAATAACCAGGGCTTATCTCAGAAAATAGGATGGCTGCATGCATAGGACAGAGGGATGAGAGAAAATTGTTGGATCACTAAAAAAGGATAAACTATATGGTTTCATGATTAAGGAGGTATATAGGCACAAAATGTAAAGATATTCCCCATTATATTCCAGCCACCCTCTGCTTGAAACGCAGCTAAATGTGACATGGGGGATTCGTGCTTAGGAGAGTGACTACCTTATCCTGTCTCCCTTTATGATGAGAGGGATTTCAGGTTGTTTTCTCTATGTGAATCAACCACTTACAAAGTGTTATGATGTTTGACAAGCTGCCTCACTGGAAGATATTTGGCTGGACGTCCCTTTCGTTCTCTATAAAATCAGATTAACAATCATAACCATGTGTTTGGGTGTACTGTTCTCAATTTTAGCTTTTACTTTTTTATTGTTATTTTTATTTTATTTAAACTTGTCAGCCAATGAGCACAACCTTCCGGCTCACAAATGTGAGACAGTACAAGAGCTCCTTGACTTATAATGTGGTCTATAAATCAACCATGAGTTCAAAATGTCAAAATATCCTATGTGAAAAATGTTCTTAATACAACTAACCTACCAAACATCACAGCTTAGCTTAGCCTACCTTAAATGTGCTCAGAGCACTTACATTAGCCTACAGGTAGGCAAAAGCATCTAACAAAAAATTCTATTTTATTATAAAGTGTTAAATAACTAATGTAATGTATTGAACAATGAAAGTGAAAAACAGAATGGTTGTATGAGTACCTGAAGTAAGGTTTCTATTAAATATGTATTGACTTTTGATAGGTTTGTCTGTGTCCCCACCCAAATCTCATATTGAATTGGAGCTCCCATAATTCCCATGTGTTGTGGGAGGGACCCAGTAGGAGACAATTGAATCACGGGCATGGTTGCCCCCATACTGTTCTTGTGGTACGAATAAGTCTCATGAGATCTGATGGTTTTATAAGCGGAAACCCCTTTATCTTGGATCTCATTCTCTTTGTCTGCCACTATGTAAGAAGTGTCTTTTGCCTTCCACCATGATTATGAGGCCTCCCCAGCCATGTGAAACTGTGAGTCCATAAACCTCTTTCTTTTTACAAATTATCCACTCTTGGGTATGCCTTTATCAGTCACATGAGAAAGGTGAATACACTTTTGCACCATTATAGAGTTGATGGTTGTAACTTTAACCATCACAAGTCAGGGACCATCAATAATTACTTACTCCTCCACTATATAAAATATTCACACAAAGAGAATGATCTAATAGTCAAACACCATTTATTTGAAAAGGAAAATGTAAAGGGTAGGACCTTGACTACTTTCATTGAAATGATGCTAATTTTGTATCAAATTGATGTTTCATTCTTTATTAGTGTTTTAATCTACCATAGTGTTTATAACATCAACCTTATACCTAGGAGCCTGAAATCACATGAAGCCTTGTTAAAAGGCCCTGAGACCTCTTTAAATACTACAGAATCTGCATCTCTTGGAGTAAAACCACATATTAAAAAGTATATTTATTCCAGATAATTCCTATTAACATAAAGTTTGATTGATGACCATTGATTCAATCTCTATGAATCATTTCCCGTGTGTGTATATATATACATATATATATATATAAATATATATACACACATGGGAAACGTATGGACCTAATACAGCCTGACTGTTTATACACATTATGTATACACACACACATATCGTATATATATACTGTATACACACATTATATATATTTTATATGTATATATACTAAATATATATACATCGTATATATACTATATACACTCATATATATAATATACATATTATATATAATTATATGCATACATTATATATGTATAATTATATATACACACAATGTATATATATATAAAATGTGTGTATATATATACACAATGTGTGTGTATAGTATATACATTGTGTATATATATAATGTGTGTATATATAATGTATATATATTAGGTGTACACATAAAGGTTTATATATACACATTTTATATATATATATATATATACACACATATATATGTGCAGATTTATAATGTGTGTATATATTAGGTGTACACAAAAAGTGATTTTTACTCCAACAATATCTTGTTTTTTTCTTTTCTCAGAATACTTTCTTTCTCATGTCTGATTTGTATTAAATAGTATAATATTCTTCCTTTACAAATAGGTATCATCAGGAAAACTTAAAGATGATCTGACGGATGTCATTTTCCCAGGGACTGATAGAAAGATTGAGTGTCATGGAATCAGAACAGACAACAGAGAAAAGGGTATCTATCTTTAGAACCAATGATATACTTGGATGCTGTTTATTGATTGCCAAATATCTGAATAAAATGTCAAAGTTTGAAGGTGTTGATAAATCTCTGTATCAGTGGGAAAATCTTTAAACAGTCAGGCTGTATCAGGCCCATAAACATAATTTGTTCTGCTATTTTTATTTTTTAAATGATTTTTTAACTTAATTAGTTGTTGGTACTTAAAAATCACAAGATTTCAATTTCAGATTTCCAATATCTTGTAAAAAATGGTAAATCACATAACCATACTAAAGCTGAAAAGAGCCTATCCCTTTTGGTGGAAGCTCACACTTCAGGGAGCCTCATTTCACACAAAAGGAATGGTAAATGAGCTTTGCTCATTATTCCTGCAGTTATTAGGGTTTGTAACCTATACTCTAGACATTTTGTACAAGGTCAACTATACCATCTGAAAAAGCAGCAATTAATACATGTTTGCTAGAATGAATATATGATATATGAATTAGCAAATCTGGAAAAATAAATTTTAAAATTTAAAATCCCAAATCTGAGGTTATATTGTTACATTTTTGGTTAAGAACCTTGATATGGTTTGGCTGAGTGTTGCCATCCAAATTTTATCTTTAACTGTAGCTCCCATAATCCCCTTGGGTCATGGGAGGGATCCAGTGGGAGGAATTGAATCATGGGGGCAGGTTTTTTTGTGCTGTTCTCGGGGTAGTGAATAAGTCTCACAAGATCTGATGGTTTTATAAAGGGCAGTTCCCCTGCACATACTCTCTTGCCTGCCACCATGTAAGGTGCTTTTGCTCCTCCTTTACCTTTTGCCATGACTGTGAGGCCTCCCTAGCTGTGTGGAACTGCAAGCCCATTCCACTTTTTTTCATTGTAAATTATCCACTCTCTCTCAGGTATTGTAAATTATCCACTCTCAGGTATTTCTTCATAGCAGTATGAAAATGGACTAATACAGACCTTTAATTGCTTAGCCACCTAATAATTAGATAACCTAGAACATATAGTTTTTATTACACAGTTTAATATGTAAAATGAACCCACAGTTATGTTTTTTACACTGTTACAGAAGTAAATTGAGTTATAAATTTGCTAACCCAAGGTAAGGATTATTCTGTAATCTGTAAACTGTTATACTACCTATTTTCATTGTGCTGTATTTTCCTAACTAGAAAAAGTTAACTTGTGGATGGAATGTTCTAGAGTCAGCTTGTTTTTGGTTTGAGGAATAAGAAATTTTATTTGGTGGTAATGATGTGTTATGTCTCTACCCACTGCCATAGTTTGACATTTCTTTAGGTATAATTTAAAATTTGTTAGTTACAGTTACAAAATCCGTATTTACCATCCAAATTCAATATTTTTTCCAAACGGATTCATTTGAACCACTATACTTGTCAATATATAAGAGCAGTTTGAAAATGTATTGGAACAATTCCTTGCATGAGACTTCTCCCTTTCTTTCTGCTCACTGAGCTATTCCAGTGAAAAATCATAAAACGTGCGGTCTCATCAAAATGGATATTCCAGCAAAAAGAGTGAGATTTATTTTTTTAACTTTAAGAGTGTTAACTTTTCACAGAATATTTTTTCCAGGTTCCAGTGATCCTTCTAACATAAAATGCTATCGAGTATATAATTGCCTTAGGTCTTTTTTCAGGAATTGCAGTAGAGGATTATTTTTAAGTTGCAAAAAAAAGTAGGTCATATTGGCTTAATCCTGTCTTTGTTCTTTTAGAAGATGCAGACTGAATCAGAATAAACAGGCAATGCAGACACTTGTTCTCTGAATCACAATCCAGACTCAGTGCTGGCACAGATTTGAGGAATGTATACAATTCTTATCCAAACTAATGTCTGATATTTAACCAGGTTAAAATTTTTCTTTTATTTTTATGTCAGAAAAATTAATAAATAAGACATTTTCTCTTCACTACTCAGTGTCTCAGGAGTTCATCTGAATTACATTCATTCGATTTATTTTATTTCTTGACGTGGTGAATTTTCCTGGCATGCTTTGAAAACATGGCTGAATTCATTTATCAGTGAAAATTGACAAATCCTAGTTCTGTTTCTTAAGCACATTATTTTTCACAAGGTTTAGAAGAAAATTAATTGCAAATTATTTAATGTGGCTGTATTTTCAAATCCCTGAAAAGCATTGAATGCTATATACGAAACATATATTGGCATATCAAATTTTGCCAATGTGTGAAGCATGACTTTTATGAGAAGCTTCAAGAAAAGATTGAAAATATTTGTAAAAATGAATATTTTGTCACTCTTTAAGAACCAGAATGCTTTGATATACAGTTGTAGATTTCTAGTTTGAATAAATTATTTGGAGAAATAAACAAAATTGTTTTATTAAAAAATTTTTGTGTTAATTTCATAGTTGACTGTTTCCATGGAAAATAGCAAAATTCTTTACTCTTACCATAAACTCTTAGATTTAATACCACATTGAGTTGTTTTTCTGTGCATATCTTCCTAATAAATCTCCAGACATATCTCTGACTATATCACAGCATAAAAAGTAGAAAATACTGTAGAATAATTTTCTTCACTCATTTTTTGGGGGATTTTATAAATGTCTCATAATCATTGTCAAACACTTTTATTTTATCTAAAAGACAAATACACAGCCAACATAATTTTATATGGGCTCTTTGGGATCAAAAGTAAACCCATTGAGAATCACTGCAGGTTAGTCTTAAAGATGATGTGAAAAATTAAAATGTGTATGCATTCATTATCTATTCATGCTGTGAAATATTGTGGATGATTTGCAAACCTTAACATATTTTTAGTTACTTTCTGTTGTGGACTGAATTGTGTCTTCTGAAAATTTATGTGTTGAAATTCTGAACTCCAGTGTGACTGTATTTGGATATAGGGCCTTTAGGAAAGTAATTAAGGTTAAATGAGGTCATGACTTTGGGGCCCTAGGCCAATTAGACAAGTATTCTTATATGAAGAGGAAGAGACAAGAGATTTATTTCTCTCTTTTCCCCAACACATACAAAGAAAAGGTCACATGAGAAGCTATCTACAAGTCAGGAAGAGAGGCTCATAAGAAACCAAACTTCACGACACCTGTTCTTGGGCTATTAGCTTCTAGAACTGTAGAAAAGAAATTTCTATTGTTTGGCTATCCAGTCTCAGATATGTTATGTCAGCTCTGGGACCTTTTTCATAAATGTAGTGCCTACCTATAGCCACTCAAAATAAAAGGAAGCATCCTGTAAGTTTGGATTTTTAGACAAGTCTCCCATGTTGGCACTGAAGGCTTTTCCAGTTTTCTCCAGGAATCAACTTAACTCTGGTGAGATTTGTTGAGAGTAGATTTTTGAGTAAAGAATTGAGTGACCATATTCATACTAGAGTGATGCATAGATGCCAAGATTGTCTGAAGGTAGGGGGAGAAAGAGTACTGGTAAGTTACCCTATTCCACTAAATGTTTTCTTTACTGGGACATTTGTCAACTCATACAATATGCATACACTAACAACTACCTCTATGTAATACTCTACAGCAGTCTTCATGATTACAACCACCATTCTGAATGCATCCTATGTATCTGTTACTGAACATATGGCATTTCATTAAACATTACAGCAAATTCCTAATATAAGTATTGTTAACTCATTTGACAGATGAGGAGATTGAAGGTCAAAGTCTAAGTATTTTTTAAAGAACATCCAATTGCAGAAAATTTATTTTGAATTAAAATTTGGTTTCAAATGTATTACTGTAAATCATTTTGATGTTAAAAAGGCAATTTTACAGAAAAGGCCTAATATGATTAATCTATCCAATGAATATGTGAAAATATTTTTTCTCTCCTCCTTTTCTCCTAATTTTGGTTTGTTTTCTAGAGAAACTAGATTTATCTTCTTGGTGTTTATATACAAGTTTGAGTCTATTTATCCAAATAACTTTTATTTACAATAATGCCACCATAAGTCTGGAAAATCTAGTGTCCCTCAATGAACACATTTAAGAGTATTCTGTAGAAAGCCACAAGGCAAACAGAAAGCAGAAAACAATAAATGAACCAGTCCACCTGCAAATTACTTATCAGA
The DNA here is from genome assembly GCF_001604975.1 of Cebus imitator. Classification (NCBI taxonomy): domain Eukaryota; kingdom Metazoa; phylum Chordata; class Mammalia; order Primates; family Cebidae; genus Cebus; species Cebus imitator. The sequence goes on along the minus strand of NW_016107483.1, from coordinate 2,251,028 downwards.
GCTAAGAGATTCTAGTGACATTAAATATCCCTCACATAGATATACTTCTATTGATTCAGGGTTCATGGGAGCCAAGGGGCAAAGTGTCATGCTGACTACAACTCAGCTTTTTTTCTTAATCTACCTTGTGGGTAATTGTAACTCTCAATCAATGTTGAGAAAGAGGGGCTTCTTTATCCAGAATTCATCTTCTGAACTCTCCTTGCTGATATTGCACCGTTTCTTATCTCAATCACTGCCAGTTTTTCTTAGCAAATTCTTGGATTTATTTCATGACATAAGCCAGTAATTTGCAACATGTGGTCCCAGACAGCAGCATCAGGATAGCCAGTTAGTACTGGCTGAATTATCTCACCCTGACATTTATATATTGAAGATCTAACTTCGAAAACTAGAACTATATTTGGAGATAGAGCATTTAATGTGGTGATTAGGTTAAACTGAAGCTATTAGGGTGGTTCCTAATCCAATATGTGTGGTATACTTATAAGAATAAGAGGGGAGATACACCAGATATTTGTCCACACAGAAGAAACACCATGTGAAAACATACCAAAAGGCTACCATCTGCAAAAAAAGGTCAGAGACCTCGGAAGAAACCAATACTGCTGAAACCTCCATCTTGGACTTTCAGCCTCCAGACTTTGAAAAAAAAAATTATGTTGTTTAAAACACACAGTTTATTGTATTTGGTAATGGCATCCCTAGAAAACTAATGTACCTGAAAACTATTAGAAATGCAAAATATTGGCTCCACCTAAAATTTACTAATTAGACTCTGGAGGCAGAGTCCAATAATTTTTGCTTTATCAGGGCTTCTGCATGATGTATTCTACTGATTTCAATAATTGATTTAGTCTATCTTATTGAGGAATTAACTGATATAGTCCTTAAGTTAGATGATTTCAGTGAAGGCCATAAAGGGTCTTCTTTTTTTCTCAGTAATGAGAAGCCCTAACCCCAGTCCCTCAGTTCTGTCAATTTTAGAGTATATGCCATATGCAGATGAGAATAATGCATATTTTGCAGTTTTGGGGAGGAGAGTTCTGGGGATATCCATTAGCCCCATTTGGTGAAATGTCAAATTCAGGTCCAAAATATCTATGTTTGTTTTCTAAATCAGTGATTTTCTAATGCTGTCAGTTGCATGCTGAAATCCCTCACTATTTTTGTGTCATTACCTACACCTCTTCATAGGTCTCTAAGAACTTGCTTTATGAATCTGGGTGCTCCTGTGTTGGGTGCATATATATTTATGATAGTTAGATCGTCTTGTTGAATTAAACCCTTTAATTATTATGTAATGCCCTTCTTTGTCTTTTTTGAATTTTATTGGCTTAAAGCCTGTTTGGTCTGAACTTAGAATAGCAACCCCTGCTTTTTTTCTGTTTTCCATTCGTGTGGTATATTTTTGTCCATCCCTTTACTTTGACTCTATGGGTGTCACTGCTTGTGAGTTGGATCTCTTCAATACTAGCACACAGTTGAGTCTCCCTTCTTCAAGAAAATGGCTGTTAGATGCCTTTTAATTGGGGCATTTTGCCCATTTACATTCAGGATTAATATTGATATTTGCAGGTTTGATCCTGTCATCATGTAGTTAGATGGTTATAATAGTGTCTTGATTGTGTGATTGCTTTATAGTGTCAATGATCCATGTACTTAAGAATGTGTTTGTGGTAGTTGCTCCTATCTTTTTAAAAAAAAAAAAAAAAACAAACGAAAGTTTATTAACACGTATGCATATTTCATATATACATGGGAGATACCCAGGGAATGATGCATTCTCAAAGAGGCAGTTTAGAACAACAGCATTTTTGACAAAATTATACATTTATTTTATTTTATTTTATTTTATTTTATTTTAGGTTCTGGGTTACATGTGCAGGTCATGCAAGGTTGTTACATAAGTGCATACTATATCCAGCATTTCTCCCCATGTTATCCCTCCCCACCCTTCCCATCCCCTGCTATCCCTCCCTTAGCCCCGACCAATTGCCCCCAGTGTGTGATGCTACTCTCCCTGAGTCCACGTGTTCTCATTGTTCAATACCTGCCTATGAGTAAGAATATGTGATGTTTGATTTTCTGTTCTTGTGTCAGTTTGCTGAGAATGATGGTTTGCCAGTTTCATCCATGTCCCTACAAAAGACACGAACTCATCGTTTTTTATGGCTGCATAGTATCCCATGGTGTATGTGTGCCAGATTTTCCCTGTCCTGTCTATCATTGATGGGCATTTGGGTTGGTTCCAGGTCTTTGCTATTGTAAATAGGGCTGCAATGAACATATGTGTGCATGTGTCCTCATAATAGAACGATTTATAATCCTTTGGGTGTATACCAAATAATGGGATTGCTGGGTCAAATGGAATTTCTATCCTAGATCCTTGAGAAATCGCCACACTGTCTTCCACTATGGTTGAACTAATTTATACTTCCACCAACTGTGTAAGAGTGTTCCTATTTCTCCACATCCTCTCCAGCATCTGTCGTATCCAGATGTTTCTTTCCATTTATTTTATTGCATTTTAGGTTTTGGGGTACATGTGAAGAACATGAAAGATTGTTGCATAAGTACACACGTGGCAGTGTGATTTGCTGCCTTCCTCCCCATCACCTACACCTGGCATCTCTCCCCCTGCTATCTCTCCCCAACTCCCCACCCCCCAGCATCCCTCCCCTATTTCCCCCCAACTGACCCCAGTGTGTAGTGCTCCCCTCCCTGTGTCCATGTGTTCTCATTGTTCAACACCCACCTATGAGTGAGAACGTGTGGTGTTTGGTCTTCTGCTCTTCTGTCAGTTTGCTGAGAATGATGGTTTCCAGGTTCATCCATGTCCCCACAAAGGACACAAACTCATCATTTTTGATGGCCGCATAATATTCCATGGTGTATATGTGCCACATTTTCCCTGTCCAGTCTATCATCGATGGACATTTGGGTTGGTTCCAGGTCTTTGCGATTGTAAACAGTGCTGCAGTGAACATTCGTGTGCACGTGTCCTTATAGTAGAAAGATTTATAATCCTTTGGATATATACCCAATAATGGGATTGCTGGGTCAAATGGAATTTCTATTTCTATGTCCTTGAGGAATTGCCACACTGTCTTCCACGATGGTTGAACTAATTTACACTCCCACCAACAGCGTAAAAGCGTTCCTATTTCTCCACATCCTCTCCAGCATCTGTTGTCTCCAGATTTTTTAATGATAGCCATTCTAACTGGCATGAGATGGTGTCTCAATGTTGTTTTGATTTGCATTTCTCTGATGACCAGTGATGATGAGCATTTTTTCATATGTTTGTTGGCCTCATGTATGTCTTCTTTTGTAAAGTGTCTGTTCATATCATTTGCCCACTTTTGAATGGGCTTGTTTGGTTTTTTCTTGTAAATCTGCTTTAGTTCTTTGTAAATTCTGGATATCAGCCCTTTATCAGATGGGTAAATTGCAAAAAAATTTTTCCAATTCTATTGGTTGCTGATTCACTCTAATGACTGTTTCTTTTGCTCTGCAGAAGCTGTGGAGTTTGATTAGATCCCATTTGTCTATTTTGGCTTTTGTTGCCAATGCTTTTGGTGTTTTGGTCACAAAGTCCTTGCCTACACCTACGTCCTGAATGGTTTTGCCTAGATTTTCTTCTAGAGTTTTTATGATGTTAGGTCTTATGTTTAAGTTTTAATCCATATGGAGTTAATTTTAGTGTAAGGTGTCAGGAAGGGGTCCAGTTTCTGCTTTCTGCACAGGGCTAGCCAGTTTTCCCAACACCATTTATTAAACAGGGAATCCTTTCCCCATTGCTTGTTTTTGTCTGGTTTGTCAAAGATCAGATGGTTGTAGATATGTTGTGCTGCCTCCGATACCTCTGATCTGTTCCATTGGTCTATATCTCTGTTTTGATACCAGTACCATGCTGTTTTGATTACTGTAGCTTTGTAGTATAGTTTGAAGTCCGGTAGTGTGATGCCCCCTGCTTTGTTCTTTTTGCTTAGAACTGACTTGGCTATGCGGGCTCTCTTTTGGTTCCATATGAAGTATAAGGTGTTATTTTCCAGTTCTGTGAAGGTCATTGGTAGCTTGATGGGGATAGCATTGAATCTGTAAATTACTTTGGGTAGTATGGCCATTTTCATGATATTGATTCTTCCTAACCATGAACATGGAATGTTTCTCCATCTGCTTGTGTCCTCTCTTATTTTGTTGAGCAGTGGCTTGTGGTTCTCCTTGAAGAGGTCCTTTACATTCCTTGTTAGTTGTATTCCTAGGTATTTTATTCTTTTTGTGGCAATTGTGAATGGAAGTTCATTCTTGATTTGACTCTCTTTAAGTTTGTTATTGGTGTATAGGAATGCATGTGATTTTTGCACATTGATTTTGTTTCCTGAGACTTTGCTGAAGTTGCTGATCAGTTTCAGGAGATTTTGGGCTGAGACGATGGGGTCTTCTAGATATACAATCATGTCATCTGCAAATGGAGACAATTTGACTTCCTCCTTTCCTATTTGAATACCCTTTATTTCTTTTTCTTGCCTGATTGCTCTGGCTAGAACTTCCAGTACTATATTGAATAGGAGTGGTGAGACAAGGCATCTTTGTCTACTGCCAGATTTCAAGGGGAATGCTTTCAGTTTTTGCCCATTCAGTATGATATTGGCTGTTGGTTTGTCGTAAATAGCTTTTATTATTTTGAGATAGGTTCCGTCAATACCTCCTAGCTTATTGAGGGTTTTTAGCATAAAGAGCTGTTGAATTTTGTCAAAGGCCTTCTCTGTATCAATTGAGATAATTGTGTGGTTTTTGTCTTTGGTTCTGTTTATGTGGTGAATTACGTTTATAGACTTGCGTATGTTGAACCAGCCTTGCATCCCTGGGATGAAGCCTACTTGATCATGGTGGATAAGCTTTTTGATGTGCTATTGCAATCGGCTTGCCAGTGTTTTATTGAAGATTTTTGCATCTATGTTCATCATAGATATAGGCCTGAAGTTTTCTTTTCGTGTTGAGTCTCTGCCAGGTTTTGGAATCAGCAAGATGTTGGTCTCATAAAATGATTTGGGAAGATTTCCCTCTTTTTGTATTGTTTGGGATAGTTTCAGAAGGAATGGTATCAGCTCCTTTTTGTATGTCTGGTAGAATTCTGCTGTGAACCCGTCTGGACCTGGGCTTTTTTTGGGTGGTAAGCTCTTAATTGCTGCCTCAACTTCAGACCTTGTTATGGGTCTGTTCAG
>NW_016107483.1:2241046-2243712 GCF_001604975.1 Cebus imitator | reverse complement strand
CTCTGGTATCCTTTCTTCTGCTTGGTCAATTCGGCTGTTGATACTTGTGCATGCTTCGCGAAGTTCTCGTGTTGTGTTTTTCGGCTCCATCAATTCACTTATATTCTTTTCTATTTTGTCCATTCTCGTTAGCATTTCGTCAAATCTTTTTTCAAGGTTCTTAGTTTCTTTGCATTGCGTTAGAACATGTTCTTTTAGTTCACAGAAGTTTCTTACTACCCACCTTCTGAAGTCTGATTATGTCATTTCATCACACTCGTTCTCCATCCAACCTTGTTCCCTTGCTGGTGAGGGGTTGTGATCCCTTGTAGGAGGAGAGTTGTTCTGGTTTTGGGTGTTTTCAACCTTTTTGCACTGGTTTCTTCCCATCTTTATGGATTTATCCACCTGTCAGTTTTGTAGTTGCTGGCTTTCAGATTGGGTCTCTGAATGGACATTCTTTTTGTTGATGATGAGGTTATTTCTGTTTCTTAGTTTTCCTTCTGACAGTTTGGCCCCTCTGCTGTTGGTCTGCTGAGGTCCACTCCAGGCCCTTCTTGCCTGGAGATCACCTGCAGCAGCCTCTGTGCTTTCACTGGGAGCTGTTCCTAAATGGCCATCTTGGATCCCCTATCTGTATCAAGATTTTTTAATGATCACCATTCTAACTGGTGTGACATGATATCTCAATGTGGTTTTCATTTGCATTTCTCTAATGACCAGTGATGATGAGCATTTTTTCCATATGTTTGTTAGCCCCATATATGTGTTCTTTTGAAAAGTTACTGTTCATATCCTTTGCCCACTTTTGAATGGGTTTGTTTGTTTGTTTCTTGTAAATCTGTTTTAGTTCCTCGTAGATTCTGGATATTATCCCTTTGTCGAATGGGTAGGCTGCAAAAATATTTTTCCCATTCTGTTGGTTGCTGGTTTGCTCTAATGATGATTTCTTTTGCTGTACAGAAGCTCTGAATTTTAATTAGATCCCATTTGTCTATTTTGGCTTTTGTTGTCAATGCTTTTGGTGTTTTAGTCATGAAGTCCTCGCCTATGCCTATGTCCTGGATTGTTTTGCCTGTGATTTCTTCTAGTGTTTCCATGGTGTTAGGTTTTATGTTTAATCTTTAATCCCTCTAGAGTTAATTTGAGTGTAGGTGACAGGAAGGGGTCCAGTTTCTGCTTTCTGCACACTGCTAGCCAATTTTCCCAACATCATTTCTTTTCTTTCCATATTTAGCACTTCTTTCAGGATCTCATGTAAGGCAGTTCTGGTGGCAATAAATTCCCTTAACATTTACTTGTCTGAAAAGGAACTTATTTGTCTATCAGTTATAAATTTTGTTTGGCTAAATATTTTTTTCCCATTTATTTATCTTATTGCATTTCTGTTTTGGGGTACATGTGAAGAACATGCAAAATTGTTGCATAGGTACACACATGGCAGTGTGATTTGCTGCCTTCCTCCCCATCACCTACATCTGGCATTTCTCCCCTTGCTATCTCTCCCCAGCTCTCCACCTTGCACCATCCCTCCCCTATTTCCCCCCAACTGACCCCAGTGTGTAGTGCTCCCCTCCCTGTGTCCATGTGTTCTCATTGTTCAACACCCGCCTATGAGTGAGAACATGTGGTGTTTGATCTTCTGCTCTTCTGTCAGTTTGCTGAGAATGATGGTTTCCAGGTTCATCCATGTCCCTACAAAGGACATGAACTCATCTTGTTTTATGGCTGCATAATATTCCATGGTGTATATGTGCCACATTTTCCCTATCCAGTCTATCATTGATGGGCATTTGGGATGGTTCCAGGTCTTTGCTATTGTAAACAGTGCTGCAATGAAAATTCGTGTGCACCAAAAGAGAGCCCATATAGCCGAGTCAATTCTAAGCAAAAAGAACAAAGCAGGAGGCATCACACTACTGGACTTCAAACTATACTACAAGGTTACAGTAATCAAAACAGCATGGTACTGGTACCAAAACAGAGATATAGACCAATGGAAGAGAACAGAGGCCTTGGAGGCAACACAACATATCTCCAACCATCTGATATTTGACAAGCCTGACAAAAAAAAGTAAGGGGAAAAGGATTCACTATTTAATAAATGGTGTTGGGAAAACCGGCTAGCCATGTGCAGAAAGCAGAAACTGGACCCCTTCCTGACACCTTACACTAAAATTAACTCCAGATGGATTAAAGACTTAAACATAAGACCTAACACCATAAAAACCCTAGAAGAAAATCTAGGCAAAACCATTCAGGACATAGGCGTAGGCAAGGACTTCATGACCAAAACACCAAAAGCATTGGCAACAAAAGCCAAAATAGACAAATGGAACCTAATCAGACTCCACAGCTTCTTCATGGCAAAAGAAATATGCATTTTTTAAGGATCATTCTAGTTACTGCATAGAGAAGAACTGCAAAAGGAGCAAGACTGAAGGCAGAGAAATCAGTTTTGAAGCTGAGAGGCTACTTCAGTCAACAACAAGAGATGAATAGTGTTTTGTAAAAATTTGTGGCAGAGGTTTAAGAAATGAATTTGAAACATATATCAGAGACAGAATTGAGGCAACTTAGTAATGCATCAAATTGGAGAGTAAGAATGAAGCAGATGTAGAACAAGCATTAAGTGGGATCATTTACTGAAATAGAAAGCAAAGGAGGAGAAGCAAATTTATGGGAGA
>NW_016107483.1:2209536-2240594 GCF_001604975.1 Cebus imitator | reverse complement strand
TTTTTGAGACAGAGCCTCACTCTGTTGCTAGGCACCAGGCTGGAGTGCAGTGGCAAAATCTCATCTCACTGCAACCTCCACTTCCCAGTTCAAACAATCCTCCTGCCTCAGCCTCCCCAGTAGCTGGGACTACAGGTGACCGCCACCACACCCAGCTAATTTTTATATTTTGGTAGAGACGGGGTTTCACCATGTTGGTCTTGATCTCTTGACCTCGTGATCCATCTGCCTCGGCCTCCAGAAGTGCTGGGATTACAGGCGTGAGCCACCGCACTTGGCCAAATACTGTATTCTTAACATTGCCTTGTCATTCTGCTCTGTTGTCTTTGAATTCCACCATTCATCCAAGCAGCAATTAATTTAATTATTTACATTTTTATTGAGACATCAGTCTGCTGAATGGAATCTTACTGAGGGCATTCCATAGTGAATACTGTGACTCTTCATAGGCCGTGTCATGCAGTTTCTTCAAACAACCTTAAACTCTGTAACATTTCCCTTAACCTCAGTCAGTCATGCTTTGGAGTTCCCATTGTCTCTCAATTCATCTATGCTTGCTGCAAAACTCAGAACATACTTAAACTTTATTCTGCCTTTTAATGTTTCCTATTTTTTGGTGCACGTATGTATTGTCTTCTTGTAGGCTGTAAGTAACTACACTCCAGAGACCACTCCCTTTCTTCACTTCACCTAGCAAATTACCTTGCCATTACCTATTTGGTGATTAATTGATTCATTTTTTCACTCTGAAAAATAATCTATATTTGATGAAGAAAAAGGAGGAGGATGTGCAAGCTTAAGAGCATACTTCATAAATAACAAGTTAGTTATATTTCATGCTTTCTGTGGTGGTCATTTCTTGTGTCAATGATGAAGAGAAATGGAGTTTGCGTTCACATGACAACAAAATATATTTTCTATTTTCAGGTCATAGCAATGAAATAGTTACAGAGTTAGGCATTTTTAATTATGGTTTTTTCTTTTGTATTCCAATAACCACAATATTTATAACATCTCTTGGGGTATACTTTAAGAGGATTCTATCTGTCAGACTTCATTGCAGGATGTCTTACCTTGCCATAAACAGATTTAGGGAGATGTAATCATCAATTTCCACCTTGAAATAGGTCACTTCATGGTCAATAAACGCGAACTCACTTTAACAAATAAAAAACTGTCTGGCATAATAGCTACCCCCTCTACATCTATGGAAACTGTTGTGAGAGTTTGACCTCCAAAAAGCACCCCATTGATTCTGACTTGAATCAAGATATGGTTGGCCCCAGAAAGCCCTTTTCTCAGCCCCAACCATAAACAATTCTTTCTATTTGAAATGTCTCCATACTTCTCCCTTGTAGCCAACCAAGGACTGCCAGATATACCTGAAAAGTAGTTTGAAATCTCTCTGTTACCAAAACGCCAGCAATTTGGTCTAGGTCCTGCTGCTCACCTCACAGAAAGCCAATCACTGAGACAAGGATTATTGTCAAGGAAGAAGGCTATAATCAGTTGCTGCAGGCAAGGAGATGGGAGATCAGTCTTAAACCCATCTCTCTGACCAACTAAAATTAGGGTTTCTTTTAGCAGGAAAGAAATGTAAATGTGTGAGAAAATGGAAACTCAAGAGGGGCAAGGAAGCAATCATGATGAATAAGTGGCCTGGAGTCTCAGTCTCTGGATACCACGATCTGTGAGTTTCAGTTCTTTGAGACTTTTAAGAGACCTGGAGTTCTTTCCTTAAAAGGGAACTCAGATAAAACAAATGTAAATTTCAAGATTTAAGACCAGAAAGGTCAATTTCTATGTTTAGTTAAACAAACAAACAAACGAATAAACAAACCTGTCTATGGAACCCTCCGGTTGGTTTCACCTCCAAACTCCCTTCCAAAAATCCCACCTGAATAGTACAATTGCTTTGTTCTGGCTGTTATCAGTATTTCCTTTTAGTACTCCATAAAATGATTTATTTTCTAATATCTATGAACCCATGCACAGATGAGTTCCCTTGCCATACTTTTTAAATAAGCAACCTTTAATAATTGCATCTTGAACATAAATACATAATAAGAAATGTAAATGTCCTGCACTGTATATTAATATATATATATTGGATTATTTAAATTAACAGTATAAATAGTTGAGAAATTGTGATTCTTTTTAGATGAAATTTTAATAACCCTTTAGTTAGGATATATCTTATGTGCATCCAATGTTCTTATTACATATTGAATCAGAATTAAGTTCACAGTTCTTTAATTCTTTGTGACTCAGACAAAATATCACAGTGACATTTTCCATATACTATATCCTGATGCACCTGAGCTTAATCTCTGGAACACTTTCTGGCTTTTGATGAGTCTTATTACAGCCTCAGATAATGGCTTTTCTTTGTGTCTAGATACAGGTTCCAAGCTAAACCTTTAATCTTGTAGCAATTGAAAGGTTAACACCTTCTATTAAACAACAGAAGAACTCTACTGTGGTAATAAGAAACCATTGCACCTCTGCTTGGTAATGTCTAAATACGAGGAGCTTGACATGTCAGAGTTACCTGGTGTAGAAGTTAATACAAAAGAGTTTGACACACATTTATTCTCTTTGTTTTCTCTAGCTTTTCAATTGTATTCCAAATAGCAAACTGTTAACCTTTCAGGGCCTAGTTTATAATTTCTATTCTGGCTAACAGCTGATTTACTTTACTGAAAGTTTTGCTGATGTAAGGAGCAAAGGATCAAGAGTTTAATGGACATACACACACAAAAAGCCCAACTCTTTGCATTTAAATCTATCTTACATCAGAAGAACTTATGATAAGTTTATAGCAATAAAATGTCAAGGTGTTAATAAGAACTGGCATCTTTCCATGTGATTAGATGACAGAATTATAGCCCAAAATGTCACCTTTTTGTTGAAACTGTGAAAAACACACTGAACAGATGAATCCGGAAAGATTACAATTGTAAAAAACATCTGTCTAAACTCTAAGTGTAAATTATTCTTTAAAAAGAGTCCACTTTGAAAATATGACATCAAAAGAGATTTAAGCATTGAAATACAGTTTTCATTTGCATTTAATGGTGCTTTCACTTTGAAAAATAGACAACCTGTTTTCAGATACATATATGCTTTTTTTAAAAAAAAATTAAAACCATTGAGAAGTAAAATGCAGATGTCCCTTTACATACCTTTCACATAGGGACAGACGATTTTCAAGTTCTTGATTTCAATCAAAGACATTATATTGATTCTCTTTACTGATTCCACAAATCAGACCTTTGCCTTTGTTGTTTTCAGCTGTGCATTTAGCATTAATTGCTTTTAGCCTCATGTCTTACTACTTTCTTAGATTGTAACCTCCATGTGGTCAGGAGTCTTTTTTTACTCTCCACTGTATGTAATAGAATCTATCAGATAATTTATAACATAATTATTTTAAAAAATAAAATGAGTACATTATTGCATAAAGACAAATATATGTAAGTAATTCCCTTGGCATTGTAATGGTATACATGCATTCTTATGTGTTTATGTAGGAGGCCCCTTAGTATTCATTTAATTGGTTTTCTATTCTAGGATGTTATTTTTTGAAGATACTACTTGACTTCTGAGCACATCTATGTTTACTTTATTTCCAGCCAATTGGTTTATTGGAAAAGAAAGAGTCAGAATGTTTTTTGTTACATAGTACTTACAACATAGAATTAAATGTCTGAATTTTTCCTTTTGCTTTTCAATTTGTAAATGTAGATTCTTGTGGACACAATCTGATTGGCCAACTTCTACTGGTTAACAGAGCCATCAAAAGAGACATAGTTAGGACCCAGAATTCTCCAAGGCCATGTCCGATGATTAGCACAAAACAGTTTGTTGCTGATATTGTCAAGAGTCCTTTCCACCTCCTCAACTCAATTTCTTGCTTCATTGCTTTAAACCTCTATGGGACAGCAGGAATTTAAGGGATGTCAAGAAGGATACACTTGTTCTCTCAGAAATTTAGTTTGAGAGGACAAACACTTACACAGCTGGCCAAACTAATAGGTATAAAAGTGTGTGACTTAAGTGTTCAATAACCGCACGAACATTTTGTCATACAAGGCCCAAGGACCTTCCTCAGAATTATTGAATTTGACTGATCTACGTGGAGTCTACTTGGTGTAGTTTCTTCTTAAAAACTAATTTATAGATTCTTTCTTATACAAACACAATGTTGTTTTGGGAAAAGCAGCAAAGGAGAAAGGACTTACAGAGTGCCCACATAAATCGGTTGTGAGTAACACATAAACAAGGAACAAACTGCAGAGGCCGCAGGAGGCCTCTGAGGAGGGAGACCTCGCCAAGCCCCATGTTCCGGTGCAGGGAGACATTGGCTTTGTTACCGTAAACACTGTGCTCAAGCCCCTTCCTAGCACTATGACTTAGCCAGACTTGTAGGCTCCTTGTAAGATCTGCATGTCACCAGCTGCTCATAGACAATAAGCTAAAGATAACCGCATGTTCTTGTTTTGTGAAACTCCCACACCTCCACTGTTATCAATCCTTAGAATGACACACCAGTTCCGGCTCACTGAGTCACTCCACCATCAGGTCACTCCACCCCTACCCTATGGATCAAAGTGATTATAGCCAATAGAGAGTGTGGATGATCAGAGTTCAGGGCCTTCACTGTCTTCTCCAGTAATAAGTGATGGCCGCCTGGTCCCACTTTCCTCTTAATCCGTCTTTTTCTCATTCCTTTGTCACCACCAAACTCGGGCTACCCACGGGTGATGTAGGGCTAGTTCCCTACAATGTTGAATTAATTAAACACTCAGACATAAGGCTGTATTTTGTCAAATATTTCTGTGAACACCCAATAATGTCAAAGGAAAATTCAGAGAAATAACTCCAGTTGATTTATTTTCTGTTTTGTGTATTTGCTATGAATAATGTTTGTGAACAATTTAGGTCCTGTAATAGAAAATGAGAAAGCTACACAGGTATGTATTTTCTGTATTCTTTTAAGTATTTCCCTGTACGAATGTTATCTTTGTTAATGAATCTTCATTCTTTAAAAAAGTGTTACAGGCCAGCCACTGTGGCTTATACCGGAAATCTCAGCAGTTTGGGAGACTGAGGCAGGTGGATCACCTGACGTCAGTAGTTTGAGACCAGCCTGACCAATATCAGGAAACCCCATCTCTACTAAACATACAAAAATTAGCTGGGGGTGGTGGTGCACACCTGTAGTCCCAGCTACTCTAGAGGCTGAGACAGGAGAACTGCTTGAATCGATGTGGTGAAAGTTGCAGTGAGCTGAGATCGTGCCATGGCACCCCAGCCTGGGTGACAGAGCAAGACTCTGTTTCAAAAAAAAAAAAAAAAGTATTAGAGAAGACCAAACTACCCAACTTAGGCACTGGAAATCTGTGGAACACCAAGTTGTTACTTTTATCTTAGGTGTAACTAGCTATAATTTACCTGGAAGAGTACTCAGCTATAATATCCAGCCGTTGAGTGGATATCATATTAGTGTCACAGAAACTTTTACTTGAACCTTTAAGAGGCTCAGTGATTTAAATGAAAATCAGCATGATTGAATTACCACTTTTCTAACATACCTGCAGAGAATTGATCATGATTGTGTGATTAGGGCTGGGCTTTGGCCTATGGATTGTTACTGCTAGACCTATATTCAGTTCTTTCAGATAGAGTTCATTACTCAGAATTCAATCAATATCATTCTTTTTTTGTCTTTTTACTAGTATCTGTAATAAAACTTATCCTTAAAGTGTAGGATATACAACTAATTGAAAAACAGGGTAACATGTTAAAACCTACTTAGGAAGATAAGCCTTAGAGCACAACACTGAAGAGAGAAAATGAACATGACAGCATTTTACCACTCCCCCCAAAACTGCTGAAATTCACTTTCAAAAAATAATAAAATAGAAATAATTGGTTCAAAAATATTAACAAGCATATACTCTCTCAATTTGGAGAAACAATTTTTTTTTTTACCTTGCAGTTGTCGAATATTTTATAAATATCATTTCATACTAATTAAGCACACTGGCAGAAATAGATTCCTTTTCTTTGGAAACACTGTTAAAGTCTATTTAAAGCATCGGAACGTTTTATGAGGTCGGGAGGAATTAGGCTCTGTATTTTTAGTTTTCTCATTCCCCACACACTGTTAACATTACTGATAAAATCACTTCAACTGTGTCTAAAATGCTTAAGGCAACCTACTTGACTTGTTTATTAGTGTGCAGAAAAAAATATCTTTTACATATCTTAAGTTTACTTCTCATCTTTAAATAGTTTGAATTAGGCTGAGTCCTAAAATGAGAACATTGCCCAGAACAAGCCTTCAGCAAAATTTTTGATAAATGTAAAGTTTTTCTCTCCATCTTCTGTCTCTGATACCCTATTCAATAATCAGTCACAGATTTTCTTAGAGTCCTTTAGCTTCATTTCCAACCCTAGGCATATCGTCCCTTGATGTTCTTTATTTTCTGAAAGGACCATTCCTTCCTTCTTTTTGCTAACCCATAACCTCCATTAAAATGCTCATATTTTTCAGTGAAATTAGGAAAAAGGTAATCAGATTTTAAATGGTGAATCTCTTGAAGTATTTGATTTTTTTCAAGAACATATTTTCTTTGCACAAATCTATCATCAGTAATAATTTTCTTAACAGAGTTCAGCTAAATTACTTTTTAATGTCTTCTTTCTCTCAAGATACTAGAAAAAAATAAACTAAAATGAACGTTGGAAGATTTGTAATTTGTATAAAAGATCAGATAAAATTTATCGACAGGCATCAGTTGCAACATTTAGACAGCTACACAGTTTTCTTACAAAATTATCCCTTCTTGGTATTTTGGGATAAGTAACAAGACATGAAATGGAAGGTGGCCAAATTCTGAAATAGAAAAATAGAAGTTACAAAACTGAATAAAAACGTCATACGAAAACGATTAGTCTCCATAGAGTAAGAGCCATTTTAGTCTTGCATTACTAAGGCTTTGTTTTCTCTAAGCTCTAAATTTGGATTCCAAAAGTATGATTTCAGTTTAAAAATTTTTCTGCTTATTTGCCCCTCAAATATGCTAATCAAAAAGTTAACATAATATATATATCATTTTGGAGTCTGTGCTATATTTAAAACATGCTGACTAGTCCAGCTTAATGTAGTGTTATGAGTATATTTTAGTATAATTTGTTCTTAGTAAACATTTTTCATAGTAAAGATTCCCACTATATGAATCCTGGGTGGAAATAAAACATAAATATTGCTGTTTATAAGCTTATTATTTAACTTTGCAACCACTGTGACACTATATGTACAAAAAGAGAGCCAAATTTTATATTAGCAAATCTCTCACAAATCAGTGATACAGAGTAGATTATTGCTTTTTGGACACAAGAAATAGCAAACCCATGACATTAGTTACAAACTTTGTAACTAGATCATCACATCTCATACAAAACCCATAGTTAAATTAATTTCAATTTCACCTACCCCATTCCCATCTATGCTGGTCTGCTGAAAAAACAAAATACACTTGAAATAGCATATAGAAAACAAAATTTACAACTTGTAGTCACAATTTGCTTTGATTATTAAAAATTGGTGTTAAAAAGAGTTCTCCATAGATCTGAATAAACATTTACTTTATTATTAGCTTCCAGTTACTAGATTTTGCAACACAAATTTTAGAAGTCAAATTTGATTGTTTGAGTTCTAAACAATGGCTTAGTCATGTAAAAATACTATAGAGATAAATGATGATTATTACTTGAATAAATCTTGGTGTTAGTTCAAAGTTGCTCTTTCAAATAATGTTGATAGAACTTTCCGGAATAATTTAACCTTTTTATTTTTTTCAGGGAGATTACCACATACTGCATTATTTACCAATACAGTGACTTAACTATTAGGCTGTATTTTCAATCCCTTTTGTTGTCATTAATGGACTGATTTGTCCTGTGTAATGCATTCAGTTTTTGACCTCTATAAAATAGAAACTAAAACCAGAGCACTGAAATACCTTCACCTTCATTAAAGGTGAAGCCTCCTAAAATCATATCACATATGAGTGAACACAAGCTGTTTAGTGAGATAACATAGATTCAACTCCATTTCTAGATCTTTTGATTATTTATACCTCTATATTCTCAACCATTAAATGAAAAAAGAGAATGCATACCTTAAGCCCTCCAGTGCTGTTGGAGGTTTAAAAAGATAATGTATCAGAAGTTTTCGTGAAGTGCTACATAAATAAGAATCAGAATCAGTGATGTCCCATTAGAGATAGAGTAAATAGAAACTCCGTATCTGTTGGTCACCAATATTAATTGAGCTTTTACAGCCAGACAGGTAGTGACAAACAAAGCAGACAAAACCTTCCATCAGAAAGCTTACATTAATGAAGTAAGAGCCAGGAATACCAGCAAAAAGCACACAAAGGAGAAGCTATTTTCTTTTAGCTAATGATGAATGTTATGAGCTAGATTAAACAAATGTAGCTACTTATTAAGTTATATAAAGTAACTGTATTTCTGGTTTGGATAGTGCCACCCAAGATATATCTTTGTGTTTCGATGGTATGCTTTTTTTCTTGATCTATATCTACCTAAAGAAAGTATTTTATCTGAAATTATATGCCTATAAATTTTGTCTTGCCTGTTTCCTATGTTTTATAATTAAAGAATTACGTGACTTTTGACTCATTGTGCCCTGATCAGCAAGTTTAATATCAGCCACATTTTAAGTAATATCTTGCATAATCTAAATATTTAAAATAAAGACACTGCTTGGAAAGATGTTTTAAGATTTATTGGAGGAACAGATGCAGAATCAAGATTAACCCTCCCAATATTTTTGACCAGAAAATATTGGAAAAAATTTTTTGTTCTTGATTCACCCACTCAAATTGCTTATTACACCATTCGAAGGCGTTCTAATAACATCAGGGCCAGAAAGAAATTTCAGGGCCAGATACGGACATCTGGTATGAATTGTTGGTACCTGAAAAAGCAGATACTGAAAAATCCAGTATGAAAAATATAATTGGCAGGGCGCGGTGACTCACACCTGTAATCCCAGTACTTTGGGAGGCCGAGGCGGGTGGATCACGAGGTCAAGAGATCGAGACCATCCTGGTCAACATGGTGAAACCCCATCTCTACTAAAAATGCAAAAAATTAGCTGGGCATGGTGGCACGTGCCTGTAATCCCAGCTACTCAGGAGGCTGAGGCAGGAGAATTGCCTGAACCCAGGACGCGGAGGTTGCGGTGAGCCAAGATTGCGGTGAGCCGAGATTGCGCCATTGCACTCCAGCCTGGGTAACAAGAGTGAAACTCCATCTCAAAAAAAAAATAAATAAATAAGAAAAATATTAAATTTGACCTGCCTTCTGAGGAGATTCATACTCTGTTACTTCACTGTGAAAATATGCAGTGGAATTCTAATCAGCTATTATAGGCAATTCTTGCAAAATAAATGCATAAATAAATAAAGGGGGAGAAAAGCTCTACACTATGTCAATTGATAAATTGTTCAACCATCCATCTAGGAAATAGACACACATAGAGTTCAACTGAAATTAGTTACACCTTGTCTTTGAATTCTGACTGTATAATACATACCCAGTAAATTATAAGTGAAATTAAATATGGCCCATTTCTAAGATTTTTCTCATAACCTAAAAAATAAATCTAAACATATATATATATTCATTTTTTATTTGAAATAATAACATTTTGTGATAGGTCAAAATATGCAGCATTTTCCTGAAATTTCTCATACTGTTATATTGATGCTCCTTCTCTCATACGTCTTTTATTGGTCATTAAATTCTTATTGCTAAAGAAAATTTCTCTGTTATGGGTTTGAGCAACTACTATCAAAAAAACATTTATCTGTCTAATAGTTTGCCGTCCCACAAATGTGCTATTAAAAGTCAGTTTCCAGGCTCAGTCCTCCACCTAGCAAAAGAATTGTACTATAATAAATCTCCTATTGTTATTACAATGCAACAGAAGTTCAATACAAAGAAAATTTGAGGCCCATAAAAATCAAATACATAGTGAAAGGATGAAGATAGTCTTGTAAATTGCTACACACACACAAAAAAATGTAAAGTTTAAGTACTTAGGCACCCTTTTGACTTTTTCTAAAAAGTAACATCTTTAATAATTTCCATTAGCAAATAGAAAATTTTCGTTTGTAGGGTTTTTTTTCTCCCATTCGTCCAAAATTAACTGTTTACATAGATAATTTTTCCCCATTTTGTCTCTCCTCAGCCATTTTAAAGACAAAGATTTTTGTTTTTACTTCACAGTAATCTTGTTAGGAGCAAAGAATTTAAGGTAAGAAAAGCACCAAAAACAAATAAGTCAGAACCCAAAGCTTTGCAATATATATTAAATTGGCTATTAATTAGAAACTCTATTCTTGTTCTTCAGTCATCCAATTTATACGACTGTTTTCTCATTAAGAATAAAAATATCTAAAGATCAATATCTCCAACAAAGACTATAGTTCTAATTATTTATTCGGGACCTATACTCCTAAACATTTGGAATATTGATTGCAAAGAGTAAATCATTAATTTTTGAAACACAGAAAGGTAAATGCTATCTAACTAAATTTTGTATTTATATTTATCTGTAAAACCTATCATTGCGTCCTACTCAATTTTCACACAAACATTTTATTTAACACAATGTTGTACACCTGCTGCAACTAAGTACTTCAGATAGAATGTCTATTTAAATGATATGCCAGACACACGCTTATAAGGAAATTTCTTGTTTCCATAGGGGTTTGTGAACAAATCTGTGGCAAACTGGAAAGGTAAAAATAATTTATTTAAAAAAACGCTGTTCGGGCCGGGCGCGGTGGCTCACGCCTGTAATCCCAGCACTTTGGGAGGCCGAGGCGGGTGGATCACGAGGTCAAGAGATGGAGACCATCCTGGTCAACATGGTGAAACCCCGTCTCTACTAAAAATACAAAAAATCAGCTGGGCATGGTGGCGCGTGCCTGTAATCCCAGCTACTCAGGAGGCTGAGGCAGGAGAATTGCCTGAACCCAGGAGGCGGAGGTTGTGGTGAGCCGAGATCGCGCCACTGCATTCCAGCCTGGGTAACATGAGCGAAACTCCGTCTTGAAAAAAAAAAAAAAAAAAAAAAAAAACACTGTTCTATCATCAGATAATACACCTATGGTTTTAAATGCCACTAAAGATGTGACAGTATGTCCTAAATATGACAGGTTGGAGAAACTCCAAAAATCTATTTTACTATTCTATCAGAGTTGCTGTGAAATATCAGAGACAATATAGTTTGAGTTAATTATTTGCTTTTCATGAAATAATAGACACTTGTTTCATAATCCGTGAAATAATAGAGAATTATTTTATGAAATAATTGCATAGTGTGACTTTGACTTGGTAACTTATACCAGTGGAGTGAGGTGGTGACAGAATGACAAAATTAAATTTAAAAAATTAAAATCAGAATGTTAAAAATGAGATTATCCTTAGTAATTACTTAGTCCAAGTGACTCCTTTGAGAAAAAGAAGATATTGAAACCAACAAAGAAAAACAGGATTTTACAGTCACTTTGAAAATAGTTACTACTTATCAATCATGCATTATGTTCTATCCACTGTGCTAAACACTCAATATTTTGCAGTGCTTAAAGTAGGAATTTTTAGAAGAGAAAATTGAAGCTATGAAAAGTTTAAGTTGTTCAGAGTGACATGGCTGGTACGCGTTGCAGTTCAGACTTAAATATGGCCCTGCTTTACTCCAACCTCCAAGCTTGTTGCTCCTTTCTGATAACTCTGCTCCCCAGAGTTCCATGTGCCTCAGTGTGTGCTAAGCCTCCTGACTTGTATTAACACTTCGGCTTCTGCACTGATATGAGTAATTTCCCTCAAAGAGCCAGAGTTCAATAAGCAATAGTAAACAAAACAAAATTGAACACATATTATCAAACAGATATTATGTCACTTATTGTGAGCATATTTTAACTAAAATTGCCCTTCTATATTGTTTAAAATTATATCCATGGAAAAATCAAATACAGAGACATTTCTCTGGCGAGGCAGGCACATCACAAGGTCAAGAGGAGACCATCCTGGCCAACATGGTGAAACCCAGCCTCTACTAAAAATACAAAAATTAGCTGGGCGTGGTGGCGCGTGCCTGTAGTCCCATCTACTTGGGAGGCTGATGCAGGAGGATCACTTGAACCCAGGAGGCAGAGGTTGCAGTGAGCCAAGATTATGCCACTGCACTCCAGCCTCACAACAGAATGAGACCCCATCTAAAAAAAAAAATAAAAAGTACATTTTGCTTCACTGATGAATGCTGAGGAAAAATTGTTTTCTATTAAAACTAGTAGGCTTACTTTTTCTTTTTTTGATAATACGTATTTGGAAATTTGAAGATAATCATAACATATTCAGAAAAGATAAAATCTGTTTCTTTTCTACAGGGAGAAATGGTTCAGCTTTTTCTTAACATAGTTGAATGAGATTCAGTCAGATTGACTCCCTTCTGCTGACAAGGAAACTGAGGCATTGAAATTCAAAAAAACCTTGCAGCCTAAGAGGTACCAGGGATGTTATAGATTATTTAGTACAGTTCCCTTATTTTTCTGGATACATAAAAATGTTAGAGATGATTTAGTACAACTGCCATATTTTTCTGGATAAATAGGTTCTAAGTGATTAGCCAAATATTTCTAAGCCCACGGTTCTTGTGGTCTAGCGATAGAGTTATTGTGAAAATACTCAACTTTTAACACCCAATTTTCATTCTGTTTTCACAAAGCCATATTGTCACTTCGCAACATTAAAAGCATCTCCATTTGGCTTATGTAATGAAGGTCATTGTAGTGGTGATCAGAACTTGGAAAATCAGTTGATTTGGCTGACAAGTAATACAATTTTACACAGTTTCAAATCTGGCCTTCTTAGGGGCTTTTAGGCAATACTTCTTGGGTGAAATGGAGAGTACTAGGTGGAAATAAATTGAAAGGCTGAAATATTGTAATGCAACTCTGACATTGACCACCAGAAGTTAGAACAAGCCCCCTATAAGACTGATCTCACTTCAGATGCCAGCTACAACATTAGGGGTCCCCAGTCCATGTCCTCCTGTACTTCTGAGCAACTGGCTAGAAATTTGGGGATACCTATGACTCTCAACGGTAATAATTTACTAAAATGACTTTACAAACTCAGGGAAGTTATGATTAGCATTTTATTTTAAGGAATACAAATGAAAACCAGTCAAATGAAGAGACACATAGGGCAAGTCTGGGAGGGTGTTGAGCACAGAGCTTCCATACCCTCAACCCATGGATTCAAATGTATCACCTGCCTGGCACATTCATGTGTTCACCAGTCAGGGAGCTCAGCTCGGCTTCAGCTTCTGGAATTTTTTTTGAGGTTTCATTATGTAATCATGATTGGTTAAATCATTTGCCATGGTGATTGAACTCAATCTTCAACTCTCTCCTTCTCAGAAGCCAGAAGGTCAGGCTAATATCATGTGGCTCAAAAGTCCCAAATGTCTTCCTACATGGTGGATCATTCTGATATGACCAGTCCATGCCCTGAGTTATCTCTTTATTATAAATTCAGATGTGGTTTAAAAGCCTACCCTAGTTAACTACTAAACCTTTGAGTTGTTCCTAGCAAGAGAAATATCCCAGTGGTTTATCAGTTTAGAAAAACACCAGACAAATCTTTTTTTAAATTTACAAAATGATGTATATGTCAAATTAAAGGAATGTGGGGATTTTGTCCCCTAAAACTTGCTATGCTGAGAAAACATTCCACTTAACTTTTCGTAGTCCTACATACAGGTTAAGTAGTATTCTGTAGACTCTGTGCAATTATGCACACAATTAGTACTTATTCATTAATGCTGATCCAAAATTGCAAAAGCCTTAGTAAAATTTTTGAGTTTTAATCCATTACAAAAGTAAGACATAGAGCGATGGATAAGTAGCATTTAGTAATAGTCACACACATCATTGAAATAACTAAGCACTTAATTCAAACCCACAAACAGCCTTTCAACCACAAAAAAATCTGGAGCTTGAATCTGACAGAATCCATTAACTGAGAACATAGTAATAATCCTACCAATTAATAGCCTGTAAAAGGCTTCAGACTGCACAGGCAAATACACTTAATTATAATCTGTCATTCTTACTTGTACTTAAAATTTCCAGCACTGTAGGACAATCCTGAAATTTATAGAGTCAGGAATTTTCGTTATGGCCATATCAAAATGCGGTTTTCACATCTTACATTCTACTTACATATATATATATATTTTGAGACAGAGTTGTTTTTGTTCTTGTTATCCAGGCTGGAGTGCAATGGCATGATCTCGGCTCACCGAAACCTCCACATCCTGGGTTTAAGCAATTGTTCTGCCTCAGCCTCCCCAGTAGCTTGGATTACAGGCATGCACCACCATGCCTGGCTAATTTTGTATTTTTAGTAGAGATGGGGTTTCCCCATGTCGATCAGACTGATCTCGAACACCCAACCTCAGGTGATCTGCCCACTTTGGCCTCCCAAAGTGCTGGGATTACAAGTGTGAGCCACCACGCCCGGCCCTACATTCTATTTATTTAACAAACACACAAGTTCCAGAAGTTTTGTGCTTGCAAAAAATTTAAAAGTCATAAATTTCTAAAACAGAATGTTATCATACTCTTTAATCTTCTCATACAAATTACCTATTCAAAAATCATGCCAAAGTTATTAAATAAAAACCACATAGTATAAGAGATTCATTTAAAGGACTTAACAGTGTGCCCATAAAACAAAGCAAAAAAAGACTAAAAGACAAAGCAATCTATTTCAATTTGACTTGATTCATCTAGTAAATGTGGTTTTTCCTTGATAACACCTGTTTCTCATATACCAATAACCATTACTATTCATACATCAAAAGAAGTCTTCATCATAACAGCTGCGGATTTCTTTGAGGGTCAAACATCTGGTAAATGTATTTATCCCAATGTACATCAAAATATTGTTATAGAATGGAAGACAACAATATCAACTGAAGCACATTTGGCCCTGTATGTCCATGTGTTTGAGGTCTAAGTGTCACATAGTAACAGTGACCATTCAGGAAACTCCCCACCTGAGCTGTTGGCCACTATACAGTGTTACTCTCAAGCCTCTGATCTCATTCCATCCCACAGTGATTCTGTGAACCAGGAATACTAAAGCCTATTTTTCTGATGGGAAACTAACACTCAGAGAAAGTAAATGACTTGCCTAAGGCTTCACAACTAGCGATGTAAGGAGAATTTAGGTTTGTTGGTCCCTTAAATGCATAGTATGTATTTCTGAGTTAGTTGTTTTCAGATGTGGTTGGCAGCTTTGAAGAACTGGGGGAAACAAGAGGATCTAGTTGTCATATAAGGAAGCACAAATATTCCAAGCTTTACCAAATGTACATGGAAGAAGATGAGTGACATGCCTCCTAGAGTTGTCTTAAAATTGTGCTGGAGCATTGGTAGCTTTAACAATTTGGAAAAAGAGAAACAGAAAAATAAAGAATATCTAACATAGATTTGTGTTTATGTCAGATAAGCTATCCTGAAAAATTATTATCATGAGATTATGTGTTTTCATCAAAATCGTCAAATGTTTTGTGTTTTATAGATATTTTGTCACAGTTATTTATCTGGATATTCATACCATATTTAATATTGGGGAACATTCAATCTTTTCATAGATCTTCAGCCTCCATATCATTAGGGAAACAGATCCTTTAATCTTCTATGCTTTTTTATAATTCCGTATTTTAGGACCCATGGAAAATTTACAGGATAATATTCCAATTATTTAATCAAAAATCAAAGACTATAATTTGTTTTTAGTTTCTATATGTTTAGACATTAAATGTAAAACATGTTAATGAGTGACTTATTTAAGATTGAATAAAATAAGTTAAATAGCTTAGTGTAATTTTCTAAAAGTGTATAAAATTAAGAGGATATTTTGATATTGTTTTAATGTTTAGTTACATAGGGAAAAACACAGGAGTTTAAAATGCTTACAGCAAATCCAAAAAGTTACCTTGCACAGGAACAATAAAGACTACATATATTAAGGTCTTGATGCTGCAATGCTAACATAGCTTAAAAAATTCTACTTTTTTTTTCTTTTTTGGCAAATATCACCTTTATTATGCTTCTTGATAATGAGGATTTTTTCCATATAAATTGAATGTGAAACAATCCAAAGGTTCATATTAAAGATAATGGTGATCATTTTCTTCTATAAATTTTAAAAACAACCCTAGGAAGAAAAATAACAGACATCTGCTCTTCCAAAAAGGGGAGGCTGAGAGAAGGTGAAAAACTACCTATGGGTTACAACATTCACTATTCAGCTGACCGGTACACTAGAAGCCCAAACTTCACCATTATACAACATATCCATATAACAAATCTGCACATGTACTCCCCAAATCTATAAAGACAACACAAAACAAACAAACAAAAAAAGGCTCTTTTTTTCCCTTTAGAAGTATTTATATCTAAAGTTCTCAAATGAATGGAAATATATTCTACATAAATGCTTTAGATCCCAATGATGTTACAATCAAAGAAATGCCTGATATTGTTAACTAAAGCCAATGACGTCTTCAGAGGAAAAACAAAGGAGAGTTTTGTTTTTTAAACAACAACACAAAACAATCTTCAGATTGGGGAGATGCTGTTGGAACAAACACGAAGCAAGCGCCAGAGAACAAAGAGCAGGTCCGGCTTAATGAACAGGGAAAGTTCCCGCTGCAGCCCCCAGTGAGGTCCTCATATGCATGTGAAGAATTTCAACGTGTTCAGTTCCAATTGCTTGAAAACAGCTAAGTTCTGATTGGGCATTTTCTAAGCCAAAACCAGGTCCGGCTTAATGAATAAGGAGAGTTCCCGCCTCAGCCCCCAATGAGGTCCACATGTGCGTGTTCAGTTCCAATTGGTTGAAAACAGCTAAGCTCTGATTGGGTATTTTCCAAGCCAAAACCAGAAGTCTTGTTTAGATGCCCCTTTCAGGCAGCTGCTGGCAGGAGTTTTCCCACCAGAGCTTCAGCTCCAGTTACAGGAACCATCTTAGCTCAGAGGTGTAAACAAGATGTTCCTCTGGAGCTGCCCTCTCTGGGAACAATGAGGGTGTGGCCACCCTTCTCTCATTCACCTTGGCTGCTGGATTTTATTTCACAATATACAGAAACAATTGACAGAAGACAAAGATATAATAAAAGGTGTTTATGAGTACATTTCTATTTTGTGAAGGGATGAGGAATTGTTTAGCTTCAAAATTGAGCCACAAATTAACAAAATCAACAAGTTGATCTTAAAATCATTGAGATATGCTATTGACACTTAATTTGTTGCAGTTTGATTTACTAGAGTATAGTTATCATGATACCAAACCTATGATCTTGGTTTTGAAAATTATATGATTCACAAATGATCAGCAGACACTTTTGAAACACAAGTACAGGTGGCAATTGATGTTTGAGGAAAAGATAGAGGATTGTGATCAATTCTTTGTAACTCTACTAAGAGCTAACCATTTCAGAAAAACCTCAACATATATGTTGGCAGGTGTTATCTCTGAAAAAGAAGGACAGAAAATTTTTTCAAATCACCTGCAGGTAATTCTTAAAAATTTTGTTGAGAACTCACAGTTTTCTCATTTGCTTTCCCAAACACTAGAACCCTTTAGCTCCTTTTTTATGTTACACTAATATATTGAAGTTCAAAAATCTTTGAAAACATTATTCCTAAGAGAGAATATAGTAGATGCAGTGTTGTGAATTGTGACAAGGTATCTTACCTGAGCAAATGATTTAATAGGCTTCACCTTAACTTTCATGTTTCAGCAAGAACTTCTAAGTAAATCTTACAAGTTAAAATTTGTCTGGAGAAGATAGAAACAGTGTTTGTGAATTTCAGTTTGAATCAGTTTGTCAAAGGACATTTTGACATTATTCATGTGGAAAATATTTATGTGCATAAAACAAACAAATAAAATTAAGCCATGTTGTTTCGATAACCACCTCATTGTATTATATGACAGTTGTGTGGTAACTGCTGTATTATGCAGCAATTGTTTTTCCCAAACAGCTAAATATTTTCCATACACAGTTTCTTTTTCGAAATGAAAAATGCAGACACTCTAGAAAGTTTTGGAAATTAAAAAAAATGTTTTTGACCTCCAGATCAAACAATTTTATTAACATTCAGTAACATGAATATTAAAAACACAACCATCAGCATATTTTCTGCATTCTTCTGACTTATTTTACATGAATAAGTAATTATCCACACATCCAAAATCAATGTAACCTTGTAACATATTATAAGCTTTTCTAAACACATAGATAACTGAGAAAACACATTAATAATTCACCACATTCCCTAATGACAACATACAATCTTTTACTTTATTTGGGCGATGGATATCCTTGTCTACTGCAATAAAGAAAAATCATATTTTTAAAGCATTAGTGAGAAGGTCTTTATCCTCTCAGATACTCTTGTGCCTTAAATGTATCAGGAATCAAGGAATATTCACTCACTAGCCTTCTAAATTTATCAATCAAATTTAGTATTGTATGTTTAATACTAAATTCTAATCAGAATAACAAACTTACCTGCAATTGATACTGGATAAACAAACTTTGAATTCATTGAGTTATGGAGGTATATATCTTATCCTCTGAGTTACAGACTGAAAAGCCAACAAAGACCTTCAGAAGGAGGGAAAAGAGGAGGAGGGCTTGTATTTCCTGAAACCAACTCTAAATGAGAAATTATATGAAAGTCTGTTTTATAGATAAGATTAAGCCTACAGGTTTCTAGTACTCACAGTTGGGGGTGTGTGTGTGTGTGTGTGTGTGTGTGTGTGTGTGTGTGTTTGTATGTGTTCATTTTGTCTGCGTCTTAGAATTAAATTAAGATTCTTTAAGAAAATTATGCATTAACCAATTTGTCACTGCCATCACCATTTCCTATTGTCTTACACGCAGCAAATTTCATACAATTATCATTTTTAGTAACTCATTTAAGTATTTCAATTTCTGGCCCATGCTCTACATAAACTATTTGAAATAGTGTTTCATAAAAGTAATGGTTAAAAAAAAATACTGGTTTCTGATGTACAACTTTCTGTTTATTTATATAGTTTATTTATATCTTATAGTTTATATATATCTAGTTTATATCTGATTATAGTTTATTTATATCTAGTCAAATCATTTCATTATAATTTTCATGATAGTATTTTAAAATGTTTTAATATACTTACTCATTTTTGTATATGACTTGTTAAGGAATATAAGAGTAAACTTGCTATCTGAAGAGCTACAAGTGAAGATTAAAAAATATAAAAACACAGTTTCTGGCTTGAATGTAAAAGGACAACTATGTGAATAGTGTTTAAGCAATGAAATGAAGTTATTACAATTTTTTATATATTTTCCAATTTATGTGTAAGCATTTTCTCCCCAAACACAAGTTTATTGCAAAAGCTACTGTAATTTAATCTTCGGTATGACTCAATTCAATCATCTTTTGACTAAAGTCAGAGGTTCTTTATACCATCTAGTGCCTCACACACCACAAATGGGGAACAGCCATGTGACTGAATCATCAAGCTTAGTTCAAGGCCAATCACTGTCACCATTTCTATGCATTCCTTCATCTTTAATCACTGTCACTTTGACTTAGTCAATTTATTAGATTTATTAGCCACAGGAAAGATAAATTATTCTGAGTTCTATATGCAGAAAGGCAATTTATGAAAAGGGTACTGGATAACTCCAAAATCACAGAAAGTGCTGGAGAGCTGGTCTGAGGGTTCTCTGGCTTGAAACTGAACCCCAGTCCCAACCTGCAACAAGACAGCATCACAGCTATCGCTGCTAATGATGGCTGAACTCTGAAGCTCTTAAATGCTAACCCCAGATGCTGGATCCACCACCAACATGGCTGCTGCAACTGTCCCAGGAATCTGAATTAACCACAACTGCTTCTGTCTCTATGGAGACTTAATGGTAGCTCCCTTTCTTTCTCTCACCATCTCCTTATTCCAGATCTCGGCACATGCTTGCTGTGTTTGACAGAGCCCAGGTCAGGCATCTATGCTCTGCCTGTAAGTGATGCTGGGAAGGGATATGCATGTCACTGACATCATTCAGTCTGGAATTTTCCAAGCATAGGATAGCAGTTCAAATACGGTATACAAAAAGGTAGATATATGTCCACTACAATCACCTGCAAGTTTTCCCTAATATTGGAGACTAACATAAGAGACTGGTAACATTAATTTACTTACAAACAGGCAGTCTTGTCTCTACTAGAGACTCTTTGTTTATAAGTAAATTAGGGAGGAAAGAAGTTGGCTGAAATCTAAGAAGTTCTTTTTATCCAAGAATTTAGATTAAGTTTACTTCTTAGTTTCATTTAGAAATAAGCAGCTTATACCTGATTTGACTAATTGAATGCTGATTGTAATGCCACAAGTTTGAAATTTCTACACTATGACACCCTATATTTTATGATGTGCCTGTAATTTAGCTTCTTTGAGAACAGGAAGTTTACATTTTTGTAAAACACTTTTTGAATTATAATTAACAATAAAAATGGTCAGATAAGCAAGACGTGAATATATTTGATACTACAAATTATAAGCATTCCTGTATCTCAGCTAAGCTTTTAAAGTATGTATTTGTTTTACTAACACTAGAAATCTTTTGTTTTGATGTTTGAAAGTCAGCTTCCCATGGGCATCCCTTGGACACCCAAAATGAGAGTTTAACCAATTTGCTGTTCTGAACTGAAGTACTTTACCAATGGCCCCTACTGTGAGTAGAATTGACTTAGATTTCAAAATCTACAGGCACAGCAAGAGCCAGGGGTACGTCACATCATTACAAGAGAGTATCTCCTGCTAGCTGCAAGCCAGTATGAGAAGAAAATGGAGAAGACCATGAAGGCAGAAAGTAAACAACAATAAATCTCAAAAACAGTAACTGTACAAGGAAGACTTCTCTGTGCTTTTAACATTTAAATTCTGTCTCACTGGAGAGGTTATTGAAATTTAATTACAACTCGAGGCTTCATTTGTTTAAGTTTTTATTTGAACTCTTTTATGGAAACATATTTCCACTATATTTTGATAATCTTTTACTATAAAACTTCATTGTAATGTAATATTTAAGGTAAATAATAGATGTCTAATAGTCACCGTTACTCTACCATTCATTAATTGAATGAATTGAATGTAGGTATTTTTACCTGCTGAAAAGGAAAGCAACAATATACTTTCAAACAGAATTATGATGTTAATTTTTCTCAAAACTTTCATTCATTTCTTTATTCATATTACTAAGACTCTGATACCGGTCCCTTCACTGAATTTGCAACTACATTACTTATATATATATATGAACTGTACATTTTTTGACAGTTATTTGATACACCTATGGATCCATGAATCTTAACAAAAACTGTCACCTGAGTTCCGTAGGTTAGTTTTGAAAGTACTGCTCCAAATTATAAGTAGGTTTTCTTGCCTACTCTGCACCAGATAAGAATATTTACCCTTTTTAAATATCAGTAGCCAATCACAGCTATGTAGCATTTTTAAACTAGAAAGGAAGAAAACACATTCTGGGGCGTGTTCATAGTGAGTTCTCTTAAATTTTAAGGGAAATTATCAGGAGAACATATTTATGATTTTCCATTGTAAATGTCAATTGTTAGGCTCCTGCTTTGCTATTAGGTAAATAATTTGGGAGTCAAATAATTCCATTTGGGGAATGGAAGAAATACATGATTCATGTTTTAAAGTAAAATTATATATTTTATTGATGTATCAACATATGCTTATTTTAAAATAAGAAGAAAATGCAGGAAAAAGAAAAGGCGGCCCATATTCCTACCACATAAAGATGCCCAGAGTTATTTTGGTGTGTTTTCTAGTATTCTTGTATTGATTCTTTAAAATAGGCTAACATACTTTAAGCAATTATTTTTATTTAATGCTACGTTATCTATACTTTCATATTCTTATAGATTTTTATTGTAATAATAGCTACATATCTCATAAAACTACTAGAATTTAAACATTATGACATTTTAAAGTATTTACATGGTTTCTAATATTTCAAAGTAATAAATGACACTGAAATTTCAGGCTAAATGCATTGATTTTTGGGTACCAGATTTACAGGAGTAAAAATATATAATAAGAGATTGTTAAATCTAGAGGCTTTGATACCTAGTTAAAAATTGCTTCCCAGAGTTTTAACTAAGTTTCTGGAGGGCAATATAAAAATACATATTAACATCTATAATACATCTCTATTATTTAAGTTGGGTATTAGACGTTTGCATTAAAAATAATTATAATGGATAGACTAAAATAATCAGAGCTGTGTATTTATTTTAATAGAGAAAATCCAACAACAATGGTTGGTTACCAAAAGCTTATAAACAAAGCTCTATAGCATGACATATTACTGCTGAAGCAAAAATAATGATATGAAATTATTTTTGATAGAGTTTAGATTACAAACTTAGTCATAGAACCATATATAAACACATATATTTTAAATATATTGAAATGTGTATTATATATACACATATATCTGATAAGTATACATTTTTAAATATTAATTTTCTCTTGTTTTTGTGCATGTGTATTTTCATGTCAAAAATATATATTTTAAGCAGAAAAAAAAATTAGTTTTTACCACATTTCATTTACAAGAGCCTTGGGTGAGAATGACATTTTAATACTACGTACAGCCTACAAAAGAGAAATGCAAATTTGGAAATAAACCGTGAAAACTACTTTTGGAAAAAACAGCCCTATTTTAGACACCTGGCAGTTATAATTTCAAATAAAGATATGGCATATTGTGTAGCATTAATTTCTATTTGTAATGACTACATTATATCTTTCAACATAAATTAAAATCTGTGAATAAAATGTCTACTTCTATCATAAGTGAGCCTAGTCTAGTATCAAAAATAAGACTCTATGCTTGGAGTATGAAGTGGAACACAGTAAATGCACACTTCATTTTTCTCATTCTGACTTTAACTTATTAGTGATTATAGTTTTACTACATTCTTTGGAAAACATTTTTAGGCCGGGAGTGGTGGCTCATGCCTGTAATCCCAGCACTTTGGGAGGCTGAGGCAGGCGGATCACCTGAGGTCAGGAGTTCGAGACCAGCCTGGCCAACATGGTGAAACCCTGTCTCAATTTAAAAAAAAAATAAACATAATAATTTCGTAATTTTAGTATGCTATCTTCATTTTAACTTTTGTATTCCTGTAAGCACCAGTTTCCACAGAAAATTTTAATAGATTATCTCCTATAAATGTAAGTGCTACATTCATACTTGTATAGTTTTATAAAAATTGTGCTTTTCTTTGAGGCTGTCATATCGATGGCAGCGATGAGCAGTCTGAAGCACCCAGTGCCATCAGGCCGCTGCAGCAGGAGGGCATTGGTCTTGGTCACATGCTCCACAGGGCAGGCAGGAGCCCACCTTCCAATTCCCAGCTGTAACTGCACAACCCACGACTGTTCATCTATGCATTCCTGAACTCTTGGGGTCTCAGGAAGACCCCTCTTGCCCTTGCAGGCTTGGAGGTACCTGTTACTGCTGCCTGGTTTCTCCCCACTTTCAGCATCTGCTCCAATCTCAGAGCAATGTGGGGCCAAGCCTGGGCACTGTTGGAGCCTCCAGGAATGCACACACTTGGGACACACAAGGCCCCTGCTGACTTGAGCCCCTGTGGACTTTGGGCACCAGCAAGCATGGGAGGGAGGCTGAGGTGAGGGCCAAGGACAGCGCAGTGCTGGCCTAGAGATGCCCCTTGGCATGAGCTGCCTGGGCGCCATAGATGGTGGCAGGAGACAGACAAGCTCCTATGTGAAAGGGGGCAGTCCCCGGTGAAGCTCCATCTTCAGACCAGGGAGGACGTAAAGGCTGGCAACCAGCTGCCAGTCGTGCAGACTAGAGTGAGAACATGTGGTGCTTTTTCAGGCCATGGCGACCCATGTACCAATCAGCACACATTTCCTCTCATCTGAGGCCCACAGAACCCCAGGGCTCAGCCAGATCAGAGCAGACATCAGCCAGCTGCAGAGATGACCGATCCACTGCAGGGCCTCCTCTCTGCTAGGAGCTGAACACGCCTCAGGACACCCTGGCTGCCTGGCTGTAGAAAGGAGCTGCCGGAGACTTAGGTGTTCTATCACTCAATAAAGGAGACTTAGGTGTTCTATCACTCAATAAAGCTCCTCTTCATCTTGCTCACCGTCCACTTGTCTGTATATCTCATTTTTCTTCGTGGTAGGACTAGAACTCTGGACTTGTCAAATGGTGGGGCTAAAAGAGCTGTAACACACACAGGGGGCTGAAAAAAGCCCCTTGCTCAACACATTGCAGCTGAAGAGTGGAGAAGAACCATGGCCCTTCAGAAATCCCAGACCTGGAAACTTCCAAAGCCAGGGCTGTGGCTCCCTCCTTGGGGCTCTGTAATTCCCGGCATCTCCAAGCTTCCAGATGCAATGGTGTTCCCAGTGCCAGCTGTGGAAGTGGCTTGCAGTGCGCCTTGTTCAGACATAGCTTTGCAAAGAGCGAACACTCTCATCAGCACCTGGAGCTGCTTGTCCTGCAACTAGCACATCTGACTGTGCTCAGAGAGCAGACTCCGCGTTCATTCATACACCCGTCGCTGTTCCACACCTGACTCACCCTTGGCAGGCGTGGGATCCAGACTGGTGGCGTGGGCTGAGTGCAGACTGCCAGGCCAAGCAGGTGAAACAAGCCCAGCAGGCCCCAGCAAAACTAGGGCAACAGCGCCACCAGCCACAGAGGCTTCTGACCAGAAAAACGACACTTCGATGATCCTGTAACTATATAACAGGGTTAGAAATAATTATGAATGCTAATCTTATAGAATAGTCATTTCCCAGATTAAGAGTACAGAAACTGGTTCAAATGTAAATTGACCTTTCAGAAGGAAAAAATGATATTCATTCTTTTCTGTTAATGTTAATTTTAAGACAAAGAAGTCATATGTTTTTGTTCCTTTTATAATAAATTTCTTCCCTTTCTATAATATGTAATATTAATTGTGCCCAGGTTCCAGGACATTTTAATCTTTGCATCAGTCAATTCTCACTGTATGAAAAAAGTTACTACTCTTAGCTACAGATAATTATAAAGACCCAGTACATTGTTCATACACACTAGGCTTCACTCACAAAAGCAAGTGCATCCCCTGGCAGGTGAGTGAAGAAAGGGGCAGTGGGAGGCTGATAACAAGCTCTTTTTACTAAGAAACCTTTCCAAGGAAAGATATTAACTTATCAATTTTAAATAATACACACCTGAACTTTTAATTCTGAACGTTTTATGTTAGAAATGTATGGCTTTCTCTATTTATCATTTATTTTAAAACTACATATATCTGCTCTCACTTATCAACCCTTCTTTATTCAAGAAAAGACTGTCTACCAGACAGAAGAGCATGAATGTGCAACCAATAATCATTTTTGTCTGTCTAATTATTATTCTATCTAAATAACTTCAATATATTTTTCTGCTTTTATATTTCTAAAGTAAGTATTAAGACAACAAATATGTCATATACATTTTAATTTGTTATGTGACATATCTAAATGAACCAGTGTACATACAAGTGCTTAAGAAACTCCTACACAATTACAAATACTTAAACAGTACGTGATAGCTAGTTAGGCTTTTACAACTTCATGTAACAATTGACAGCTACTTCCTTTGGAACCTGATTTGGAAGATTATGCCTTATGGGAACAGTTTTATCCCGCTTATTCTAACCTTCAAGTTTTACATTTTGTAAATAGCAAAGCAAGCCTTGGAAAACCTTGTAATTGAAAAGGTAATATGTGAATACCATACAACGCATACACTGTATTCCTATTTCTGTTTGCTCATAACTTTATGTATTAAATGACTGAGTCTGTAATTCCAACATGTAAATTCCAATTCAATTAAAGTTTTACACTAGTCTTTAAAAAAAAAAACAATCTATGGAGCATACCACTAGGTGGCAGGGAAAGATCAGAAAATTTCCATTACATCCTCATCTATTAAAATGTATATATAGTGCACTTAAAAGTCTTTCTTGAATTACATTTTATATATAAAATTATGGTTGGTTTCAGTATGTTTTTAGTTATTATGAAAACATGATTTGTAAAATTTTTTACCAAATACGTTTTAACAGAAAATATTTTATTCCTTTGTGATATATACATATATGTAATAAATATTTATAATATGTAAACACTATATGTGTGCGTGTGTGTGCATGTACTAGCAAGTTTTATATCCTATATAGAATAATATTTTGGGAAAAAACAAAATGTAAACTCACCCTCTTACATCCTACATTCACATTTTCTTTTGTGCTAAAATCTTAATTTAAAATTTTTCTAGCTAAGAATAATTCAATCTCACTATTATTATATTCATATACTCTAACATTTTACTTTTATATCATTACATATATGACTGTATTTAAATTACTATATTTTGTAATAAATATAATTTGCTATTTGTAGGTATCTTCTAAATTATCTTTTCTCATATTCATATTATTTTTATAGGGTTATTGATTAATCAAAAGTTTCAAACAGCTACTGATATTTTTTTTTCATGGTTTCAATGGACACTTTTATTGTTTATTTAATGGATCATCAATTTCTCCTCCCTACCTACAAAGGCAATTTCATCTTGTTTCCACGCTGAGTAGTGAAACAGTGACAAAGCTAATAAGAATAAGCTACATCAAAAGAGAGCTAAGCTAACACAGTTCACTAACAGGCAAAATATATGCACTCTAGAATGCACAATGGTTTAGTCACTAAGAAATTCAAATAGGATCTTGAAGGATGTAGGCATATCCAGGGTGCAGTAAAGATGAGCTGAGATGCTGTGCAACTGTTTAAGGGTTCCTGGCTCTGCATCTCTTGGCCACTAGCTGAATCGACATGGACGGTTTTGGCTAATGCCAAGTGGAGATGCAGAAAATGCTAAGTTGACTTGGTGGCTGTGCACAGGATCTAGAAGGCAGGAAAGTACTAAATATTGCTGAGAGCATCCACCCCAGGAAGGGCTTTACCTTGCAGGAGCTCTAAACTGGCACCACCCCCAGTGCTCACATGGCTGACCTTATCCTCCGTGTTCCATTTGGCACAGCAAGTGGCAGTGTCACGACCACCTATGATGGTGATGCAGCCCCTGGAAGAGGCTTTCATCACCTCATCTATGAAGACTTCGGTTCCCTGGGCAAAAGTTTCCCATTCAAACACCTCCACAGGACCATTCCACACAATCTGCTTAGCCTGAGTGACAGCCTCAGCATACTTCTTGCTGCTTTCAGGACCACAGTGCAAGCCCATCCAGCCAGCAGGTATGCCAGAAGCCACAGTGGCTTGGCCAGTCTTGGCATTCTCATCAAAGTTGTCAGCAGTGACAAAGTCAACAGGCAAGGTAACCTTCACACCATTCTTCTCAGCTTTGGACATTAGGTCTTTGACAATCTTGGCTCCCTCTTCATCAAACAGAGAAGTACCAATCTCCATGTTGTTGAGCACCTTAAGGAAGGTAAAAGCCATTCCACCACCAATAATCATCTCATTGACTTTGTCCAGCATATTATTGATCAGCTGGATCTTGTCTGCAACTTTAGCTCTGCCCAGGATGGACAGGAAGGGTCACTCTGGGCTCTCTAAGGCCTTGGCAAAGTAGTTCAGCTCCTTCATCAAAAAACCACCAGCCTTTTGTGGCAGATTCACTCCTATCATGAAGCTGTGGGCTCTGTGAGCAGTGGCAAAAGCATTGTTAACATAGACATCCCCTAGCTTGGAAAGTGAAGCTCGGAAAGCTTCTATTTTAGCCGGCTCAGCTTTAACCTTGTTCCCAGAAGCATCTTTTCCCTTCCCTTCTTCCGCCACATGAAAGCGGAGGTTCTCCTGCAGGATGACAGACCCAGCAGCTGGGCTGCCACAGGCTTTCTCCACTTCCGGGCCTACACAGTCCTTCAAGGACAGAACATCCTTGCCCAGCAGAGATTTGAGTTCCACAGCAACTGGCTCTAAGGAGTACTTGCCAGGCACAGGGACACCATCAGGCCGGCCTAGGTGGCTCATAAGGACTACTGACGTGGCTCCATTATCGAAGCAGAATTTGATGCTTGGGACAGCAGCCTTAATCCTCTGGTTGTTTGTTATCTGGTTGTTCTTCAGAGGACCATTGAAGTCGACTCTCATAACGACCCGCTTCCCTTTCATGTCCAGCTTGTCCAGCATCAGCTTGTTAGAAAGAGACATTTTGGAAATACAGCCAGGAAAGAGGTGGTGATTCAGACAGGAGGGAGCCGGCTGCGGACGTGCACTCAGTAGGCTTGCAGAATGCCGAACCCCACAGCTACTGATGTTTAAAGGAATGTTTCTACTTTCCATAGTTGACAAATTTGGTAAAATAATAAAATATTTTCTCTGATAATTCTTAGTGTTTACTTGAGTGAAGAGAGACAGATTTTTTTTTTTTCTAACAGAAAATATGCGAAAGCAGCGGACTGAGCTAACAAATGTCAGGTCTAGTTTTGCTTCCACAGCTGGTATACTCTGTCATTCTTAGGAAATCAACAAGGCAATGCCAATTAATAGATGAAAGAATTTAGTGACCTAAAATTCTTTTTTTTTTTTTTTTGAGACAGAGTCTCATTCTGTCACTCAGGCTGGAGTGCAATGGTGAGATCTCGGCTCACTGCAGCCTCGGCCTCCCGGGTTCAAGCAGTTCTTCTGCCTCAGCATCTCAGGTAGCTAGGATTACAGGTGTCCACTACCATGCCGGGCTAATTTTCTATTTTTAGTAGAGACAGGGTTTCACCATGTTTGTCAGGCTGGTCTCAAACTCCTGACCTTGTAATCTGCCCACCTCGGCCTCCCAAAGTGCTGGGATTACACACATGAACCACCGTGCCCAACCTTAGTGAGCTAAAATTCTAATGAAGGAAGGGAGAATGACTTCATTAATATGTCATTGATTTTTTTTAATTGCCAGGTTTAGAAAAGCTTGAAGAAAATATTTTCTTTAATATTTTTATTTAATTTTTTGTGAGTACATAGTAGATTTATCGATGGAATTTTTTTTAACTCTATTTGAGAGCGTTATAAGCTTGTTTACTTTAAGGTTGAATTTTTACAGAATACCTGTGTTCTATTCTACTTGATTGTTCTTTTTCTTTCTTTCTTCTCTTCCCCAAATTTGTCACCTATTATTTATCTTCCCTCTCCATCTCTCCTCATTTATTGTTTGGGTGGATGAGTTGAAAAACAGGGATAAGATGGCAAAAAATCAGAAATTTAAAATTTTAGAATTACTTCGTGGGGCAAGGGGATAGGGACTATTCTGTTTTTCTGAACTCTTTGGGAATTTTTTTTAAATAATTGGCACATTGACGGTGTAAATAAAGCAGACTACACATAAGGAAGATTCTCATTGCTGAGTTGCTGAGCAGGACTTTGGAATTCATTTCTACATTTTCTAAAACATGTTATTATTTGCCCAAATATCTACAATCCCAAGCAACATAAACAAATAAATAAGTTTAACTCTTGAAGTCTTTAATTCTGTGACTGCTACGCTCACTTCAGGTCGGTAAATTATTTTCATATCTGTGCTTATGAAGCACTAAAATGTGTTTTCAATTATGATAGCACGCAGTATATAGGCAACATTTGAAGTCTTAGAAGATTTTATTTTCTCTGCTATACCTTTGATGTTACTAGTAATATATTTAAAAAGTAAATGTTTTCAAAGTATTTTTCTCATTGACTGAGGGTGAACACTTTATGGACGGGGACAGTATCTGAAATATTTTAAATGTCTAGACCTTTTTATATAGGCATTTAATACATATTTTTGGACTATTTGGTTACCTTCTTATTACTTAACTTCAGAAAAATCAAAATGATAAATATTAACAGAAACTTATTAGCCACACCAAGACCACTACAGGCACCTGGCTTGAAGCCCCAACATTTTCCAGCGATTTGGACTTTCGGTAACTCCTACTGTTTCTATTCAGCCTAGGAGAGACAAGTTGGATAAAAGCCATCACCTACAGGGAGTTTCAGTAGCCTCTAATTTCCACGCTAAATTGAAATTCCCCGTTTTAGGCCCCTAAATTAAAAGCAAGATCCAGGTTCCTCTTTGGCAGATTTTGACTGAACACATCTATTTTGAACAGTCTGTATGTTCACTCTGCCTCAGGGTCGTTTTCTGTCCAGTGGTAATCAATATAAGCACAGGTTTCTCAAACATGTGTTAACTGCCATCTTCTTATTTAGAAGTGGATTTTTATGGTCTAACAGGTCCATTTCTCAGATTTGCCAAATTACTTAGCAATCCACTAATTATGAAGTATAACAGCAGTGATGATGACAACAATATCACCAACATAGATTGATCTCTTATAATATGCCAAACACTATCCTAAGAGCTTAAATGGATTGAATACATTTTGCTACATGTGCTAAGATAACAATCTCAAAAAGCTCAACAACAAAAATTGTATTTACTATGTCACCTGTAGGATAAATTGCCTGCAGTTTTGCTGCACAAATCAATGGGGAAATAATTTTTTAACCTATTAACCTTGATATATAATATATTCCTAATATTTTGAATTTTTTCCCTTGATATGTTTAACTCACTTTTGTAATCATCCTTACCATAAATCAATTTGCCAACAGCTGAATAGATTATTTCCTTACTAATTCTTGTTAATTTCTTACTAATTCTTTCATTTCAAAGGAAAAACAATATATAGATATATATATATCATACACACACACACACACACACGCACACATACACACACAAAATCTAATTATTTTTCCCTTAAATAAATCTATCCAGAATGTTACTTTCA
>NW_016107483.1:2147398-2209487 GCF_001604975.1 Cebus imitator | reverse complement strand
CACATTTTCCTTAGAGGTAATGGACGTGGAGAGAATTAAAGAAAGGAGAAAAAAAAAAATCACCATCTAAAGACACTAGTTGATATTACTGTCCTACTAAACTTTAAATATGTGCCTGGTTTTTTGGATTCTTGAAGTTAACTAGAATTTAGCAACTACAAATTTCTCATTTAAAAATATTTTGTATTTGAGGAACATCCTCCTCTGTTTTGCACTGATAAAACCATCACATTAGAAAAACATATTTTAGCATCGGTTATGTCCTACTTGAAAAGTTTTATTTGCTGTTCTCTGTACGTTCCACATCTGCCTACATTAATAGAGTATGATACTATACAAAGGGGTTTAAGACTCTAACCAATGTTTAGAAGAAAGAAAATTTCTTTTTCTACACACTCTATATCAAAAAATTTAGAGTTAAATTTTCAAAAATTTTCAAACAACACAAACCATTGCAAGGCAGTACATTGTTGTGGTCCAGTATGTTCTCAGCGTCATGCGTAATTGATCGTTCCACAGCTGGGTCTTCATTTTACTTTCACATATAGCAAATATGATCAATATTGTCCATAAGTATTTTGTCTTTTATTTCTCTGTTATATTTTATACATTTATTGTTATCTTATATCTATCTCTTGTCTTTCAAGAAAAGTTTAAATCCCACTGAAAGCCAAGTCATTTATAACATTACAAACATAATATCATGTGCTTATTTAAAAAAAGAAGCTTTATAATAGCTTATCTAATTTTATTTTGAGAATCTAGCAAGCGAGGAGTCGTGTAACTCGTAAAATATTAGCAATCTGCTTTTAAGTCTTCTACGTGTTGGAGGGAAGGCTAAGGAGTTACAGGATAAAGTCCTCATCCACATGGAGCTTAGAGCTTGCCTTAGTCTGTTTTGTGCTGCTATAATAGAATGTCTAAGCCTGGATAATTTATAAAGGAAATGTGTCATCTCACAATGGAAGGCAAAAGGATAAGAGAGGGAATGAGAGAGAAAGAGAAGAGAAAAGGAGGCCAAATTGCCTTTTTACAATGAACCCACCCCTGGGTTCCACAGCTGCCCTAAAACTCTGTCCTTCTCACAAGAAAGATACATTTATTCCATTCTAACAGCCCCAAAGTCTTCACTAATTGTAAACCAACTCACAAGTCCAAAGTTCAGAGTCTCATCTAAATCAGGTATCAGTGGAAACCAGGCACATTTAATCCTAAAGCAAGTTCCCTTCCGACTATGAGACTGTGGAATCAAAAAAAGTTATCTATCTCCAAAATACAAAGTAGAACAGGCATGGGATAAATATTCCCATTCCAAAAGGTAAGAACAAGCAAAAGGAAAGAAGTAATAGGAACCAAGTAAGTCCAAAACCAAGCAGGGCAGATGACATTAAATCTTAAGACTCTAGAAAAATTGTTTGCTCTATGTGCCACCCTGTCGGTCACACTGGGGCCTCAACAGCCTTACTCATATGGCTTTTCTTGGGTGGACCCACATAGCAGCTCTCACAGGTTGGAGTCTCATGCCTGCAGCTCTCCAAAGTTGGTGCTGCATGATGGCAGCTCAACAGTGCTGGAGTCTGTGAAGTGGCCTTGCTCCCTTGACTCCACTAAGCATCACCCTGGTGGAGGTTCTCTATGGCAGATTCAATCCCACATTTCTGCTAGATGTTGTTCTACTGGGAACTCTCTGCTGTTGCTCCATCCTTATGGCAAGTCTCTGCCTGAACCCCTAGGCTGTATGCAACATCCTTTAAAATTTAAGTGGAAGAAGCCATACCCCCACAGCTCAGGAACTCCGTTGGCCTGCAGAGTTAGCACGAAATGAATGTTGCCAAGGTTTGCTACTTATACTCTGTTCCAGGCACAGGTAGGACAGCGAAAGAACAAGGTGCCTGAATACAGGGATCAGACACTCAAGGCGGCTCAGGGCAGCAATGGCCGAGATCCTGCAAGTACCTCTCTGGAAATGCGGCCCTCAAAGTCTTAGCTTGTCTCAAAGAGCTCTAAAATGTGTTTTAGGGTTCTATGTGTACTAATTTTTTGAGTAAACAGACTTTTGGCCAAACCCTTGATTTATTCTCTTAAACATGCCTTTTCACTCTTTATGTGGCCGGGTTGTGAATTTTCCAAATCTTTACACCCTACTCTCTTTACTATATGTTCTATCTTTACATCATTTCTTTCCCCTCGTATCATAGGATACATAATTAAAAGTAGCCATGCAGATCCTTCAATATTTTCTTTAGATATTTCTTCCACCAGGCATCTTAATCTCTCTTAAGCTCCGCCTTCCTCAAAGCCCTGGGATATGGACACAATTCAGCCAAACTTATTGTCAGTTTATAACAAAGATGGACTTTACTCCAGTTTCCAACGAGGTATTTCTTACTTCCTTCTGAGACCTCATCACAGTGGCCTTTACTGTCCATATTTCTACCAATATTCTGATTACAACTCCTTGATTAATCTCCAAGATGTTCCATCTTTTCCCTCTAGTTCTTCTCTTCTTCTCATCCCTCACCAGAATTGCTATTAATCTTCTGTTCACAGTAACACAGAGTTTTGTGGCCTGCTCTTCTAAATTTTTCCAGCCTCTATCCATCACCAAGTTTCAAAACCATGTCCACATTTTCGAGTATTTGTTATAGCAACATCCCTATTTTCCATTTCCAAACCTTTGTCTCCATTAATTCTGTGCTGCTGAGACAGTACCAGAGACTAGATAATTTACAAAGAACAGACACTGATGGGCTTACAGTTTCGTAGGCTGAGAAATCCAAGGCCAATGGGCAGCATCTGGCAAGGGTCTTTTTGCTGCATCATCACACGGCAGAAGATGAAAGGGTGAGAGAGGGTGAGGCTAATTGGGAAAGTTGTCCTCTTATCAGAACCCCATTTTCCCATGATTAAAAATCCTACTCCCAAGATAATGGCATTAATCCATCCATGAGGGCACAGAGCTCTGGTGACCTAATTACCTCTCATCAGGTTTCAGCTCCCAACATTGTTGCTCTGTGGATTAAGTTTTGAACGTATTCTTTTTGGGGGACAAATTCAACCATAGCAGAGTTCAGTTATCTGTGAGTATACAATATCCTAGCTTAAAAGAGTCATTTTTTGTCTTTATCTATTTTCTGCCATATTTTCCTCAGTAGTGAGAGTCTGTATAGCTCCTGTCCAAGAAGATTTTTCTACATAATCAATGCCAAGTGTTTTCTGAAGAGGATTAGTATATATCCCTATAAGAACAGCTCCAGAACACATTGTTCAACAGTTTCTTTTCCCCTTAAGAACACTTGAGGCGATATATGAAGGGTTGCCAGTCACAAGCCTAGCATCACTTAAATATCAGGCAATTTTGTCCAGTTGTTATTAGTTTATTATATTTGCTGTTACTTAGTCGGATTGCCCATGAAAAAGAAACCTTCTAGTCTTTGTCATTCATTTGATATCTGTCATGAGGCGAAAAGAGAAATTTGCACATTTTAAAATACGAACATTGGTTGGACAGTACTTTACTATTTTGCAACACAGGCACTATTAGATATGAGGAAGAGCAATGCTTGGTAGAAAAGAGCTTTCCTATGAATTACAGAATATTAAGTATCTCTGTCCTCCAGGAAATAAATAAAAATAGCTTCTTTCCTCCAGTGATCGTTACCACTAGAACATCTCAGTTCTTTTACTAATAAGGCTTAAGTGTGGTAGAGGCATTAAATCACAAGCCCAGAGAACCACTGTTATACTTGGGATGTTTCTTTTCCCATTAAAATTAAAATGTGATGCTGCATATATTATAAATTAGTACATTTGTAACACATATGCAGAATTTAGCAGAGGAAAGTTCTAATCAGTCATAAATTCCTAAATAGTATTATTACAACACTCAGATTAAACCTTTAGGATTATTGCTCACTCTTTAGTAAGCCTGGATGATCTTCAAGAAATAAAGGGAATCATACTCTTTGTAGAGATACAAATAATTTTAGAAATAATTGCAATCTATTTCCTTTATTTTACAAAATATATGAGAAAATGTAAGTCAAACAGTGGCTATGGTCATATTTGAACCCTGAACTTGTGAAAAGAGGTATTCAAGACCATGCTTACACTAATGAAATAACTTAATGTTTCTAAGGAACAGGAAGTAAAAACCATATTTTTAAATGCTTTTTAGTTTATTTCCCAAACTACTTTTTCCAATTAGGACTATTACTGTCTTTTTGATGCAACAGATGTTCTGAGCCTGATTTTCCAAGCTTAGCCACCCGCCTGGGCAAAAGAGTTTAATTTAATGAGTTCAAAAAAAAAAAAAAAAAAAAAAATTCCTTTGTCTTCTTTTCCATTCTAGTTGGAATAAATAATGCCCAAACAGAACTTTCACACGTACATGTCATTCTCAATGATTAATGCCATCATAACTCCTTGAGCTGCTGACATTATCTTCTAACAGTGGTGTTCTGAATTGCAGTAAATATTACTTTCCACATTCTTAAAATGTCCCACTAATCATCAGTAAGATACTCAGTTCCTTTAATCACATTTGAGTACGAAATAATAGATTTTATGTGAATCTAATTTTTTGTGATAGCAATAATATCCCACAGGTTCGTTTTTAGGCCTTAGTTATAATAGAATGCCACTTCAGATCGAGAGTAGATCTTTTGTGAAATTCAAAATTTTTCCACTGATTTTTAAATTATTATTATATTTTAGCTCGCTATTCTCTCACAAAGATAATAAATTTATTTGGGCCCAATTTATTCTTCACAGACCCTGGCTCTTTACTACTTTGGTGCTTCCTGTTTCTCTGGGTAATTTCAAACTGATTATTGACAGAATCTTTACACAATCTTCTGAGCAATCAAAATTA
The DNA here is from genome assembly GCF_001604975.1 of Cebus imitator. Taxonomy (NCBI): domain Eukaryota; kingdom Metazoa; phylum Chordata; class Mammalia; order Primates; family Cebidae; genus Cebus; species Cebus imitator. The sequence goes on along the minus strand of NW_016107483.1, from coordinate 2,204,614 downwards.
AACTGTTCAGCTAGAATGATATATTTTTTCTTTATTATTTATTAAAAAGAGTTGCTACATGGTCTACATTTCTACTTTTTAATGAGTTTTGCCTTTTAGAGTCAGAGTTGTAAAGAACTTAAATCCTGACTTTAGGAATCTTAACTGTTAGTGTTTTCTCTTTACTATACTACCTTTCTACTGACTTCTACTCCTTTCATCCAAAACTGTATTTGGAAATAAACCTAATAAAAGTGCTCCCAGATTCTGTCATTTTTGATTCTGCCTTCTCTTTTCTACTTCTCATATTTGATCTGAAAAAAATGAGAAACAGTGGGAATCTCCCCTATTACATCCCAAGTTTTCTTATTCCCATTGTTTTTTTGTCTCTTGGCGTTAATTCATATTTACACTCACTATGATCATTCCATCCTCCATCCTCAACTGCCTCTTGAGATAAATTGCAGACCCAGATAACAAATCAGCAGGCTGGAGGAGGAGGTACGCAGAGATCAGCTTATGACTCTACACATAAGCATGGGTTACCCAAAGGCGGAGAATCTTCCCCAAATTTTCTGAAAGTATGAAAAATGTGGGTCATGTTTAAATAACTTTTTAGAAGGTAGTCAAACTACCTCCCTAAAGCTTTTAAAAAATCAGAAGCAAAACAGCAGCATAATAAATTTTGATTCAAAATTAATTTTTTCAAAAGGTTGTGGAGCACTGGTAACCAGGGAATTTAAAGAACAAATGCCCCTTGAGCAACTCGGGTATCATTTTTAAAAACCTGAAACTGATGTGGAAATATTGAATAAAGCCAATAAGATACACAGTTAATTATAAATATTGTTCTCATAGTTTGATGCGGGTACAAAGAGACTAAGAAGAATTTTTTTCCACATATGGAATAGTATTTTGACATATGACATATGTGCATACTTCCTTTCAAATTCACTTCCTGGTATAATTTTCTCAGTGTATTTATTCGGTGACATGAATAAAAACATTTGAAGTTCCTGTGGTGAATTTTCAGAAATACGATTTTTAAAAAGTCTATTTTGAGGAAAGGTCTACATTTGTTGTCTCAGTAGACATTTCCTTGCTAGGCTTTGGAAGATATAAGAGATTTGGAAGAAATATTTCTGATTGTGCTAATAATTTTCAAACTTTAAAGATTATGTAATTGATATAGTATAATTTTACAATGAAGTTATATGTCTTTATTTGGCACTGTACAAATAAATGGAAATCTGTTTCTATTCATTGTGGCAAATAGTTTTTGTTTTGCAGCTTATTTTTCTATTCCTTTGTATGTTTCCATATGCTGAAACGCTGTCCATAGTGAGCTCAATGGAAAATAAAATAATCAATTTAACGTTGCAAATAGGTGCCAAATAAATTAGTCCTGCTAAAGAAATGAGTGAATTGCTAGACCTCAGATCCTGAGGTTAGATGCTTATACAGAATATAGTGAGGTCTTGGGAAAAATGTACTTGCTAAGGTTATATTGCTTTTCACCTCTTATTTTCCTCTCATTATAAAACAGACTCTCAAATTGATAGCACAAGCACATACCTGAAGTTCTAGTTTTATGGTAAATTGTCCAAAATTTGTGATGAAATAATTTTGGACATAAAAGAATGAATAAAATACGTAGATTCAAAGATTAAACTTGGTTATGCTCAGGCTAAGTTTTATGGCTGAAACATGTGTGAAGACTTTAGATTCTTGCGAATATTGTCACCTTCACCTCATAAACTCCATCCTTTTGTCCTCCAAGAAAAGCATATCATAATGATCCTCATTGTTAACTAGCTAACATTTTGATGGCTAAAAAACTAAAATCATAAAATTTTACAGCCAAAGTTAGAAAAATAACTCTAAAATGGACACATTTCCTTGTCTTTTCATTTTCCATTTGAAATATATTGGATTTTTGTTTAAAGAAAAAAGTTCTGCATGTCTTACCTTGGTCTATCTTGTGTTATTCAACTTTAATAAGGTGAGTATTATTACATTCTAGAAAAATGTGTATTTCAGAACACCGAGTGACCTGTACAAACCTTAATGGTGTAGGATTTACAATAATTTCTCTACAAAGGTGTAATAAAAGGTTAATGAATGTTAACTTACTAATTAAAATGTATTAGCATAACATTATCTTACATTAAAGATATTCAGATATGAAATTATGGATTGCTTTTATTTTAATTTAGCTTTCCTATTTTAGTTTCTAATTTAGGAACTCTGACATTTAAACTTTTTCCTGCTACTGAAGATATCAACTGTGATGACTGATGAATGTACCATAAATGTTATGACCATGTGGTCTGAATTTCTATATTCTATCTATATTCTTTGGAGCTGTAACTAATTTAGAATAGCCATATACCTAGTGTTATATTTAGTTATTAACAAGTGTGCAATGTTTAAATAACACTGGATATACATGCACATACTCTTTCTGTGGATTTCTGATTATGTTTTAAGGATAAATCCCAGAAGAATGAAAGTGTCTTAACCATGTCCTGAAAATTTGTACCATTTGCCTACCTTCAGCTGGTTTTTCTGTAATCCTCATCACAAGACATCATCATTTCTTAAAAATAATATTTTTCAAGTGAATTAGGAAAATTCATTTTGTTTACAATGCTGTTCAAAGAGAAATTTTAATTTTTCTATCACTTAAACATGAAAAGACAAAAATAACAATTATTTTATGTATTTACATAAAACAAATTTACATAAATGATTTAATTTCTTTAATTTCAACACATTATTTGTATCTACTTTTGTTTCCGCTCCAAAGTGAAAAGTTCTCCAATTTAGACAATCAGTAAACCCTGTGTCACAGGTTAATAAAATTTAATGATTACACACAGTAAGGAGGTAGAGAATTATAAAATTTTAAAAGATTTTTCATTTTGTGTCTTACCCATTCACTTATGCATTCAATTACAAGATATTGGGTAACTCCTATGCTCCTAAAATGAGACTCTGTGTACAGTGGTTTCTACAGTTTACATCAGAAAAATATGTGTGTCTCATACGTAAAAGGAAAATTAAAATTGAACTTCATTAAATGTGACAACATCTGCCTCTACTCATTTACTCATGTTATAATATTTCTAAAATATGAGGAACTGATGAATTGTTGCTATCACCCTCATAAATTATTTTTGTATAGAATGAAAGTGGCACATAGGAAGCTAAACAACATGTGCAAGGTGACACTGCACATTAAAAGTTGGGAAAGGAACCATGGTATACTGATTTCACATCTAGTGTCCTTTCTATGACTGGAATATGTCACAGCAGCAATAAGACCAATTTTTATGGATAAATTAGAATATTTTGATATGGCAAAATATTACCTTATATAACAAAAAAGTGCTTATATAATTTGCCTTTAGACTATGACTTTTCTTGTATTCTGTGTTTGTTTCTCCAATAGATGGCAAACTTACTGCTCATATTGTACTTTTATGATTTAACAGTCTGGTCAGCTACAGAAAGCCTCCATTTATTGGGACTTTAAGAATATGCCACTATTTTAAACAAGCTGTGCTTTATAAAGGGAATATGTAAGTTTCCTCGCTGGTTGTTTAAAAAAATAAGTCACTTGTCAATGATCATAGCAATATGTTGTAAGTCAAATCAATATTTATGCTAATCGGGAAATTTTCTTTTTCTAAATATGTTCTACACAAGTCTTCTATAGTCCTTTAATAGATAAAATGTTATATAACCGTATAAATAATCCAGTATTACATATTTAAACTTTCATGACATACTTTCTCATATTACTGCTAGTTTTATGTCTGGGCCTACCTTCATATTATTCTGCTATACATATTTAGACCAAAGAATAAACTGTTAATAAGTGATTTAATGTACACTTCAAAGTAAGATGTATTCTAATCTTCTTTCTCAACTTTCCTGATAAAGGAAATTGACTGTATTATGTAGATATTTTTTAGCTTCCTGAACACTATTTTAAAATGTTGATTTAGGAGAACTTCATATTCTAGACTGAAATAATCCTAATTTTTAAATTCCATTGCTTGAACTGTTGTTGTAAACCAAAAACCAATTTTCCAAATAGCATGCAAGCAGTAGATTATTTCTGAGAAATAGTCTAATTTTGTTACAACCATCAAGCAATTGGAATGGTCCATAGATGTGTGCATGCGTTAGTACTTCTCAGGTTTTATCAGAGCGTTCTTTGAGGTCTTCTAATATCGCATGCATAGTAACTCCACATTAATAGCTCATGTGAACTGTTCTGTGGTGTGATAAACAGATGTTATGTATCTCTAAAAGCTGAGTTATTAGCCACAGCTTCCAGAAAAGACTAAGACAGTGCCTTATTGAGGTACAAAGAATCTCTCACTTTTTAACCTTTTAAGTGAAAATGCATAGCTACATTTCATTCATCGCCGTTAGTACTTGGCTCACTGATGTTTTCATTGCTACTCCAGTCATTTTCTGTGGAAATTCAACATCGATCTATCTAAAATCATTGATCTGCTCAACTTCTGGGTCTTGTCTTCATCTCTTTCATTCCCACGTAATATGCATTTTATTTTTGTTTTATTTATTTACATTTTCAAGACAATGTCTCACTCTGTCCCCCAGGCTGGAGTTCAATGGCACGAAATGGCTCACTACAGCCTCAACCTCCTGGGTTCAAGTGATCCTACCCCTCAGCCTTCTGAGTAGCTGGGACTGTAGGCATGCCACCATACCCAGCTAATTTTTGTTTCTATTTTTAGTAAGGATATGGCCTCCCTATGTTGCCCGAGCTGACCTTGAACCCCTGGCCTCACGCCATCCTGGGATTATAAGCATGAGACACTACACACCAGACAAAAATTTGCATTTTGTACATCCCACTTTACTTCCACGTTCTAACTTTCTCCTTTACTTACTAAAGTAATTCCACTCCAGCCAGCTTTCAATCTTTCACAGGCCTCCAATAATTGACTCTGTTTTTCCTCACCAAATCAATTTTTCCTTTACCTTCCTCCACACCCTGTCCTTGCAGCCCTCCTCAAGCACCCAAGATTCCTTAGATTCCTTGGTGGCTATGTAGCCCTATAGCCAATGTCTTTCTAAGGCCCTGGTCTTTTTTTTTCCCCTTCACCCTCTGACCTCGCTCCTGGCAAAACCCCAACTATGGTTAAATCCAACCATTTATCCACCAGTCTCAGCAGCTACTTATGACTGAAGAAAAATTCCTTCCATTATGTGAACTGATCTCACTTTAAATTTATATTTACAAATCTCAAAATGGGCATTCAGCACACATGGATATTTCAGCACATCTCTCCAAGCTCTTCAATTGCTATTTCCACACCATTTTTCTCTTCCCAAACGTACCACAACCCCTTACTCTACCCTGAAGATCATAAATCAAATATTATTGAAAACATTTATTGTAAGAATTGACCTTACTTTCCACAACGAATTCACTCATGTATCTGCATCTGTACCTAGATAGCTTTTTCTTTCCTCCTGCGACATAGAGATGTCAGCTATTATCTCAGGCCAATTTCTTCACATGTGGTTTGAAGAACCTCGTTTGCTGTCATTTATTGATTGTCCTTGCTCTACAATTAGGCCCCCTCTCTCTCTATCATTAAGTTTTTCTTACCTCTAAATTATTCCCAACAGTAAAGTAAACAATGAAAATGTTTTAATATCGCTCTATGTTTTCGAAAATGGCCTCACAGGGCTCACCAGCCATCTGCTTCTATTCATTTTCTCTATTGAAACGCCTTAGAAGAATTCTCTATATTTATTGATCTTATTCTTGCACTTCTAGTCCTCTTCTCAACCCATCCAATACGGGTGCCAAAGCACCTCTCCATGTCACCGAAATTGTGCCTCCAAATGTCCACTCTGTTGTCCATTCCTTCCTTCTCAGCAGAGCGTCTCTCTAAGCTGCTGTAACACCACCCTCTTTGGAATATCTTTTTTTTTTTTTTTTTTTTTNTTTTTTTGAGACAGAGTCTCACTCTGTTACCAGGCACCAGGCTGGAGTGCAGTGGCACAATTTCGGCTCACTGAAACCCCCGCCTCCCAGTTTCAAGCAATTCTCCTGCCTCAGCCTCTGGAGTAGCTGGGACTACAGGTGCATGCCACCACATCCAGCTAATTTTTGTATTTTTAGTAGAGACGGGGTTTCACCATGTTGGGCAGGATGTTCTCGATCTCTTGACCTCGTGATCTACCACCTCGGCCTCCCAAAGTGCTGGGATTACAGCCTTGAGCCACTGCACCCGGCCTGGAATATCTTTTTAACCTCACTGGCTACTTCTTTCAATGCTGGATTTTCAATGATGGATTTCTCTAGACTTCCTTTAAGCCCTTTTTTCCTTTCCAAGCTACAATTTCTTATTATGTAAACTTTTCCAAGCCTATGACTTGAATTAACCTTGCATCATATCTCCAGCTCTGCTTTCTCTTTTGACCTCAATACTTGTACATACTATCGGCTACTTCATATCTCTGCTGGTGTATTTAATGTAAAAACTTTAAATATATATGAAACAGAATGTTTAGTCATCTCTCTACAAGCAAAGTGAATTCTCTCTTCCTTCCTCCTTCCTTCCTTCCTTTCTTCCTTCCTCTTTCTTTCTTTCTCTCTTTCTTCTTCCTTCCTTCCTTCCTTCCTTCCTTCCTTCCTTCCTTCCTTCCTTCCTTCCTTTCTCTCTTTCTCTCTTTCTTTCTTTCTTTCCCTCTCTCTCTCTCTCTTTCTCTTTCTTTCTTGACAGGGTCATATTCTGTCACCCAGGCTAAAGTGCAATGGTGTGATCTCAGCTCCCTACAACCTCCACCTCCCAGGCTCAAGTGATTCTCCTGTCCCAGCTTTCCCTGAGTAGCTGGGATTACAGGTGTGTGCCACTACCACCCGGTATTTTTAGTAGAGACAGAGTTGCACCATGTTGGCCAGGCTCATCTCAAACTCTTGGCTTCAAATGATCCACCCACCTTGGCCTCCCAAATTGCTGGGATTACAGTCATGAGCCGCTGCACCTGGCCCTCTCTTTATTTCAACTTCTAAGAATCATGCTTGTTTTCTTTATTTTTCCTGCAGTCTACAAGCAGCATGTCATCACTTCCGTTGGCATATCACTGCCACACATCTAGAATCTTTTCACCCTCTAATGTCTTTATAACCGAATCTCTAACCTAAGCCATCATGGCTCACCTGGCTTAAAGAGTGGGCAAAACGAACTTAAAAGCTTAATTCATAAATTTTTTTTTCATAGCTCAGCACCCCTCTAATTCCTCCCCTGAAAGTGAAAGGCCATGTAAGACCTGCATCCTGATTTCCTCTCCATCCTCGGTTCCCAACAAGACTTCTTTCTTTCTTTATGCTTTGACCAAAATAGTCTTTCTCCCATCACTTATATATATCAAAATTATCCCTGTCTTGGAAACTCTGGAGGCTTTCCAAGAATTTCCAAGCTCTGGAGATTTTTTTTCTTTCATATTTTAAATATCTTCTTACCACATAGGTTCGGCTTAAATGTATCCAGAGGTCTTTACAACTACTATTAACTAGTCAAACTCCACAAAGTTTCCATTTTAACTCGAAATATATTAGTTATGTATTTTGTTTATACATTTTCTGACTGTCTCCCCTGGGATGGAAGCTTCATGAGGTAAGGGACTTTGTCACACTTGTTCATCAACACATCTGTAACACCTAGAATAATCCTTCTCAGGTAGTAGGGTCTCAAACATATAGATAAAAATTTAAAGACAGGTTTGAAACATGAACACCTCATCATACATCAAATTATTTTCATTCATAGTCTTAATGGCAGATATTCAGTCTTATGGAAATCACACTTTACTTAAACTTTTTAAGATAACATATTAACTTGTTAAGGCTGCCATGATAAAGCACCTAAGATTGTATGGCTTAAACAGCAGGCATTTGTTTTTCCACAGTTCTGAAGGACAGAAGTCTAATATCAAATGTTGGCAGGATTGGTTTATTTTGAGGCTTCACTCCTTGGTTTGCACACAGCCACCTTCTCTCTGTGTCTTCATATCAACTTTCCTCTGGACATGGCTGTATCCAAATTTCTTATTCTTTTAAGAACACCAATTATATTGGATTAAGACTGATCTTAATGACTGCTTTTTAACCTAATTGCCTCTTTAAAGATTCTATTTTCAAATACAGTCACATTCTGATACATTGGGGTTTGAAATTCAATATCTAAAAATTTTAAGTGAGGGAGGACACATTTCAGTTCATAAGATATATATATATATATATATATATAGAGAGAGAGAGAGAGAGAGACAGAGAGAGAGTGAGAATAAGAGAGAGAGAGGACTGATAAATTGTCACTCTGTTGCCCAGGCTGCAGTGCAGTGGTGCAAACACAGCTCACTGCAGCCTTGACCTCCTGGGCTTAAGCAATCTTCCTGCCTTAGCCTCCCAAGTAGCTGGGAACACAGGTGAAACCCACTCTGCTCAGCTAATATTTTTATATTTGTTTTTTTGTCGAGACAGTCTCACCATGTTGCCCAGGCTGGTCTCAAACACATGCGCTCAAGTGATCCTCCAGTCCCAGCCTCCTGAAGTGCTGGGATTATAGGCATGAGCTAACATACCTGGCCAAGAAAAAAATTAATAGATGATAATATGTGCTAGTCACATAGTAGGTAATCATTTTATATTAGAAATGACTGTTGTTTCCATTTTTTTGGTAAATATTATTATTTTTTCTATTGTGTGTGTGTGTGTGTGTGTGTGTGTGTGTGTGTGTGTGTTTCTTTTCTTATCATCTCTCTCTCAAGCTAAACTGCCTCCATATGTAGAATGAAGGTAGAGAAAGTAGAATAATTAATTATATGGAGCATGTGCTCAATGTGCAACCTCTGTGTCCTGAACATCAGAAGCCCTGCTCACATGCTACAAAGTTCCTCTGGGTCACAATACTCAGTTTGTCAGAAAGCTTATGACTGTTTCGAATTGGCAGTCATGCATGGGGAGTGAGCAACAGTGAATTATCCTTGAGCACTTTCTATGTTTTCTTCAATCTGGGGGACGTTAGAAATGTACAAAATATGGTTTCTGACCCTAAAGAGTAAATAATTCAATTTACAGGTCTGCAAGCTTTTAGTTTAGACTTTTTTTTTTTTTTTTGTAAAGGACCAGACAGTACATATTTGAGGCTTTGCAGGCCATATGATCTCCATTGCAATGATTCAACTCTGCTGTTGTAATGCAAAAGCAGTCATGGACAATACATAAATAAATGAGCATGGCTGTGGTCCAATGAATATCTATTTATGGACACTGAAATTTGAATTTCATATAATTTTCACATGCCATGAAATATTATTCTACTTTTGATAGTTTTCAACAACTTAAAGTTTCTTTGTAGCCTATGAGCCTGCATAAATAGATAACAGACTACATTAGACCTGAAGTCCATAAGTTATCAACCTCAGACCTAGCTTAAAAAATGAGAAAATACTTTGGAAATGTATTGTGACTAAGACATAAAATTTATTGCTATGTTTTGTGGCATGGCCTTTACTTGATTTCAGTGATCTAAGGCTATTAATACTAATATGAAAATTAATTGTCTCTTAAGCATGTTAAAATGGGGTTTGATAGATCCTTCCACCTTCTACCCTATCCCTCAGATGAAAACTACATAGATCACTATTATTGTCACCTAGATTGTTATTATGTTGTTCATATGAGCCCAGTCTCTAACCTCTAGCTTAGACCATTTGACTTTTTGTACACTATGGGGACCCGGGAAGTGGCAATTCTCAGAGTCAATTCCTTTCTGGCAATTATTCAAGAATCCCAAGTAAAAGTCATTTCTTGTCCCTTGGTCAAGCAACTGGGTATTAAAACCTGAATAGGAAGACAAGTATATGGAACATAGTTCTAAATGCTGAAGAAGTAAAATTCCCAGCCCGTAGCCCATCTGGGAGTCGAGTTGCCAATAAAATCTCTATGAGTAACTCCAATTGTGCAAGGCATCCACAGCCTTCTTAGATACCTTACTACTTTCATTCACCTGACTTGCCAAGACTTTGCAATGCCAATGTTTAGATGTATGGGATCATGAGAAGTAGCATAGGTGTTTGGGCAAGTGGGACAAGTTATCATGAAAGAAAACAATGAAATTTAACTGGGATCACTTCTAGTGGAAAGGGTACCTGGGTAAAAGGTAATGCCCCAGTAAATAGTTTTATGAAATAATTTAGAAGTTCCCCAGATCCCTTCTATTTTTCAAGCCCAAAAATTCTTAAAAATAAGCTGGCAAATAAGATATGTTTGCCTTTTATTTATGAAATTCAGTGTGCATTCACAGTTATAAAGTTTACCTGTTACAGCATAAAGAGCCCTCTTTTTGATATTAGCAATTTTTAAATTATAGACACTAAGAAGCATTAATCTCTAGATTGAGAATTTTTTTTCATTTTTCCTTTTCCTGTGAAGTGAATACCTGCAAAATCCACTGCCCTAATTCATAATGCTATACAAAGGTTATATCTCATCTATAATCTTTAACTGTAAGCTACAATTCTAGAAGGTAAACATCAGCTCAATAAATAAATGACTATTTGAGGTGTACATATGTAATTGGCATATTTCTTAAACATTGGGTGGGTAAATTAATTATTTTTAACCACACATGCCATACAATAAATAATGTTATTTAGTATTTACTCCTTTAAATTAGTTTTCTATGCTTTTTAAAGTTATGTCATGTTTAATTTTTCAATTGAATGCAAATCCTTTTTGAAAATAAAGAGGTATAGCAATATAACTAAGAACATAAATTTAATATTGTACTTCTATACCATTAATTTATAATGCCAGATATGAATATGTGGAACAAGGCATATGCCTCGTAACAGTGGTAATGTGATCAGTCTAAAATCCAAAGTCAAAATGCACATAAATTTCCTATTTAATAGCCTTGAAGGCAAAAATTTTTTTTCTCAATTGCCTTGTATTTGAATATAATCTTTATTTTTTTCATTCCCTTAATATAATTGTCTTTGCATGCAGCACAACGGCTAATGCCATCACTTGTTTTACATTTGTTTTGCTTCCTGCTGCTGAATGAACAACCAGTGTTTACAGATTAGCAGCATTTGTAGTCTTCTGACTTTTACTCTTTCAAACTGGCGAATGAGAAGCACTTTATATTTGATGCTCTGGCATTTTTGGAGTAGCTAGGGCATTCACAGTGTAAACCACTGTTATTCATACTGTAATAATTCCTTTGCCGTTAAGTCATTACTAGTAATCATAGCAGGCTTGTAGCACAATACCTTATTTGGGAATGTCATGTGAGATGCCCACAGCAATACAAAAAATAAAGGCTAACTAGTCTTGCTTAGGAGGGGATTTATCACTGCCCCCTGGCAGAGGAATCTTTTGGGAAGTATTATGTGCTTCTGTGGGGTGGATCATATGATCTGAAATGTAGCAGGTGCTCTAAGCCTCCAATTAAAGGTGCTATGAAAACTCAGCCACATGCTGTTTCTTTTATAATTTATCAACAATCCAGTTGTATTATCTCTATGCACAAAGCTTTAGCAGAAAGTATTTTGCTAATTAAAATATTAACCAATGTAAGTACACATAAGCAAAGACCACAATGAAACTGTGGAAATTTCACTAGACCCCTCTCCCTATTTACCTCCCTGATTAAAGGCAAACTCAAAAGGCAAGTTCACTTTTCCTACTACAAATCTTTTGCTGAGTGTCTGTAACTTGCTTTGAGATCATTCCTTTTGAAGCAGTTGTTTCAAAGGAAAAGTAGAATGAGGGCTTCTCATTGTCAATCCCAAGGGCCTCAAGACTTCAATATAGGCTGCCCCAGTTATGAAATCAACACATTTTCTACCCAGACTTAAGCCCCATCTCAAGAGGGAATTTGGAAGTTTTTAACACGTGGCTCCAAATAAAGAAAAGCACCAGAGGGAAAGATGGCAAAAATGAAAGTTCTAAAACTATCTTTGAATGAGCTCATCAAGTCACTTTGCCCTGTGTGCTCATGTATGTATGCCTCTACTGTTTTAATAAAAAGGAAATAATGATACCCTATCCAATGGGTGCTAAGAGAATAAAATATTATTAAGAACCAAAATTTGTATGGCATCGTAGTGCTTACAAATCTAACATCTGCATATTTGACCCTCACATGCACGTGATGAGAAGTGGTAAGAATGGATGTAAGTGAGAAAACAAAGTATAAGACAGATTAAATGAATAAACGAAGATCACATTACATACAAATGCTAGTTTTCTTAAAACTAAATAGCAAATTCTCTTTTCAATACACCTAACATTCAATATCAAAATTTTAAGTTATTTCACAAGAAAAAAAAAGGTTTAAATACAAACTAAAAGCTCTTTCTAAATTCAAAATAATATTTTTTGAATTCTCTTAGTTGCAAGAACCGTCAAAAACATTTATAACATCCTCCAAACTGCTTGCTCTAGAGAACAAACTAGAAAATTCTACAGACTCTCTGAGAAACTCAAGAAAAAAAAAGCAAGTTTATTTTCCTTCCCTGTGGAGTGCTAGATTTTTGATTCAGATAATTTTTAAACTTTCGAATAAGCATGAAAATAAAGATCCAATTAATAATGTTGGCAAGAATTGGAGTGGTGATACCAACCACAGTCACTCTCGGAGCTATGGCTCTATGCCCTAATCTCATGCTTCATTTCTGCTCTGTAGTATACCCTCCAAAGATGTCTATATCCTAATCCCCACAACAGGTAAATATTGTACCTTACAAGGCAAAAGGAATTTGCTGATGCAACTAAGATAAATGCTCAGATATGAGAATCTCATCTCAAATTATTCTGTTTGACCCTATCTAATCCTGAGTTCTTAAAAGCAGAGGACCTTTCCCTGCTGGGTCGGAGACAGAGATTCAACAATTGAAGAACAGTCAGAAAGACGTGAAATCTGTGTTTTTTAAGATGGAGGATGAAGCCTATGGGCCAAGAAATGAGTGAGGGTAGGCTTAATAAGCTAAAAAAGATAAGGAAATGTTTTTTAATGACTAGAAAGAAGGCAGCCCTGTGGACATCCTCAGTTTAGCAAAGTGAGACTCATGTCAGACTTTGAACTACAAAGCTGCAAGATAATTTATTTCTGTGGTTTAAGCAACTATATTTGTAGTAGTTTGCTATAACAAAAATTAAATAAATAAACTAATATATGCTATTTTTAAAAATCTCAGACCTTATTTGTTTGAAACTGCAATGTTGTAAGTTGTATCTTGTTATTTTGAGTAGAATTCAGACATTGACTCAGAAAAATAATATGGACAGTATTTATATGTAGACATGTATAAAATCATAAGCAGATTATAAACACTTATCATTGATTCAACCTGAGTTTGTTATCATAATTGTTTATTTTACCGGAATTTTTATACCATCCTATGGTGAAGTAGTGATTCCATGGGTGATTTTTATGTCATGTCAACTCTGGGAACTGAAAAATTTGATTTAATGAATGTTATATTCATTTGATGACTAACATTTTGTTTGGCAATTAATTTATCTTTTCATGGAATTGGGTGGATATATTTTTTTAAACAGGAAATGATTTTGACATTAAACATATTGCTTCTATAGAAGTGGCAAAATTGGTCATCATTCACAATAACATGACAGAAAGATGTGTGGAATAGTATGATTAGTTGGTCACTGTATTTGAATTAAGTATGCCTTCTGTAATATAATGGACTTCTGTTTTGAAATCCTTGAAAAGCAGTGCCGGTCATGTGAAGATTTTAATAAAGAAAATCTACCTGTCATTTGGCTTTTCTGTCTGACTTTTTGATAAATAATTCTTCTGTAATACTTGAGAAGAATATTGAATACCATTGATGAAATGAGAAGTTGCTGTTACATTCATAGTTAATGTTGTGCATCATGCTTACGGTGGATTTTCTATCTGCACATGTGCTTGATTTGGCTGGCTCAATTGTTACATATCATTCTTGATCCATTTCAATCCTGCTTTGAGACAATAATGAAGTGAACTTAAATATTTTACATGTTACATTTTTAGCAATATATACAAACGCATGAAAGCGTTTTTTCCAGAACATTGAAATATTACTAATATTCCTTTCACTTACTTCTTACACTGATGAAATTCATAAAACATGTGACACAGCTAACTGCTCCTGGCAAATATTTATAGGTTTAAGAAAACTATTAATTAATTGTTTTTATACTGAAAATATTATGACATGGTCTATAGCCTCAATTTAGAGTTCAAATTACCCCATTGACTCACTTGCCTTTAGTGTTTCCAAAAGTTTTTTTTTTTTTTAATTTCATCTGAAATGTCCATACTTTGGGGAATTATTTCATAAAACTCTCATTTGTAAATTAGAATGTCAATGAATTAATGCACACTGAGAGATGTGTTACCTTATCATCTGGAACAATGAAATTGACTAGTTGAAGGTTTCTCATCTCTGAAGAGAGGGATGCTTGAAAAAGAAATCTAATCAATACAAGAAGACTGTTTTAGTGAACCAGTTTACTCTTCTGCACTGACAATGTCCTTTGAGATTTTTCTAGTCTAATCGCCCACATTGAGATAGTGACTACTATGTCCAAAGATGTTGAACCCAGAGTATCTAGGAAAGGCTGTGTAAACAATGTTGGCATTAAATATTTGTGGTACCTGACTTTTTACAAGTAACCAAGTGAATAATCTATTCAGAGTTAATCAAGAGTTGAATGAAAATGAACTATTATAAGAACTTGACATTGAAACAGACTTAAATGACTTCTAATGGGTGACTCACTGAGCAAAGCATAGATTATAGAATATCTAATATAATCTTTTCAATATACTTTTAAAATATCATTTCTGAGATGTAAGTGTATTAAAATCAAGCCTTGTGATTATGCTGTTGATACTAGTAATTACAGTATTTACATTTGTATATTGAATTGTCTATGATTTCACAACATATTAATCTAAATCTATGCCCAAAGTTCTTTCAACTACACCTAAAATTAAATAATATTTTTAAATACTGTTTTATCTTAATACCCAATATGAGTGCACTAGGATAGGCTGGAATACCAGTCTCCACTCTGAGAATGTCCTAAAGGTGGATTGAAACACTTTCTTGAACAACATGTGAGCTAACTCTGGTTGGTTATTTTTTCCTGTTCTTGATTTCATGAATATATATCTATTTAATATGTTTCCACACTAACTTTAAATGTAATGTGGTACAACTGATTTGTTTATACCTTACCTCATATAGTTTTATTTTGCTCTTGCTAACATGAGAGGTTGCAGAAAGTTTTAACTAATTTTCTCAATCTCTTGTCAGTTATGCCTTCTTGTGATTATAAAATTCACATTCTCCTATTGCCTCCAAAACACCAATACATAATATTTTATTCTTTCTCCACTCCCCTGATTTTATTCATAATATTATAACATACCCCCGACAGCCACAAATATATTTTGAATCTGTAATTTTTCTATAGTCAAATTTCTAAAATAAATCTTTGGGGAACATAAAATGATAATATTAAACCACTCACACCCACTTGCCCTCTTCTGCCAGCACTCACTGGGTTCACTGAAATCACCTGATGGGATTTGTAAAGTGGTCTAGCCTTACCAGCAACTCTTTTGCCACAATTAGTGTCATCTAACTAGCATATCATTATAGAGATCTTATTGTGAATAATATTACATATAAAAAACATCACATGCATTTGGTTTATTTTATAGGTAAGAACTAAACGGTCTGGAGATATTAAGTATCATGCGGAAGCTACGAAGTAGCAGAGTCAGTTTGGACCTCAGGAAGTCCTATCCCAGCTCGTGGCTTCAAAGTTCACCTCACCTACTCTTTCCCTCCTTCCCTTCAGCGCCCCCTACATCTAGCCAGGTGACCTTCATGCCTTAAACGCAACAGACACTGTCTGGCCTTTCCCAGTCCATTCTTTCTGCCTGGAATGCTCTTTCTTCAGACACTAGGATGGTGAATAGCCTTATCTCCTCCAAATTTTTGTTCAAATATTCCTTTTCTATGATACTAAATACACATCCTATTTAGAATTGCAACTTGCCCATCCCCAAACCCTGGCACTCCCAGTACCCTGTTTCCTATTCTTATTCATTCATAGCTGTTGTCACTATATGCCTTTTTTACTCACATTTCTCTAATATTTTAAGTTCCTTAATTAACTTCCTTAATATTTTAAGTTCCTTAAGGGGAGTTTTCTGTTTTATTCTTTGGAGAAGAATCTGTTTTGGAAGGGCGTTCTCTATTTTATTCTTGAAGGGGAATCTGTTTTGCTTACTTATGTATACCAAATGCCTAAGGCACATAATAGTCACTCAATAAATGTTTGTTGGATGAATGAATACATGAATAATGATCTCTGCCCCCTTTATGTACTTTCTAATTTTCTAAAATCCAATGAAGAGTTTTACAACTGTCTTCATAAGGAAATCTTCAAAGTGGATTCATTTTTGTCTCTCACTATTTGGGAAGCATCTAGATACAGTGATGTCACCTACCTTTTTTCCCATACTGAAAATAAGAATGACAATTAGAGTTTCTGCATTAACCTTCTGAGAGCCAGGGCCTTGTGAGTGTGTCTTGCCATTTTTGGGGGATTGAAAATGGCTAAATGTGATTTATATAAAGGGAATGGAAAGAGAATATACTGAATGTACAAACATTACAGAAAACAAATGTGATTGCATTATTCCACAGTCACAAATTGAACCTAACCATAGTCAGTTGCTCACATAAGTGTATGTGAAAATTTCAGGAAGAATTCTGCCTGAAGTGTTGAAAGAATTCTGCCAAATATTAAAAGAATCTTATAAAAACTTGTGGAGACAGTGTGGGATAGACGTTTACCTCTTCATCACAAATATGTAAACTCAAAGCTTCTATCTCTCTAAATGTAGTAATTATTTTCCAAATGAATTGTAAAATTTTAATGTTATATTATTTGATACAATGTAGAATCTGTATTCCCTTGATCACCAAAACAAGATGGATTACTTCTCTGCATCCTATTGGGCACTGACTGTTAGTAAATCATTTGGGATTTTACAGCCATGTAGAATCACTTAATTCAGGGTGCTGTTAACCAATATGAATGCGATTAAATATTTTCTCTGATATGCATTCATTAATAATTTACTCAAGATTACTTTCATTACGTAAAAGTGACAGAATTTCATTTTTTATTTTACAACAGTAGTAGACATCTGTTACTTATTGGTCACTCAGCTTTGGAAGCATTTCTTAGGATTGAGATATTCACTCCCCACAGTAGAACTTTAAAGTGTCAGCAATGGCATTCCCAGATGCTCTTGCAATAAATATTCAGGTACATAATCTAGACTTTTGCCAGTCAGAGTCCTTCATCTCAGACTTTGAAATTAAAGCAATAACAAGGAGACTCAGAGTCAACAACAGAATTCTTCTTGATGATGAGAAGCAGAGGCAGCAAAGACAGCAGTTATATCTAATTTTCAAAGGTAGTCATAATAAGAGGCTTAGCCCTGGAGTCAAGTTGGCAAGGTGGGGAATGTGAGTGGCAGTATTCAGAGAAAGTGGTAGGGACTGTGGTGTCATTACCAATCTCTCAATGATGTTGGGTGAATAGCCCTCAAGCTTTGTTCTCTGGCCTTTCCTGTGATTTCAAGAGCTACTCCATGCCTTCACAATATTTACGTTTCTGATTCTTATGCTTAAATATCTAATTTCTAATAAATATAAGATTCAATGATAGATTCCAATAAATAGTTGCTAGAACATAATAATTGACATAAAGCAGTGATATATTCATATTTCTAGGTACAAATATAGTTGCAACCTATATTTATGTCACATCCAACATTTTAAATCACTTCTAATTTTGTTATTGAATATTTAAACATAACCTAGTAAAATTAAATGAGCAAAGCAAGGTACAAATGATGTAAGGTATAATTATCAGTCTTATTGATGTCACCAATACAGTTGTGGAGCAAGTTACAGTATTTATACAAGTTTCAAAACCAAAAAAGTTCTATTAGGTAATCTGAATTTAATTTCTCAAAGTGTGATCACCCCTAATAGGCAGCACAACTAGATTCTATTGTCTCCAAATGTCAAGCCTTTAAAATGGTGGAGAGAATGCTAACTGGGACTAAGGAAATTGTTTTTAAAATATTTTCACACTTCATTCCATAAACCAAAGGTTACTTCTGAAGAAAGGCCTTAGAGGAGTGCAATTCGATTATTTGTATCTCATAGGATAAATGCCTGAGGGGATGAATACCCCGTTCCCCATGATGTGCTTATTTCACATTACATGCCTATATCAAAACATCTCATGTACCCTATACATATATACACCTACTTTGTAATCACAAAATTTAAAAAAAATTAATCCATACACTTCCCATGAAGTTGTCATGGACAAAGTGCTCTTGATACACAGTATTATAAGCATTTTCCATTTAAAGTAACAATATAGGAAGCAATATTGTAAAACGTTAATATTTATCATTCCGTTGAGTTTGTTATGTAGAAGTCCTCTGTGCTGGTCTACAAATATTTTAAAAAATATTTTATATTTTACAATTAAAGTGTTTTAATAGAATTAATAAATATTTCAATAGGATTAACCATTTTCTTTCATAAGAATGTCAGTTGTGCAGTACAAGTCAGTACACAGGACTAAGTGTGACATATTTTTGAAGTAGTTCCTTTTGAATTTTTCACATCTTAAAACTCAAACCATCTTTTACAAATGTATCAGAAAGCTACCATATATTTGACATGAGTTATAGATTAAAATGCATATGTGGATGCAGATATAGGTATATTATTTATCTGTACACATTTAAGTAACTTTCTCTGGCATTAGTAAGACTATTATTGCTATCAGTGCCTATGAAAAATACATAACAGGTAGTTAATCAATAACCTCTGAGAATTGTCCTGGGGATTTTTTATGGTCAGATCTTCATGTGATTGACTTTGTGGTTATAAATAGCTTTTTCAAATTGCCATTTGTTTTGTTTATTTTTAGTCTTAACACTGAACTCCTAAATTATGGTAACTACTTTTTCACCTTGTAATTAAATAGAGGAAAAATTGATATCAAGAGGTGGGTGCTGCTGACTTTTTTTTTTTTTTTGGAACACATATCAATAATATATTTATACAAATACAGCCCAAAGAAAACCAAACACCATTTCATACTTCACAATGGTTTTTGTATAATTTCTATACCAAAAAAAGAAAAAAAACCAAACAAGCCATTTTTGGACTTTAAGGAACTTTATACCTTAAAGGATTAATTAGGTCAGAAAAAGACATGATTTATAATTTATAATCACTTCAGTTAAATGAATGACGTATTTCACAATGACCTGTAATCCTATTTTGTAAAAGGGCAGTTTGGGATAACTTGGGGCCCTGAGCACACGCTCACCTCTTCCTCGATAGTCCCTGGACCTTGAGGAGTTGAATACCTTTAATTTCTGTGTCTCCGGAATGCATTTTCTTTTTATTGGCATCTTTTACCAGGCCTGAAGATGAGGCTTTAATTGCTGTCAGTGTTTAAGATTTAGCAGGACGTGCTGTCCTTTTTAGACCCAGGAGTCGAAACCTTATAACTCAATGTGACAAGGACTTAAAAGCACATATAGAAAGATATAGGGATGTAATAACATTAATTTAAAAAATTGTTTTAATCTCAGTTTTTTCCTAAGCAAACCAAAACTTAATAACAATGGCATAGGAATTGTTTCAATAAGCCATAAAATCTGTTAGACCAGTTACTAAAAGGCAAAAGAAAAGACCTTCTGCACTGCACAGAATATTATGTTGGAAGAAAACATTTCCTTTAGACCTTTAAGAAAATATTATTAACATCAGACCTCAACAAACAGAACTCGAAAAAAACTTATATGAGCTGAAAATGAGTTGAAGGAGAGCATTACTATTTCTGAAGGGATAGAAAACAAAAACTGGTAAGATACAATAAAAGTTGAACTTTGGGTTGAAAAATTAAAATATCTTATAATCTATTAAATCAATCCCTCAAGAAAATTTATTTGTTCTAAGCAATTATTTAATGTATAAGTTTTTAAAATATCAGCCCAATCTATAGGAAGACCACTATAATTTCCTTTTAATTATAGACAACTTGATCCTATAAAAGTTTTTTTTGTTGTTGTTGTTGTTTGTTTTTAAAAGACAGTCTTGCTTTGTCACCCAGCCAGGCTGGAGTACAGTGATATGATCTCTGCTCACTGCAACTGCAACCTCTGCCCCCCAGGTTTGTAGTTTAGCTTTGAAGCAAAGATAGTAACTTCCCTTTCCCAAACAAACTTCCTTATTGTTTATGGACTAAATTGCCTAAAGCCACAAGATTAGTACTTATGGTAATTTTACTGAATTATTCAGTAAAAATAGAAACAGGTAACACAATATAAAAGTAAGCAATTTAAGAGTGGAGATGAACTTGTCTGTTTACATTTTTGGGGTTTCATAACTAAAAACAGAGATTTCTCCCTAAAAGGGAGTTAGGAGTCTGGTGCCTTCTCTGTTTTTGTTTGTTTAATTTCTTTTTTTTTTTCTTTTTTGAGATGAAGTTTTGCTTTGTCACTCAGGCTGGAGTTCAATGGCGTGATCTCTGCTCACTGCACCCTCTGCCTCCCAGGTTCAAGTGATTCTCCTGCCTCAGCCTCCTGAGTAGCTGAGATTACAGGCACCTGCCACCACACCCAAGTGGTTTTTGTGTTTATTAGTAGAGACAGGATTTCACCAGGTTAGCCAGGCTGGTCTCAAACTCCTGACCTCAGGTGATCCACCCTTCTCGGCCTCCCAAAGTGCTGGGATTATAGTTGTGAGCCACCCCACCTAGCCTTTTTTTTTGAATTGTAGTCTCACTCGCTCTGTCTTCCAGGCTGGAGTACAGTGGTGCGATCTTGGCTCACTGCCACCTCTGCCTCCCAAGTTCAAGCAGTTCTCCTGCCTCAGTCTCCTGAGTAGCTGGGATTACAGGCATGNTATTCCATGGTGTATATGTGCCACATTTTCCCTCTCCAGTCTATCATCAATGGGCATTTGGGTTGGTTCCAGGCCTTTGCTATTGTAAACAGTGCTGCAATGAACATTCGTGTGCACGTTTCCTTATAGTAGAACGATTTACAATCCTGAACTTTTTTTAAACTAATATTTTTCCTGCTTCAGTCTTCATTTTTAATATTAATCTATTTTTCAGAAGCAGCTGCTGACAATTCTCCTACATTGTGTCATGACTTTAAGTCATGGAGACAGCCTAGTTAGGGATAAAATTAAATCTGATACAATTTTACTTGAATAAGCTCAAATAAAATTGACCTCTGAACAAAAGAATTAAGCATAAATTAAACTACCAAATCTCACAGAATTATTAACAAAAATGACATTTGATTGGTGGATAATACATTTTTTTTTATATAAATGAAGACTAAAGAAATGTGGCTTATTCAATAAGACAGTTGCCTTTCTTTCTCCATTTTTTTTTTTTTTTGAGACAGAGTCTTGCTCTGTTGCCCAGCCTGGAGTGCAGTGGCACCATCTTGGTTCACTGCAATCTTGCCACCTCTGCCTCCTAAGTTCAAGTGATTCTTCTGCCTCAGACTCCCAAGTAGCTGGGATCACAGGCGCCTGCCCCTATGCCCTGCTGATTTTTGTATTTTCAGTAGAGATAGGGTTTCACCATGTTGGACAGGCTGGCCTCAAACCCCTGACCTTGTGATCTGCCTGCCTCAACCTCCCAAAGTGCTGGGATTACTGGTATGAGCCACCGCACACGGCTGATAGTGGCCTTTCTTTTTCTTTTTTTTTAAGTTGCATTTTAGGTTTTGGGGTACATGTG
This sequence comes from Cebus imitator, assembly GCF_001604975.1. Taxonomy (NCBI): domain Eukaryota; kingdom Metazoa; phylum Chordata; class Mammalia; order Primates; family Cebidae; genus Cebus; species Cebus imitator. Next base: position 2,182,677 of record NW_016107483.1, on the reverse strand, counting down.
AAAAACATGCAAGCTTGTTGCATAGGTTCACACATGGCAGTGTGATTTGTTGCCTTTATCCCCATCACCTATATCTGGCATTTAAGTCTCGCTCTGTTGCCAGGCACCAGGCTGGAGTGCAGTGGTGCGAGCTTGGCTCACTACAATTTCCACTTCCCAGGTTCAAGCAATGCTGCTGCCTCAGCCTCCCAAGTAGCTGGGACTACAGGCACATGCCACCACACCCAGCTAATTTTTGTATTTTTTAGTAGAAACGGGGTTTCACCATGTTGGCTAGGATGGTCACGATCTCTTGACCTCATGATCCTCCCGCCTCGGCCTCCCAAAGTGCTGGGATTACAGGCGTGAGCGCCCGGCGATAGTTGCCTTTCTAAAAATATATATATACAAATTTTGTGTGTTCAAAGTTTGTTTAAAAATGGTAAACAAAACAAAACAAAACAAAACCCTCTTCTATTAAGAATCGGGGCATTCCTCTTATTTAGTACTATTACAATCTATCACCCTAGCATGATTCTTACAGTTTGTTATTAGGCATAGCCCTTTCCCCAAAATCTCTTTATTACAAAACAGTCCATGTGATTCTCTTTGGTTTCGAGTTGTGTGGCTAGGATGAGAACAAAGTGCCTACTTGGAAGTAGCATCTCAGCAGTTTTCCATGACATAACTACAGATATTATACATATATGATATATTACAAATATACTTTTCATGAGTATATTAAGTCCTCCAATAGAGAAGTAACATAAGTAATTTATTAGTTCTTATTAAAGACTGTTAACCCCAAATACCAATTCAGAAACTTTAAAATGAAATAGGAAAGATTTTCACTGAAACAAATCATACTATCAGTCTTTTGAAAGTTGATACCTTTGGTAAGACATTAGCTTTCATGCTCTTTAAAACATCTATGGTTCTGTAAGAATAGTTTTTTATTGGTTTTTGATCTATAATATATATGTGACTTAGAGAGACATCCTGTAATTGTTGTTCCATCAAATTAACAATTACAGGTTTTAGTTTTTCCATGATAAAAAATGACATAAACATATTTCCTTACACACAAAATTTGCCTGAAAAATAATCAAGCATTCAAGCTTAGTCAAACAGATTTATTTATTTTTATTTTTATTTTTTATTGCATTTTAGGTTTTGGGGTACATGTGAAGAACATGCAAGATTGTTGCATAGGTACATATATGGCACTGTGATTTGCTGCCTTCCTCCCCTTCACCTATATCTGGCATTTCTCCTCATGCTATCCCTCCCCACCTCCTCACCCCTCACCATCCCTCCCCTATTTCCCCCCAACAGACCCCAGTGTCTACTGCTCCGCTCCCTGTGTCCATGTGTTCTCATTTTCAACACCCACCTATGAGTGAGAACATGCGGTGTTTGATTTTCTGCTCTTGTGCCAGTTTGCTGAGAATGATGGTTTCCAGGTTCATCCATGTCCCTACAAAGGACATGAACTCATAATTTTTGATGGCTGCGTAATATTCCATGGTGTATATGTACCACATTTTGAATTCAACTGTTTATTTTTAAAGGCCAACAGTAATTTTATTAAGTAAAATCAATGTTAGAAGCATTTATTTATGTACTTTCTAAATATTTTTTTATGAAACAAAAATTAAGAAAATCTATGACCAACTTACCATGTTTCATGCTTTTGTTTCATTTTTGTGGATATTATCTACACATATTTTATTTTTAAAAATTTTTCAGCTTTCAATTTATAATTGACAAATAAAAATTATATCTATGGTGTAATATGTAATGTTTTGATATATGGATACATTGTGAAATGACTAAACTAATTAATGTATCTGTTACCATACACATGTATCACTATTACATGGTGAGAACATTTAAAATGTAATCTCTTAGAACTTCTCAACTGTATAATACATTACTATCAACTGCAGTCACTGTGCTGTCCCATAAATCTCCAGAGCTTATTCATTCTGTCTACCTGAAACTTTGTCCCTTTAACCAACATCTTCCCATTACTCACCCACCCTACCCCGCTAGCCTTTGGAAACCACCATTCTATTCTCTGCTTCATGAGTTTGACATTTTTAGATTTCACATATGAGTGAGTGCATGTAATATTTGTCTTTCTGTTCCTGGTTTATTTCACTTAGACAAACGTCCTTCATGTTCTTTCATGTTGCCTCAAATGACAGAAATTTTTTTTTGGTGGAGTAATGTGCCTTTGCATATATGTATATATATATATATACACATAGACACACAGACACACAGACACACAGACAGACACACACACACACACACACACACACACACCCCAAAGTTTCTCTACCCATTCATCTATTAATAAACACTTAGATTTATTACATATAGTTACTGTGAATAATGCTGCAGATATCTTTTGATCACACTAACTTTATTACCTTTAGATACATATTTTAAAAGAGTGATTGCAGAATGAGATGATAGATCTATTTTAATTTTTTGAAGATGCTCTGCACTGTTTTCCATAATAGTTGTACTAATTAACATTCCCACCAATTGTATACAAAGTTTTCCTTCTTTCTACACCTTTGCCAACAACTGTCATCTTTTCTGTTTTGGATAATAGTTATTCTAACAAGTGTGAGGTGATATCTCTCACTGTGGTTTTAATTTCCATTTCCCTGATGATTTGTTACGTTGAGCATTTTTCTGTAAACCTATTGATCATTTGTATGTCTTCTTTTGAAGACATGTCTATTCAAGTTCTTAGCCCATTTTTAAATTAGTTGTTTTCTTGCTAGTGAGTTGCTTGAGTTCCCTATATATAGTATATTAGCCTATTATTAGATGTATAATTTGTAGATGCCATTTATTATTTGTTTATTTGTGATTTTGCAACAAAATCACAAATAAACAACTCACTTTTTCAGAGAAGAGAAAAGACAAATATGACTGATACTGCAGAAATTCAACTAAATGCCAGCAATTAGATAAACTGGAATAAATAATAAATTCCTATACACATACAATCCACCAAGATTGAACCATAATAGTGAGTGAGTTTTTGTGAGGTCTGATGGTTTTATAACTGTTTGACCATTTGTTTTTCATACAGTCTCTCTCACCTGCCACCATGTAAGATGTGCCTGCTTCCCCTTCTGCCATGATTGTAAGGTTCCTGAAGCCTCCACAGCCACCTGAAACTGTGATTCAATTAAATCTCTCTTCTGTTCAAGTTACCCAATCTTGGGCATTTCTTTATAGAAGTGTAAGAACAGAATAATACAATACCAAGTGTGATTTATCCCTGGAATGCAAGAATGATTCAAATATGCAAATCAACTAATGTGATACATCATATAAACAGAATGACGGAAAAAATCATATTATTTCAATGAATATGAAAATAGCATTTGAAAAAAATTCAACATATTTTCATGATAAAAACCCTCAAAAAAACTGCTCATAGAAGGAACATACCTTAACATAATAAGAACCATATATGACAGACCCACAATTAGCATCCTACTGTATGGGGGAAAATGGAAAGATTTCCTCTAAGATTGGGAAGATGACAAGAATAGCCACTTTGAATACTATTACTTAACACACTACGGGGAGTTCTAGCTCATGCAATCAGACAAGAGAAACAAATAAAGAGCATCCAAATTGGAAAGTAATAAGTCAAATTATCTTTGGTTGCAGAAGATAGGATCTTAAATTTGGAAAAACCTTAAGACCCCACCAAAAAAATGTCAGAACGAATAAACAAATTCAGTAAAAGTGCAGGATATGAAACCAACATACAAAAATCATTAGCATTTCTATAAGCCAAGAGCAAGCCATCTGAAAAAGAAATTTTAAAAAGTAATCCTATTTACAATAACTACAAATAAAATTAAATATCTAGAAATTAAAAAGAAGTGAAAGATCTCTATAATGAAAACTATAAGGCATTAACACAAGAAATTGAAGAAAGCACAAAATAATGAAAAGATATTCCTGTTCATGAATTGGAAGAATCAATATTGGTAAAATGTCCAAACAACAAAAGGTAATCTACAGATTCCATGCAATCCTTATCCAAATGCCAATGATATTCTCCACAGAAATAGAAATAACAATCCTAAAATTTATATGGAACCCCAAAGGACCCAAAATAGGCCAAAGCAATCCTGAGCCAAAAACAAAAACAAAACCACAAAAACACCCGGAAGAATCACATTACCTCACTTCCAATTCTAATACAGAGATATAGTTACCAAGACAGCATGGTACTGGCATAAAAACAGACATATAGACTCATGGAACAGAGTAAAGAACCCAGAAACAAATTCATACAACTACAGTAAACTCATTTTGACAAATATGTGAAGAATATATATTGGGGAATAGATAGTCTCTTCAACAAATAGTCCTGGGAAAACTGGGTATCCACATGCAGAAGAATGAAACTAGACCTCTATCTCATACTACATATAAAAATCGAAACAAAATGGATTAAACCTAAGACATCAAACTCTGAAACTACTCCATGAAAACATTGGGAAGATTCTCAAGTACATTCTGGGCAAAGATTTCTTGGGTAATACCCCACAAGCAGAGGCAACCAAAGCAAAAATGGCCATATGGGATCACATCAAGTTAAAAAGCTTCTGCACAGCAAAGGAAACAATCAACAAAGTGAAGAGACAACCCACAGAATCGTAGAAAATATTTGCAAGCTATTCTTCTAACAAGTTTAATAACAAAAATGTGCAAGTGGCTCAAACAAGTCTAAGGAAAAAAATTCTAGTTATCTGCTTGCAAAATGGACAAAAGATCTGACTAGACAAAAGAAGACATACAAATGGCAAACAAGGGTATGAAAGGTACTGGACATCATTGAGCATCAGAGAAATATAAGTCAAAACCACAGTGAGATATCATCTAAGTTGAAATAACTTTTATGCAAAAGACAAGCAATTATCAAAAGCTGGTGAAAATGTAGAGAGATGGGAACACTCATATACAGTTGGTAGGAATGTACATTAGTACAACCACAATGGAGAACAGCTTGGAAGTTCCTCAAAAAACTTAAAAGTGACTCTATCATATGATTAAGCCATCTCACTGCTGGGTAAAGACCCAAAAGAAAGGAAATCAGTATATTGAACAGATATTTGCACTCCCATATTTACTGTAGCACTATTTACAATAGCCAAGATTTGGAAGCAGCTTAAGTGTCTGTTCTCAGATGAATGGATAAGGAAAATGTGGTATATAAACACAATGAAGTACTATTTAGCTATTAAAAAAAAAAAAAAAAAGAGAGAGAGATTCTGTCATTTGCAATGGCTGGTTGGAACTGGAGATCATTATGCTGGGTGAAATAAACCAGACACAGAGAGACAAACTTGGCAGTGTTCTCATTTATTTGTGGGAGGTAAAAGTTAAGACAAGTGAATTCGTGGAGATATAGTTTAGAAAGGTGGTTGCCAGGGGCTGGGAAGGGTAGGGGTGATGGGTAGGAAGAAAGTGGGGGTAACTAATTGGTACAAAAAAAATAGAAGAATGAGTAAGATCTAGAATTTGATAGCACAACAAAGTGACTATAGTCAATAGTAATTTAATTATATATTTTAAAATAACTAAAAGTATATAATTGGATTGTCTGTAACACAAAGAGTAAATACTTGAGGTGATAGAAATCCCATTTACCCTGAAGTGATTATTATACATTTATGCCTGTATCAAAATATCTTTTGTACCCCATAAAATATACACTTAGTATATGCTCTCAGAAATTAAAAATTAAAAAGCAACATGTATATATATACACACATATATATGTTGAAATGTTGTATAGTTGAAATGTTCATACCACCCAAAACAATATACAGGTTCAGTGCAATCCCTATCAAAATTTTGATAACATTTTTCAGAGGCAGGAAAAAAAAATCAATTCAAAGATATGTGTGGAACTGTCTAAGACCCAGAGATAGTCAATGTAATCTCAAGCAAAAAGAACAAAGTTGCAGACACCATACTGTCTAATCTCAAAATATACTGAAAAGGTTTGGTAACTAAAATGGCATTAAAAATGAACATACAGACAAATAGAACAGCTTATAAAGCTTACAAATAAATCCGTGCATTTATGGTCAATCCACCTTAAGTTTCCAGGAAAGGACAATGAGGAAAGGACAATTTCTTTAATAAATAGTGTCTAGAAATCTGAATAGCCACATGTAAAATAATGAAATTGTGTCCTTATTTCATATCATTTACAAAAATCAGCAGAGAGAATAAATATATTTTATTATGCAATAATTTTAGTTAATTGATTTTTTAGTAACATTATCAGTATGAAAAACTATTTCAAGTTAACAATTTTATTCAGAAACCTGAAGATAAAAAAAATGTGTTTGAATAAATAAAATGTAATGTTTATTAACTTAAGCCAAATTAAGATCCTAACCCTTTACATATCCCTAAGAAATACTTTGTTTTGATCAATTTAGTTAATTATTAATGTGAATCATTATTGAGCATAGGGTAAATAATAGTTAATTAACTATATTACATTTGACTTACATTTGAGTATTTCCTTAAGAAAGGTTTGTGTATTTCAACGTTGTTTCCAGCTTCCCAATAGTCCATAGATTCAGGGCAAACAACGGCCATTGAATCTGGGATTTTAAAATGGTGATGCTTAACAGCCATCAAATTTTATTGGGATTTTAAAAGAATCTTTAAATTGTTTGATGATTTCTGATCAATGTGTTTTTACTGTGATCGTTAACATAAATTCTGTTTCAAAATTCAGAAGATAAGTTAACTTCATGGCTTTAGTTCCTTCAAAGGTAAAATGGCAAAGTCAGATTAATGGGTCTTCAAGTTATCTTCCATATCTAGAACTTTGTAAATTAACAGTAGAATCATTTATGCCTCTCTTCCTTTCACCCCAAATTAAAGCTAATTCTACACATAATAAATTGTTGAATGTTGAATATTACTAAATAAAGTGAATACATTAATAGGTAGATATATAATGTTAGGAGGGCAAAAATAATTTACATATAAAGTAAACTGGCTCAATGTTTTCTAATTTGTATTTATTATTGTTACATAAAATTTCCATGTTGTTATTATAACCACTTAAGATGATATAAAACTGTCATAGAAAGCCAACATGTTCAAATGATCCATGTGTCAATGAAAATTCCTCTTAAAAAAAAAAAAAATATATATATATATATATATATATATATATGTTCTGGTAACTTGCCACTAAAAAATAATGTTCAATGTTCTTATTTTTTAATTATACTTTAAGTTCTGGGGTACATGTGCAGAATGTGCAGATTTGTTATGAAAATACAATTTATATATTTTGTAATTTTAGTTTCAGTATAGGAAACACAATTGTCATTGATCTGTCAAATCGTTTCTTTGTGATGACTATAATGAATAAAATGTATATATTTTCCGTCTTTATTCAAATGCTTTGTATGAATTTGCTCATTTAAAAATAATAATTTATGATAACACTGCTAAAATACAAAAATAAATAATTTTTCAATATGTAGAGTGAATGACAAATTTAAATAGAAATTTTACCTTTGACTTTTAGGAATGTCTTTTTTTTTTTTTTTTTTTTTTTTTTTCTTGACTAATACAATTTTAATTGGCCAGAAAAACATGTTTAAACAACAAAATAATAATTTGGTAATATAATCTAAAACTGGAGTGCTGAGAAATTTTTGTTGTTTTCTACACTGTTCTTTATTTTGTACTGTGAGTGCCATTCATTCCTTTTTAAAAATTCCCCTGAGTATGCACAGTGTTGATTGGTTCAATTCATGGGAATGACCCATATATGCATTGAAGGGCCAAATTTAGCCTGGAATAATAAAATCAGCTTGTACTAGGCTCATCACAATGTTAATAAGTGATCAGATGCATTTTGTATTAGTGTTTGTTGATCAATAAAGTTCAAAAATATCTTTTAGGCTAAGAGTATTTTCCAAAATGGTTAGGTATTTTAACTTATGACCTGCCAATGATGCATTTACATTATATACAGTATTTGAAATAGGATAGATTCACTGGGTCTTCATATACCAGTTCCCTGGGTCAGTCTGAAAAGATTCCTGCGACAGATCCTGGAAATGCGGCCTGGGGGAGAATGTTAGTTATGCAGGGCATTCACAAATGTATGCAGTGCCACTCACTGACATCTACAAAGGGTCCATTTTATAAATTGTCAAAGAAGTCATTGTGGCGGAATGACACCAGAGAAGAGCTGTCAATTCTATTATTAAATTGACATTCCGCACATGCTGCTTTTAGATGGAGGCCCTTAATGAACTTATTCTCCCTCCTTTTTTCCCCTGCACCATTTTGCCTTCTTTTTTATCTCCTCTTCAAATAGACATCAATTGGTGTTAAAGTGTTGGACAAGTGAGCCCTACAAGAAGCCATCCTTCTGGTACATTGACAGCTATTTCAAACACCTGGGAAACAGTCTTCACAACATGTCTGTGGCTTCAGGATGCTGCAGTGATTCCTACAAAAACTATGACATCTCCTGGGGTATTGTCAATCAAGCATTTGAGGGTAAAAACAAGAAAAACAAAAAAAGCGTGTTTTAAAGCAAGATGATAAATAGTAATGTAATCCTGTTTGTGAAAAGGAAGAAGAGCAAGGTATTGTCTTTATCTGCAGAGCACAACACCCAGCTCTTGGATGTTTTGACAATGAAAAGTAAAGGGCACATGTCTTAGTCAAAACTGCAGGTTTGATACAAGCTGGTTGTTAATTCTCTTGGGAATCTCCATTGTTCTCCTAGTCACTGGAATTGTGTGCTAAACAAGCATTCAAAGAAGAAAGTGCCCTATCATCCTTGTTCATTTGTTTAATGTCATTCTTACTGTTACACATCGTCCAAGCATGTATTTACCAGGTAGCCAGTCTTGTTATCCTGCCTGCTGTGAATCCTCTATGATGATGACAAGCTCGAAGGGATGGCTAACTTTTGTTCTCAGGAGTGTCTTGTGGTGGATAGCCTGTGACTGGCAGCTGTTGGGAAGAAGGACAAGGAGACTTTTACATTTGTTTACTGCCTTGACGTTTCCCAATTCCTTCTCACATTGACTATTGTTATTTGTTGAAAAGCTGAAATTCCTGCCCTTCCAATGCAGAACCCACAGAACTATGGAGCTATAGGACTATGAAGAAATCATTATGAGCAATAAAAAGTAGCTCAGGTTCGCTGCATAATGAAATATTCTGACAGTCTAGCTACTAGAATATGAACATTCCTGAGTCTTAAGAAGACATTTCATCTTATGTTACTCTTTGTCTGAAGCAGAAGCCTTAAATATTTGTGTATTCTCATTATGTTCTCAGCAGAATTAGGTCTCCATTAAATTTTTGAGTTGTGTCCCATCTGTTTTGTTTTAAACTTTTGATTTATTTTTACAGCCAGGATTTCTTATTATTTCTTTTTACAGCTGGTAAACTGGCTGAGTAAAATTAAGATTTCTCTGGTAATAAGATGACATATTCACTTAGAGTTCTGCACTTTTAAATGGTTGATTTTTTAAATATTCTTTTTATATTCTTTATTTTAGCTTGTTTACTGCTTAATAATTGCTATGACTCATGACTTTATAATTTGTTGCTTGACTATAAAATCTAAGGGTTTTTTTACTACAAATCTAAGAGTGATAAAATCTGCGACTTAGAAACCATGTTACAGAACTTTTCTGAATGAACAAGCCAAACTGATGGAATCCTTGTGCCCAATGTGATCTAAAGCTTTCTGAAAAATATTTCACTGTGGCATATAATTTACTCAATATAAATAGTTTCTTTTTTTTTTTTTTTTTGAGACGGAGTTTCGCTCTTGTTACCCAGGCTGGAGTGCAATGGCGCGATCTCGGCTCACCGCAACCTCCGCCTCCTGGGTTCAGGCAATTCTCCTGCCTCAGCCTCCTGAGTAGCTGGGATTACAGGCACGCGCCACCATGCCCAGCTAATTTTTTGTAGTTTTATTAGAGACGGGGTTTCACCATGTTGACCAGGATGGTCTCGATCTCTTGACCTCGTGATCCACCCGTCTCGGCCTCCCACAGTGCTGGGATTACAGGCTTGAGCCACCGCGCCCGGCCAATATAAGTAGTTTCTATAGTGCTATTGAAAAAAAAATGTCTGTCACTTACTGGCATTAGGATGATGGTATTTTAAGCCCCTTGATCCAGAGCCTGTGCTTCACAGTCAAGACCAAAAGCCGAGACTAAAGCACAATTGCGCTTCCCACTTAAAGAAAGGTTGAATGATGTATAGTCTGAGGAAAAAAGTCACTATGTCTTGAGATGCAGAAATATGTACTAAGTGATGAACTAACTATATTTGTGTGTGTATATGTGTGTGTGTATGTATATCTTTATATACGTGTGTATATATACATTTTATTTCATGTTGTTTAATAATAAAAATATCTAAAACACTTTAAGATAAGAAAAACTTTGCATATGTCCAATATAATAATTTTAAGTATTTTGAATTGTGTATACAACTTAGATGTTTCTCTTCTTTTTCACCTACCAATTTCATTATGTCTCAAAACAATGTATATGATTGATATAAAGCAATACTGCAAAAAATTCAACAATGTTATTGAAATTTTATCTTTATTATGTGATCACAAAATCAATAAAAATCATTATTAACAATGTTATAAGATTCTTAGACCTTAGACATTCCGCACAGGAGAGAGACTCTGTAAATATTAACAAGATATGAAACGTGTCAGTGAGAATTCAAGTCTTCAAACCCATCAGAGAGTCCATACTGGGAAACAACCATACAAATGTAAGCTGTGTGGAAAGGACTTCAGTTGGAGGTCAAACCTTCAAGCTCATCGTAGAGTACGCATAGGAGAGAAACTGTATAAATATAATACCTGTGGGAAGGGTTTCCATTGGAGCTCAGGGATTCTAATTCATCAGAGTCCAGAGTGGTGACAAATTTCATAGAAGTGAAGAGTCTGGTAAGGATTATTCTTTACCAGAGAATTTACAGAGAAATGAAGTTTTGTAAAGTGGTTTTCTGTTTTGTTTTGAATTCCTCAAATGAAAGCTAAAATTTTCCAGTCACTAGAGTTCTTTCAGAAAAAAAAAAAAAAAAAAGTTCTTTTGAAAATGTAATGTCTCTGCCCAACTTCAACATTTATAATGGGAAGGAGACCACTCAGCAGAAACATTTATTGAGAGGTGCCCCATTAGTAAGACTGTCAAAACTTTAACATCAGTCATTGTGCAGGAGCTAGGGCTTATAAAGTATAAAAGTGGTCAGACATTTAACAAAAGTACAATAATGAATCAATGTCCACTGGAATGTGAGCTAGATGAGAAAAGGGACTTTGTTCATTGCTAAGCCTACAAAACTATGACATTGGTGCTTTTTGCGAATGGAGTATATGTTTAAAAATGTATTAAGCTCATTTCAAAAATATATGTATTTGAAAGAGGAATCCTGCCAAAAATCTTCATAAAACCACTCCAAGTAAATAAATATTTTTTAAATGTAGAATATCCAGCAATATTGTAACCTGAAATAATGTAAGTTTAGTTGCAATCATATTAGAATTGGTTTCTATTCTTTGCCTCTTCTCTCTTTTTTTTTTGAAAATTGAGATGAGGCCTCACTATGTTCCCCAGTCTGGTCTCGAACTGTGGGCTGAGGGAATCCTCTGACCTCAGCCTCCTAAGTAGCTGAAATTACAGGCATGCACTATGATGCCTCATTTGGCCTGTCTTAAATAGGCTATGATGGATTTCTTAACATTTGCTCTCATTCTATACAGTATAGAATCAGTTTAAGTTTAGCTTTATAGGCATGTGTGTGTGCGTGTGTACTTTAAATGACAGTACAAACTGATAAGCAATGTTTCTGCTTAACTTTGCAAAAAATAGACAATTGCATTTTACATCATTGAACTTCTACTACTGCCCTATGTGTTAAGGCAAAGTTTTACTGTTATATTGGGAAAGTGTCAGAAATGGTTACTGATGGCAGATACTTTTTAACAAATGTCATTTATTTAAAAATCTGACGCTTATTGTCTAAATAAAATAAGCATAACCTCTAATGCTGAATCCAGCTGTAAAATTTTGGAATTCTATCACTGTAAGCACAATAGAATTATACTTAAAAATAAGGAATCTAATATTTTTCATTTTAGAGAAAATACATTAATAAAGGCACAGCATAAGTAAAATGAAATTATAAGATTACATTTCAGAGACTATTTCATTATTTTAGCATATACATATACATTTATTATCATTTCTAACATTCTACATGTGAAATTTATACAAATCTTTTTTTTTCAGTTATCTATTCAGCAAAAATAAGCTAGCATTGTATATAACATTATGTTATAGTACTGGAGGTATAACCACAAACAAAGAGAAAAACATCCTTGCCTTCATGAAGCTTATATTGGACTACAAAGAGATAGCAATTAGCAAATTAGTAAATTGTAGGATTATTAGACAGTAATAAATGAGACAAAGCATGAAAGGAGGAGGCAGTGATTTTTAAACAGGATGATTAGGAAAGCTATCTCTGATAGCTTTCAATAAAACAATAAAAAACATACCTGCACAATTTCAGGTAGAAATTTCAGGAAGACTTGAGTCATGTAGGTAAAACACACATTATCTAGCAGAAGGCAGACCCCTGAGGCAAGGTTATACCTGGCTTAGTTCAAGAAGGGTGATGATACAGCTTGAGTACCAAGAGCAAGGATAAGGGTAGTAAAAGATAAGCTCAGAAATATAAAGAAGTTCCGATTATGTAAGGATTCGTAGGGTGTTCTGCACATTTTGAATTTTACTCTGTAAGAAACGGAGGTCGTTGGAGAGTTTTGGACAAAGGAATAATAATAGTTCAATTCTGTTTATATTTTATTCTATTCTATTTTTTCTTTTAGAGACAGGTTTTCACCATGTTGGCCAGGCTTGTCTCAAACTCCTAACATTAAGTTATCCACTCGCCTCGGCCTTCCAAAGGGTTGGGATTACAGGTATGAGCCACCACACCTGGCCCTGTATGCAGCTGAGATGATTTGCTGACAGTTTATACATGGAGTGTGAAAGCCAAGTATTTGCCCCAAAGTCCTTCACCTTGTGAAGGTGCAAGAGAAAGGATGGAGTTGTCATTACTGAGACTGGGGCAACTATCTAAGGATCGTTTGATGAGTAAAATGAGAATATTTATTTTAGGTATGTTATGTTAAAGATACCTATTACGTAATTAGATATATATCATAAACAAATAAATGTACAAGGCTGAAGGTCATGGATGAAGCCTATTTAAGAAAACAAATTTGGAAGTTTACCTCCCATATAAACTATACAGTTGATATATAACATCAAGAGACTAAATGAAATCACCTACAAACTATCTACCTATCCATCCATCTCTTTCCATATATATCACAGAGAGACAAATGGAGATAAAGAGAGAGAGAGACAGGAAACTAAAGGATCGAGTTCTGAGAAGTCTGAGAGCTAAGAGATTAGGAACAAGACAAAATACTCAAAAGGCATAGGCAGTGAAGTATAAGAAAAATCAGAAGACTGTGTATCCTAATAGCGAAGCCAAAACGGTGTTTGGAAGAAGAGGGATAGCTCAACCCTAACACAGGTCAAAGATGAATAAGACTAAGAATTTGACATTGCATTTAGCAACAGGGAGGTGATTAGAAATCTAACCTTGAAAAAACTGCAATTTCAGTACATTTTGAGGGAAGAATTATAAACATAACTAGAGTGCTTCTCAGAGGGACTGGGGGAAATGGCATTGGCTCTAGTGTAGTTTTGGCATTCTTCATAAAATAGTCATAGCAACTAGGATAGCAAGACTAAAGATCCACAATGTCTACAACAAATAGTGATTAATTCTTTGTGGGAAATCAGGTTAATTAATAGTGGCCAGAGAAGAAAAATTATTCATATTTTTGCAACCCAGAAGTAACTGGTGAGCAACAGATTTATTGTGACCTGACTTTCAAAATAAATAAGCTAATAAACAAGGAGTTTTAAAATTCAATTTTTAAAGTATAATTTTTAAATAAAATGAGATTTTTGTGTGTGTGTGATGTATGATACGGTATAGGATGATAATGACTGAGTTAATACTATATATTGTGTAAAAATGTTGACTATAAAACACTACAATCCTTATTTACTAAATTTAAAATGTACAAATATAGGAAAACTAAAAAAGTAATGAACTAAAAAATATAGATAAATGAATATATGGATGGAAGAGTAATACAGAAAGACATGTTAGTAGTACTTATCTTAGGAATAAAAGATTGTGAATTAATTTGTTCTATCTTGTTTACTTTTCTGTCTTTCAAATTTTCTATTATAATTACATATTATTTTTCTAATTAAACTAAGAAAAGTACAATAATTTCAGAGGATTCTCGTTGCTTTGAAATGAATGATAACGTTTTCTCATGAGCTATCCTCCTCCAAGGCTTATTTGCCACACTGGCCCTGGAACCCTGCTCCAGAATTAATGGACTATTTTTAAATCTCCAAATAATGTATGCTGTTTTAGGCCTTTGCACCATTGCAGATATTACCTGCCTATTAGTAATATCCGACTCTCTCTCACTTACCTGGTGAATTTGCCACGAGTTACCTTTGAAGCCTCCCCTCAAATGTTTGTTTTTCTAAGAAACATTACAAAACAGAACATATTTTTAAAATTTGTTTTATAATTATGTTAAATTTTTGTGGATACATAGTAGGTGTACAGATTTATGGGGTACATGCAATGTGAATTAAGCACATCTTGGAGAATGGGGTATCCATCCTTTCAACCATGCATCCTTTGAGTTACAAATAATTAATTACATTCTTTAACTTATTTTAAAATATACAATTATGTTCTTATTGACTATAGTCACCTTTTTGTGTTCCCAAATAGTATAACTTTTTTATTCTTTCTACTTTTTGTACCCATTGACCTTCCTCACCTTTGACAATACTTTTTCCTCTATCTTCTTTGAATCCCTTATTTCTCATTGTTCTAGAATTAAGAACAGCTTATTTCTAGTCACCTTATTCCACATACATGTCCAATCAAATTGAGAACAAGAATGAAAAGAGGGAAGAGGTCTTTTTATCAGGTTCATTGGAGACATAATTTAGCGATGTTCTTCAAACTTGCATCTACTTGATCTACGTGTTTTCATTTTGCATTTGGGTCATTTATTTCCATGCTTTTCTCCACTCTTCACTTGACCTGCCTCGGATAGCACTGTGTCTTATTTGCTTTTGTATTCTTAGTACCTAGAAAGCTACTACCACAATGGAAATGCCTAATAAATATTTTTCAATCCATAAATGAATATGTAGATGAATATTGGAGTGTTTGAGGCATAGCTCCTGCCTTTAAGAAGTTCACAATTACAGGACTTAAAACAAATGTATAAATAACTGTAAGACAAAGAAAAACTATAAAAAGCCACAGATAAAAGCGTGGATTTATTTCAAAAGTTATTTTTACTCTATATTATTCTAATGTGATGGAAGAGTCATTTTGATTTAAACTGCATCTTCATTATTGAGTTATCAAATGCCAATAATAAGAACATATATGGGATATATTAACCGGGCACGGTAGCTCACTCCTGTAATTAATCTCAGCACTTTGGGAGGCCAAGTCAGGCAGATCACCAGCCTGGCCAGGATGGTGAAAACCCATCTCTACTGAAAATACTTAGCTGAGCATGGTGGTGTGTGCCTGTAATCCCAACTACTCGGCAGGGTGAGGTAGGAGAATCACTGGAGCCCAGAAGTCAGAGGTTTCAGTAAGTCAAGATCACACCACTGCATTCCAGCCTGGGTGACAGCATGAGACCTGATCTCAAAAAAAAAAAAAAAAAAAAAATATATATAATTTATCTATTGAGGTTAAACCAGTGTTGTGGGTGTGCAGTAAATGTCTCCTTTACCTAGCTGGCACCTTTATAGTCAGAAGTAGGAAAAGCAAGCCCATTCTTTACTATCTTTACTACATAAATTATTAACATTTTATATGATACATCTAAGCCTGACTAAAAGCCTTTAATGATTTCCTCTGTGCAAATATATCATTTTAGCTTTTCAATCTTCANAAAAAAAAAAAAGAATACATATATATATATAATTTATATATATTTGTAAATATATATATAGAATATATATTTATAAATATATATTTATATATAGAATATATATTTATAAATATATGTTATATATATATATATGTATCTGTCATTTCCATGTTTAATCCCAGGTATATATATAAAATCCCAGATATATACATATATCTGGGATTAAATGTGGAAATGACAAGAAATTTGGGGAGCAAATCTTTAAAATGAGAGAGATGATATTTGTTGTTAAAGATATAAATTGACACAAGTATTCTCAAAATAACTGGTAGTACTTACTAAAATTAAGTAAGGATATGCTCTTTGACCCAGGGATCACAGTTCCGGGTGCATACCAGAGAAATTCTCACATGGGAAGTATGAGAACAAGCGTGCAGATTTTCACTGTGGTCTTTATTCAAGGGCAAGAAGAGTAGGTGAGTAAAATGAGGTACACACACGTATGCCATGCAGCAATTAGAAAAAACAACTAAATGTGTTTATAAAAATGGATAAATCTTAAAAGCAGCATTGAATAAAAAGTTATATAATTCAATTTCATATGTAGAAATTAAAACACACTTATCCAAATGACTCTACACATTTTATTAAAATTACATAAATAGTTAAAGACATGTCAAACACAATAGAATGGGTTCCAACTTTATGAGACCAAGGAAAGTAGAGTAAAGAAAAAGTAGAACAGGAGATGAGGTGTGCATACACTAATGAGCAGTATAATTCATTAAATTTCCTGTGTGTTTTACAAAATTATGTGTTTATAAGTGATGGACAGTAGCATAGAAAAATTTTAATAGACAACTTATAAACAAAATATAACATTAGCAGCCAAATCATGCTTAAATTTTTAGCAAATTAGAGACAAATTTTTAAAATATACACGTTTAAACCTGTTTATAAAAATTTTATGTTACATAACCATTCCTGTAATGAAGTTAGAGATTCACCAAACCCTTCTTTAGGATCTTTTTGTTTATTTGGTTTTAAATATTTTATGTTTTAAAACAATGTTATATTTAGATAAAAATCAGATTGTCTGTTGGGGAGACCAGTGTTGTGATAAAAATTTACAATGTAGACCAAAATATAGTAAAACAGTGTATAGAGATGCCAACAACTCAAAATTTATAATTACTATGCATTTTAATTGCATTATTTTTAAAAATTATAGTAAAAAATAGGACTATCCAAGAAACTTAACTGGAAAAATACACATAACCAATTCCTAAGAACTTATTTATGACTAATAATATATGATTTTTGCATAATTGGATGATAATACCAGGAGTTTGAAAAACATAGCAAAGACAGTATTGATTTAAAAAACTGTCTCAGCTGTCTATACAACTTATTGATTCTGACATTTTATCCATTTTATCTGATATCTGTGGATAATAGAGTTATTGTGATGATTAAATAAGTTAATATAAAATATGTAAAGAGCTTACAATCTCTGTGACAGAGTAATGCTACAGCTAGGCATTATTCTGCGAACCTTTATTTCTTTACAATTCGGATATGATAAACTTGTAAATTTTCCTCAACTCTAATATGTAATAATATCTGGTTGATAAGATTACGAAAAGAATCAGTATGTTTATTTAGAGTTCTAAGCAGACCTCACTTAGAAGGCTTCTTAGTTCATTCTTGCTGTTATAGCAAAAGACTGGGTAATCTATAATACTGTACTGGCTAATCCATAAAGAACAGTAATGTATTTCTTGAAGTTCTAGAGGACAATAAGTCCAATATCAAGGTGCCAGCAGATTTGAAGGAACATGGGCCTGTTCCTAATGGGTGGAAACTTTTATGTGTCTTCACATGGACCAAGATCAAAAAAGAATGAACACTATACCCTCACATGGTGGAAGACATGAAAATTTCAGGAAGCTCTCTAAAGCCTTTTCTATAAAGGCATTAATCCCATTCACAAGAGTGGGTTTCTCATGTCTTAATCACTTCCCCAAGTGCCCACATCTTAATACTATCGAATTGAGAATTAAATATTAACGTGAATTTTGAAGAGACACAAACATTAAAACCATAGCGGAAGGTAATGTTTAAGCAGATATTCAAAGGAAGGGAAGAAATCAGACCTGCAATTATCCTGGGCAATAATATTCTAGACAGAGAAGGTAATAAGTGAGAAAAGCCCTGAAGAGAGATTTTACTGGCATGTTATAAGGACAGCCAGGAGACCAGCATGTCTAGAGCTGAATGAATGAAGAAGAAAAAAGGGGCCGGGCATGGAGGTTCACACCTGTAATACCAGCACTTTGGGAGGTTGAGGCGGGTGGATCACCTGACGTAAGGAGTTCAAGATCAGCCTGACCAACATGGTGAAACCGCATCTCTATTCAAAATACAAAAATGAGCTGGGCATGGTGGTGGATGCTGTAATCCCAGCTACTTGAGAGGCTGAGTCAGGAGAATTGCTTGAACTTGGGAGGTACGGAGGTATCAGTCAGCCAAGATTGTGTAATTGCACTCCAGCCTGGGCCACAGAGGGAGGCTCCATCTTCAAAAAAATAAATAAATAAAAGTTACTGCCTATGCCTATGTCCTGAATGGTTTTTCCTAGGTTTTCTTCTAGGGTTTTTATGGTGTTAGGTCTTATGTTTAAGTCTTTAATCCATCTGGAGTTAATTTTAGTGTAAGATGTCAGGAAGGGGTCCAGTTTCTATTTTCTGCACATGGCTAGCCGGTTATGCCAACACCATTTATTAAACAGGGAATCCTTTCCCCATTGCTTGTTTGTGTCAGGTTTCTCAAAGATCAGATGGTTGTAGATGTGTGGCATTGCCTCCAAGGCTTTGTTCTGTTCCATTGGTCTATGTCTCAGCTTTGGTACCAGTACCATGCTGTTTTGATTACTGTAGCTTTGTAGTATACTTTGAAGTCAGGTAGCCTGATGCCTCCAGCTTTGTCCTTTTTGCTTAGGATTGTCTAGGCTATTCAGGCTCTCTTTTGGTTCCATATGAAGTTTTAGGTGGTTTTTTTCCAGTTCTTTTTCTTGCCTGACCACTTTGGCTAGATCTTCCAATACTATATTGAGTAGGAGTGGTAAGAGAGGGCATCCTTGTCTAGTGCCAGATTTCAAAGGAAAAGCATTGGCAACAAAAGCCAAAATAGACAAATGGGATCAAATTAAACTCCAGAACTTCTGTACAGCAAAAGAAACATTCATTAGAGTGAACCTGCAAGCAACAGAATGGGAAAAAAAAATTTGCCTTCTACCCATCTGACAAAGGGCTAATGTTCAGAATCTACAAAGAAATAAAACAGATTTACAAGGAAAAAACAAGCCCATTCAAAAGTGGGAAATGGATATGAACAGAAACTTTTCAAAAGAAGACACATATGAGGCTAACAAGCATATGAAAAAATGCTCATCATCACTGGTCATTAGAGAAATGTAAATCAAAACCACATCGAGATACCATCTCACACCAGTTAGAATGGTGATCATTAAAAAATCTGGAGACAACAGAAGCTGGAGAGGTTGTAGAGAAATAGGAACACTTTTTGCACTGTTTGTGGGTGTGTAAATTAGTTCAACCATTGTGGAAAACAGTGTGGTGATTCCTCAAGGACTTAGAAATTCCATTTGACCCAGCCGAGTATGTACCCAAAGGAATATAAATCTTTCTATTTTAAAGACACATGCACACATATGTTCACTGCAGCACTGTTTACAATAGCAAAGACCTGGAACCAACCAAATGTCCATTGATGATAGACTGGACAAGGAAAATGTGGCATATATGCACCATGGAATACTATGCAGCCATTAAAAATGATGAGTTTGTGTCTTTTGTAGGGATATGAATAAATCTGGAAACAATAATTCTCAGCAAACTGACACAAGAACAGAAAAACACTGCATATTCTCACTCATAGAGGGTGTTGAACAAGGAGAACACATAGACACAGGGAGGGAAGAATCACACACCAGGGTCTCCTGAGGGGGAGTAAGGGAGGAGCAGCAGGGAGTAGGGAGGTTAGGGAGGTATAACATGGGGAGAAATGCCAGACGTGGGTAATGGGGGGATGGAGGCAGCAAACCACATTGCCATGTATGTAACTGTGCAACAATTTTGCTTGATCTGCACATGTACCCTAAAACCTAAAGTACACTTTTATATATATATATATATATATATATATATATATATTTTTTTTTTTTAAAAAGAAAAGAAAAAGAAAAAAAGGAAGACATGAAATTGGAGAAATGTTGGTGACAACTAGGACACAATGTTTTATAGAGCATTTTAAGAATTTTGCTCTGAGAAAGAGAGGAAGCAACTGGCGCGTTTTGAAGATTAGTCACATGATTTACTTGAGTTTCAAAAAGAAGCATTCTGACATCAGTTTTCAGAATTAACCAAAGGGATATTAACCAAAGTACTGAATTAGGGAAAAACGGTAGGATACCTGTCCAATAATCCAACTAGAAATGATGGTAGAGATGGAAAAGAGAAAAAATAATTTTTTAAACATGCTATGTAAAAACAAAACATTAAGAGGACAATTTGATTTTCAAAACTTGGAGTTTAGGAGATCAATTTAGACTGTGGAAATAAACATGAGAATTGACAGTTGTCAGAAAATATAAAACCTGAGAATTGTTTAGCAACATGAATCTCACTGAAGACAGGAAGAGTCCAGGAAAATAATAAGGTAAAAGTTCTTTAGACTTAATTAAGAGATAATTGAAGGAGGGGAATTGAAGAGAAATAGGCTTGGTAAATTTTGGAGAAGAATTGATGTAAAGAGGGGCAGAGGTGGAGGAGTAAGTCAAGAAAAGACATTTAAAGTTGATGTATCTTGGCCTGTTAGCAAGAATGATTTCAAAAAGCGGGAAAATGCAGTCATTCCATAAAGTTGGGAGAATTTCTGGAGCCATGCTCACAATCAAGGAGGGTTTTTTTGCTTTTTTTTTGTTTGTTTGTTTGTTTTTGAGACAGAGTCCTGCTCAGTTGCCCAGGCTGGAAGGCAGTGATGCAACAGTGGCACAATCTTGGCTCACTGCACCCTCTGCCACCTGGGCCCAAGCCATACTCCTGCCTCAGCCTCCTGAGTAGCTAGGATTACAGGTGCCCACCACTACACCTGGCTAATTTTTGTAATTTTAGTAGAGACTGGGTTTCACCGTGTTGGCCAGACTGGTCTTGAACTCCTGACCTCAGGCGATCCACCCTCCTCAGCCTCCCCAAGTGCTGAGATTACAAGCCTGAGCCACTGGGCCTGGCCAGCAAGGAGGGTTTTAATCACATGCAAAAGTGATTCTTACTTAGCCTAAGATAGGATTACAGATAGACTACCCACAGTTACAGGAGAGAAAACAGCGCATATGCAGCAGTTAGAAATAGTGCCTGTGGTTACAACTTAGGTGGTTTTTTCTCTTCTGAGAGCTAATCAATTTTCTTAAAGAATTAGGAAGCAAGGTTAGTAAGTTTAGTAATGTTGTGTTGGTGATTTGAGAAAAGAAAGTTTAAGATACAAATTAAAAGTAGTAGGAAAACCAATGGGCAAGGAAAATGTATAAATTTCGAAGTCGTAAGTTAAAAGTGAGAACAATCCGGATGCTACGGTGTTTTGTTCCAGCTACACTCATTAACAAATGTTCAGGTGCAGAGATGACAGAGTTAATTTCAACCAGGTCTGAGGTTGCAGGGAGCATTCAAAAGCCAAAGAGAGACAAATGAGATAACAGAATTTGCAAGGGAGTAATCACAACGATGGCCATAGGATGTAGTGATGTAAGAAGGAGAGGATATGAGGGGAGTAAGAGATAATGAAAAGTTAGATGAATAGATTGAATTTCAATGAAATTGGGGAATAGTATGAATTCACAAAGTATATGGAGTTGGTCAAGAAAATAGGAGATAAGAGTCAGAGAGGAAGATACTTGAAATTACCAGTGATGAGTCACACAAAAATCATGGGAGTGACTGAGTAAAGTAGGGTAGAAAATAAAATTATTTCACCTAAGCTGGAATACATTATAAGAACAAGGGATTATTTTTCAACTCATATTTTAACTCACCCAGCTCTGTCGGCAGTGGTTGGAGGAGGGATTAGATAGACAAGGCTTCACACAGCCATTTAAGGAGTCAGACTAAGGAAGACTTTCCCATATTGAGGCAGCACCGTACAGAGCACATGGTTCTATGTTTATATCCAAGGGAGGAAAGAAAGCTGGAGGTATTCTTGCCAAATATATCCTTTGATACAGCCCATTGACCAGAATTAGTCACATGGCCTTGCCTAACTGAAGGGGGTTAGGAAAAGTGTGGGAACATAGATATTTGGTAAGCAACAAAAGTTGCTGAGATATCCGGTATTTGAAGATGAATGATGCAAAGACAGATGGTTGTTGGTTTATTCCCCATATTGCTGCCAAAATGGTCTTGCTAAAATACAAATCTCACTGTGTCCTTGGCATACTAAGAATCCTACAGTGAGTAAATTCACAATATAAAAACTGTACCTCAGTTGACAGGAGAGATTCCAGTAGCTCCTCCTAAAGTTTAGAAAATTTCAAACTTGTGAGTTTCACAAATAGATCTGTTGTCTGGCCCTTTCTACTTCCCTAGGTCCTGCTACTTCTGTGCTTTATGACACTGCACCTGGGATGCTCTTGCCCCATTTACATGAAAATTGTCTCCTACGGCCTCAAAATTCAGTTTAAATAGATCTGTGTCTGGAGAAACTTACCTACGGGCCTCCCACACCCACATCAGCTTTTGTTTGATGTATTTCTCTTTGGAATTCGCAGAACTCTAAGATTTTATACCAGCACCCTCTATTATTGTTGATTCATGTCTCTCTGCCTCCCACTTCCCCCCGAAGGACAAAACTGTGTATGATTTTACTTTATATTCACAGTGATTAAAAGTTGGTGATACATAGAGCAGGCAATTAATAAACTTTGTTAAATGAATGAATGAATATTTGTCTTTATTATAATTTTACTTATTCCTCTAACTTTTCATAAAATGCAGATTTTTCCTAATCCAACTGCTTTTCTTTTTAAAGAATCAGCATGAGTTGTTGTATCAAATGTTATCTTTTATTCCTCGGCATGTCCAACGCTCTGAGCAACCATTTTCCTTTTCATAGAGCTTAATATATCTTTGAATAATTAGTATTTAAACCATTAAAGACCTTCTCTTGGCAAATTATCATGCTAATAATAAAACCACAAAAATGTCTTTCATCTGTGCCTTAATAAAATACAATTAAAATTTAATAAAAGCTCTGAATTTCCATTTATCAAATTCTGCATATCCTGAGGGAGGTAACAGTGGTGTTACAACCAGACCAATTAAACAGCCAGTTGTAGTTAAACTCTTTAATTGACATAAAGGTGATTGTAATTCTGTACTTACCATTCCAGTGTTGCTCATGGCCTTTTTGAACAGAATATCCATTTTTATTCAGTCCCATCTATATTTCAGTATGCTACAAAAAGTTCTTGCTTTATTGTATTTAATATTATAATGATGTTTCTATCATATTTTCTTGATTGCCCATTTTTCTTCCAACAGATTAGTCTAAATACCATCATTTTAAAATGCATCCCCCTCACATCATTTAACACCATTGTTGCCACAGATAAGGGAAAAAGAATTCAAAGTGAAATACATATTTGTAAGTGGCTAGGTTTCATTTAAAAATACAAGAAGCAGCAATATTTTCCCAACATATAAAATATACATAATGGATTTTTGTGGAAGCAGAAAAACATTTTTCCATTAATAAAATTTGAAGAATTTATTGCAAAACATTAGTGAAAAGTAAGTAAAACATATGCTACCTTCTTTTTGGCATTTCTTAAAAAAATAATTGAGGCCCACTGTCTTTGTTTTATTGAGGACAACCATAAGCTATTTTGTCAGATATCGTATGATATAGGTCTCTGCTACTGTAAGTTCCCTTTGTAAATATACACATTTATATAGAACTACATGTATGGAAACACTGCTAGAAAGAGAAATAAGACAATTAGAGAATGTAGAAATATTTCCTTTCTCCATCTCCTTCAGCTGGTGGTTTCTGAGGGAAAGCTAAGTACACACGTACTTATTTTGTGGTTTGTTTTGATTAAGCACTGAATAGACTTTACATTGCTTAATAAGATATTTAAAATTCCAACATGAAAGATATGTTCTGTATTTCAAGCCCAATAAATAAATCATAGTTACAGCTTTCAATTGAGATATTTACCTGGCAAACTTAGAAGAGCCAGTAGAAACATAATGGCAGCTCTTTTTAAATTTTTTAAACTATTTTTGGCCAGAAAAACAAAACAGGTATTTTTTAAATGTAATCTTCATAGGTATAGTAAAAGTCAGCAGAGTATAATGTTTTTAAACAATTAAGAACTTTATATTTTGGAGGGATGTATTCAAACTTAATACTTATATATATATATATATATATTTTTTTTCTTTGCTACTACCAATTACTGGTGTTCTATATCTTGTAAAGCTAGAGCTCAATATAGTTTTTTAAAAACTATAATAGGCAACATGTAATGTTTTTTTAAAAATCTTTGTTTCAAAATTCTGTGAGTTTTATTTTTTATAAGGGCAGATATTACTTAACAGTTACTGCAGCAGATGAATATATTGGAAGAAAATTACAGATTTAGAAGCTAATTAAAACATTGCCGTTCCTATAATAGCCAATCAAGTAATTAAAACTGCTTCACTTGCTTTCATTTGTTAAATATGCTGTTGAAAATTATAATGTTAATTCCAGAGAAAGGAAAATATTATGACATGCATTTTACTGCCTTTCCATCTGACTAGAATTATGTTAGATCTGGTTTAACAATACCAACTAAATAATACCAGCTTGAGTCTCTGTCAGGCATTCGCGTTTAATTATGAATGCTTAATTTCTTATACATACTGAAATTTCACTTTTGTTGTGTTTACTAATTTACCTGGTTTAACTTTTAATTATGTCACTTGCATACCTAAGTTAATGTGTTAGTCCACTCAAAATGGCTTAACTAATATTCCTACCAAGGGACTGCCACCTTACAGGTGGCATGAAACATGACAGAATGTGTGCATTTTCAGGATCATCTTGAATACATACTTTGTTCTACACCAAAACAATCTTTTTATTTTTACCAGTGTTCTGTAAAAATGTGAATATATACTTTTTTTGAAATTTCCCAATAAAAGAATTTCAAGATAAATTGGAACTCTGTGCTTATGTTTTTCAGGAGTTAGGAGATTTGAAATTTTCGAACTGCTAATGTTTAATGCAATCTGGCCATTCTCAACCTTGGCTGGACAGTTGTGAAAGTAAATTAAAACCCATGCCTCACCCCACACCAAGAGACTCACAGTGTCGGGAGATGGGGAGAAAGGATAGATACTAAACAAAGGGAAGAGGGTTGAATGTACCATGAGTAAGAGAGAGAGCCAAGGCTAAAATACCTTTGTGTTATTTTATTAGAGGTAGCAGCTTGAGAATGTTCATTCAGACATTTCAATGAACAGTTCTTAATAAATATTTTAGTTTCTAGGAGGAGAATAAAATTATCTCTACTGCAGATTAATGCAAACAGAATAGTGATGTAAAAAAGTACAACAATCATAACAAACTGGGCTATTTTATTAAAGAAAAAGGGTTCAAACAGTCGGATAATGCCCACTTGCTTTTTTGCAAACTCAGTGCTCTAATCTGCAGTTTATGAAGCATTTGTAATTCTCCTGAATGCCTTCTCCATAGGGAGTTTCCTATGTAGTTGGGGAGAAAAGGCAATATTGGGTACTATTACTACCCTGTCAAGATCCCCTCTAATGTCTCTTACTGGTTTTATGTGACTTTGCTGGTGATAGCTCAGTTTTGCCTGTGATGCCTCACATCCAGAACAACCTTCTTCAGAGGATCCTCTATAAACTCCTGCAACCTTCTAGACTAGTTGTGCCAGAGCTTTCCAGCACCAGCAGGAGCCCTACCTTCCCATCACACAGCCTGTCGCCAGTGACTGACTGGTGCAGTGTCCACTGCACAAGGACTCCGCTACATTACCTTTAGGTGGGACTACGCCGGCAGACGAATTTACACTCAGGAACTCTCCGTGGGATCAGGCTACACTTCACCTGATTACACTCTTGCTTAGCTTCTTCTCTTTCCTTTCCGGCCTGCCTCAAGTCCTATCACTTGTGCATGAATCTGTCTTATCTTCTGGGGAAACCAGCCTAAAACATCAGATTATCTCATATAAACAAATTTGGAACAAGTAAAAAACACGATAATGATATTGCAAATGGTAGCCAACATTAACTAAGAGCCTACTGTGTGGCAGGAACCATGCAAAAGAAAACCTATATAAAATTATCTATTACTTTATTTAATCCTTATAATATTCACTATTATTATCAGTACCTACCCCTTTCCAGTTTATGGAAACAGAATCAGAAGTTTTGAGTCAGTAACCAATTTTCCCAAGGCTGCCAGCTAACGAAGGAACCTAGGCTGCTTAAATCCAGAGTCTACAGTTTTAAATTCTTGTCTGCAAATCCAGTACTTTAATGAGCTGCAAAGGATATACATTTATAAAGCATAGAAGTTAAGGGAAACTCAACACACCTAGTGCAGATAAAAGATAATTTTATACAGCTTTTCATTTGCATGGTTCCTGCCACACAGTAAGCTGTCAGTTAATGTTAGCTACCATTTGCAATATCATTGTTATATTCTTTACTTTTTCCGTATAGTGCAGAGTTTGGGGTCTGATAGACCTGTGCTCTTATCAGGGTCCAGTGACATATAAATTGTGTGGATTAGCATAGATACTTGGGTCAACATTTGCAATAACTTCTACCTTGTCAAATTGTTTTGAAGGATTCCATGAAGCTCATATTTAAAGTTCTTAGAAAAGAAGCTACTAAAAATAACAAACACAACAAAAATTATTCCACATGCTCACTTCCATTTCTTTGAGTCATTCAATAACTTAGAGCGTACAAGACCAAAATAGTAGATGCATAACATGTTTCTTACAGAAGTGAATTTACTAAAACAGAGATTTGGTTCATCAATAATGTGAAGTAAATTATATATATGTATAAAATATATATATATATATAATGTCTATATATACAATTTTTAGATATATAAATATATAGATACATATAGATAATTTATATATGCAGCATATGTAATTTATATATATACATTGCATATATAAATTAATAGGTATATAAATTATATATAAATATAAATATATAAAAATATCTTTATATATACATATATTTTACATATAGTTATATATTTTATATATTTTATAAAGATATTTATAAATATAAATATAAATATATATTATACATATATTCATATGTATTATATATAAAATATATAGATCTATATAAGATATTATATTTATGAATAAATGTATATGACATATTTACATATAAGTATATAAAATATATATATTTATATTAAATATATAAATATAATGTATATTTTATATAAATATAGTTGTATGAAATATATACATATAATATGTATTATATAAAAATATACATATATATATATTTTTTATATATATCCCAATATGGCTATGGTTAGAATTACACAAATTAATGGGTGCTATACTTAACACAGGTCCAGGTCATAGCACCCCATAAATAATGTAGTTTCATTCCTTAAAAATGGCTTTGTCAGTACTTAGATAAACAAATGATAAAAAAAAAAAACAAGTAAATGTGGAACACTGGATAAATCTCCTTCAGAAAAATGTTGTATAAATTATATAGACATTTCCTCTCAAGGAGGTAGGCATCACTTTGCACTCATTAAATATTGGCTACACTTAAGAACTTGCTTTCAGATGAACACTACAGAAGGAAGAAGAAAATAACTTTACAGTGGAAACACTTGGCAAATGCTGTCTTAAGAATGTGATTAAAGTTAACATCATCAATGTTAATAATGTTGATATATGTACCCTTGTATATACTATGTTGATAATATGTACCCTTGATAGGATATGTTGAGAATGACACTTTACCTCTGTGGTATTTCTACAAAAATTCATAACCTCCATCTAACCATGAGAAAAACATCTGACCAGTATACTTAGAAACTGCCAACTCCCTAAAACCAAGGAAAGTCTAAGAAAGAGTTACAGTCTAGAAGAATTAAAAGGAGATATGACAACTAAACGCAATGCGGCATCCTTGATGGAAACCTTAAAATTGAAGAAGGTAATTAGATAAATACTAAGGAAATCCAAATAAAATATAGACTTAAGTTAATAATAATGTATTAATGCCAGTTTATTGTTGAACCATGAGCAAATGAATCATGCTGATGTAAAATGTTGATACAAGAGAAAGCTGGCTGTGGTGCATATCAAAACTTTCTGTAGTCTGGCATGGTGGCCCATGCCTGGAATATCAGCACTTTGGGAGGCCAAGGCTGGGGGATTGCTTGAGGTCAAGTGTTCGAGACCAGCCTAGCCAACATGGTGAAATCTCATCGCTACAAAAAATACAAAAAAATTAGCTAGGCCAGGTGGGGCATGCCTGTAATCCCAGCTACTAGGAAGGCTGAGGCATGAGAATGGCTTGAACATGAAGACGGGAGGGTGCAGCGAGCCAAGATTGTGCCACTTCACTCCAGCCTGGGAGACACGGCGACACTCTGTTGCAAAGCAACAAAAACAACAAACAATAAAACCTATCTATGTTATCATTGCAACTTTCCTGTATATCTAAAATTCTTGTAAAACAGTTTATTCTTTAAATAAAATAATGATGACAGATATTTTAAAATATAAAATTTTCTGCAAAGAAGTCACTGGCAGACAGGAGAATATAAAAGGCACATCATGTCATACACACAGTAAATTATTCTTCAGTCTTAAAATGGAAAGACACTTTGGCACATGCTACAACACAAATGAATCTTGAAGACATTACGCTGTGCAAAATAAGCCAGCCACAAAAATAAATAAATAAATAAATAAACCCAGATTCTGTATCATTCCACTTTTGTGAGATACTAAGAGTAGTCAAAATCCAAGAGACAGAAGGTATAATGGTGGTTGCCAGAGGCTGAGGAGAGGTGGGAATGAGTACAAAGCTTCAGCTGAGGAAGATGAAAAAAAAGGTTCTGGAGATGCATGGCAGTGATAGTTGCACCACAATATGAGTGTATTCACACTTAAAAATTCTCAAAATGATCCATTTTATGTTGTGCATATTATACCTGAATAAAAAGTGCCTATGTCAAAATGAATTAGCAAAGATTAAAACATTGCCCTTAAAAATTTTTATAAAATAAAAAACATAGTTTCTATGGATCTGGAGATTTAAAATGTACACATATTTAACGTGAGCATGACATTAAACAAACACACTTCAAGTGTACACTGTTTTCCTTTATGGAGAAAAAGATACATTTAGAGTGAAATCTAAAATGTTTTATGCCCTTGTTAGCATACATTATTTTGAAGCATGAAATATCACTTTTAAAAATTATGAAGTGAGGTATTCCAAGGCCTTTTTGGAGGCCTATGTCTGATCTCTAGGTTTAGGTGCTCATTTTCTATTTAGACTGCAATATCTCTGGAAAAAGTCTCCACCATCCACTGGGTCTATATTTTTAGCCCAACAACAACTTAGGTTGGCCAACACATAGGTTTTCATTGGAGCTTTTTGCACGCTTTTCCAGAGAGCCTTTCCTTAAAAATCAAAGTTGTCGAGATACAATCATCAGTAGATTTTTCTTTCTAGTGAAGTTGTAAAGTCTACCTTGAGAAGCAGTATCTCCAAATGTCAGATATTGAAACCACCTTTAGAATTGTTAGCATAATGACAAGTTGGCATATATCTTGAGGGCAACATTTTACTGACAACCACTGAGAATGAATAGATGCTATTGGCAGTAATGGGAATCAATAAATTTCCTAAACGTTTCATTTTAGATGTTTAAATCTATTGAAAAATATGTACTGCAATAATTTTAACTGCTAAAATGAATTAACCAGATATTATGTTAAATGCGTCAAAATCATTATCTGATCTAATTATCAAAAGACCAATATGATAGATGATTATATTGCCTGTTAAATAGAGGAAGAAACTGAAGTTTCCATAATTAAAGTTAAAAATCTGGATCGCAATTCACTCAGCAGAACATCAAGAATTTTGATTCTCTTCTGTCAGTTTGCTGAGAATGATGGTTTCCAGGTTCATCCATGTCCTTACAAAGGAGACAAACTCATCGTTTTTGATGGCTGCATAATATTCCATGGTGTATATGTGCCACATTTTCCCTATCCAGTCTATCATCGATGGGCATTTGGGTTGGTTCCAGGTCTTTGCCATTGTAAACAATGCTGCAATGAACATTCGTTGTTCACGTGCCCTTATAGTAGAACGATTTGTAATCCTTTGGATATATACCCAGTAATGGGATTGCTGGGGGGTGGGGAGCTGGGGAGAGATAGCAAGGGGAGAGATGCCAGATGTAGTTGATGGGGAGGAAGGCAGCAAATCACACTGCCACGTGTGTACCTATGCAACAATCTTGCATGTTCTTCACATGTACCCCAAAATCTAAAATGCAATAAAATAAATGGGGAGGAAAAAAAAAAGAATTTTGATTCTCTCCAGGTAATGTCACTCTCCAGAAATTGTACACTTAGCAATGGTCAAAGAAGCATTTTTAACGAAGATGCCAAGAATGAAATTTGAGTCTTGCAGTGTGCTTTTCATAGTTAGGTTCGAAGTCAACAGTGAAAATTATTTGACAGTTCAAAGTACAGATATTTTCATTATTTAACCTATAATTTCTTTGAAATTGAACTTAGAGGCAGAGATTTGTGTTATATCAAAAGAACAGAAATATCTAATATGCGGACTTAGTTAGATCTAAGTTGCAACATTTCAACGTTTTTAAAAATCATACTCTCCTCCAAATAGTTCGGGTTTCCATTCACGAAAAAGACAAATGAAAAGTTGGATTAGAGACCAGAGTGTTTTCTGGTAGAAGAATTT
Organism: Cebus imitator; assembly: GCF_001604975.1. Taxonomy (NCBI): domain Eukaryota; kingdom Metazoa; phylum Chordata; class Mammalia; order Primates; family Cebidae; genus Cebus; species Cebus imitator. The sequence continues at coordinate 2,151,432 of NW_016107483.1, read as the reverse complement.
GTATTTACAAAGGACAGCTTCAATGACTAAGAAGTCACAGGATCACTTCCTGGTGTCTTTTCCCATTTCCCTCCTGCTCCTTCATTTTCCTCGCCGCTTACTTTCATTAACAGTTTTCCTTTTTTAGTTCTCTTTTCATTTTTGAATCTTTCCTAAACTTTTGTTCCATTTTCTTCTTCTGTTCTTTCTTCCATATTATCTCTCCCCAATAGAGCTCAGAGATGGCAAAGAATTGCTCAGATAAACATTTTGAAATATACCTTGTGTTCTTTTCCTCTTTCCACCCACCATTACTTAATCTGCGTCTGTAAGTCCCTTATTCTAAATATTATTTTGTCACGAAGGCTAAAATAAGTACAAAATTACACTTTATTTTTTCTCATTCAATCTCTCCCTACATTTGTCTGCCAAAAATATTGGGAATATAGAAATAATATATGTATTTGTCATTAGATCAAAATTTTAATTATTTTCTTGATTTTTAACAGTAACTATTGCCTTCTGTTTATATTTTATATTATATTAGTCCATTCAGACTGCTATAACAAAATGAAAATTAAGCCAATCAGTTTTTGGAAACTGGAAAGTTCAAGGTTAAGGCTCTGTCAGATTCAGGGTCTGATGAGTGCTTTTCAGTTGAGTTGTGTTCCTAAATGGTGGAAAGGACAAGGTGGGTTTCTGATGCCTCATGATGTAATCGCCTCTCAAAGGCCACATCTTCTAATATTATTGCACTGGTGATCATGTTTTACCATATGAATTTGGAGGAGTGGAGGGAACACAAACGTTTAGACCACAGCACTAGTCAGTGACTATGCTGTTTCATATTTACCCAATAGGCAAGATTCTTTTAACTAAATAAAATAAATCTTAGTTGAAATTGTTTACACATAGCTCTGGTTTAGGTGATAGTTTGTTTTCCTCAATTAAAATACTTTCTTGTTTTTTTTTTTTTTTCCAAGCCGAGATTGAGATTTCATTTCCCATATGACCATTATTACTTTTCTAACTGTATAAAAGGCAAAATAATAAAGTTAATTTAGTAATCTACCAATATAGAATATTAAAGAAGCCCTGAGTATACATTAAAGAACAATGAGAACACATGGACACAGGGAGGGAAGCACTACACACTGGGGTCTGTTGGGGGGAAATGGGGAGGGACAGTGGGGGGTGGGGAGTTGGGGAGGGATAGCATGGGGAGAAATGCCAGATATAGGTGAAGGGGAGGAAGGCAGCAAATCACACTGCCATGTGTGTACCTATGCAACTATCTTGCATGTTCTTCAAATGTACCCCAAAACCTAAAATGCAATTTAAAAAAAGAAATAATAACGTTTTGGAAAAATTTTAAATAGCATGGGGCCATCTTTATTCACATCCACTCAGAAACATAAGTATATATACATACATTCCTACTATAGGAAGCACATATGTACATATCCAGTGATACAGCACTGAGTACACCCCTCAGAGAAGGACTTGTTACCCCAGCTGTTGAAGGCGTACCAATGGTCTTCATACTGCTCTTCCTGATTGCCACAGATGCAGAGCTCTGCTGCTCAAGGGAACCTCTTGCTGTGGTTTGGATGTTCTTTCCAAATCTTGTGTTTAAATTTGATCCCTCATATGGTAGTGTTTCACCTAGTGGTGGGTGTTTGGGTAATGGTGGTGGATCTTTAATGAAAGGTTGTATTTACTGAGTAGTGAGTGAATTTTTGTTCTGGTTCTGGTGAGATGGGATTAGGTCTTGGGGGAAAGAATTAGTTCCCATCACAATGGATAGTTATAAAGTGAGGTCCATCTTCCTATTTGGTCCACCTTCACACAGGCTCACTTCCTCTTTGATCTCTTCTGATCTTGATCCCAAGAGCCCTCACCAAATGCCAAGAAAATGCCAATGCCTTGTTTCTTGCACAGCCTGCAGAATTATGATCCAAGTAAGGCCTTTTTAAAAATAAATATCTCAGTCTCACGTATTTTTTATAGCAACACAATATGAACTAAGATACCTTCCTACTCCCAAGTGACCCACATTACTCAATGACTGATAAACGTAGGAATAGAAAAGACAAGCTCAGAAAAACTTGTGGGTTCAGCTGAATAGGTGTTAGGGTTGCATTTCTGCTTGGCTTCCTCCTCTGCTCAACTCTGTTTCCATCCTCTCCCTTCCACAGATGTTGGTCCCAGAATTGCTTCTTAAGAAATATATTGCAGGCACAACTCCTTCTCAGAGTCTGTTTTCTGGAAGACAAATAGATAATTTTCTAATAAATTATTATTTTATGTTTAAAATAATTTAATTATTTTTAAACTGTTATACCTTCTTTTAAAAATTAAATTCCCCGTAACTGCAATCAATTCTATGACCTTTATATCATTCAGGATAAGTAACACAGAGAGCTATTTCTATATCCTATAAAACTGAATCATTACAAATCTTAAATGCACACATGCACAATAACAATTTTATCTATGAGGGTGACAATTTCCTGAAAAAAAAATGTCTGGAAAGAAATTAAATTAGAAAAAGAAACACCGAACTGTGAACACAGAACTTAAAAATATATGTTTCAATTAAAATGAAAGTAATTTTTGCCAATACAGGTTAGATCTACAATATATCTCCCCTCTTTCAAGGAGAAAAATTGAGAAAGTGTAGGATGAAATGTGAACAGAATAAAAGAAAAAGAAGTGAATCCCTGATAACAGGAACTCTGTGACCTATAGTCCGTGACCTTCAAATCTAAATGCGTAGTATGCCTTGACACTCTGAGCACTCCTGCTGCAGGCAGCAGATGTTTCTAAATGATTACAATTTGCTATAACGCTGAAGATAATATAAATTTCTTTTCAGAAAACATTTTCAGGACCTAGTAATTAAAATCACTATGTCATTTAGTAGATCTAGAAACGAAGACCGATTAAGAAGAAAATAGAAACATGGCAAGATTTGGGAGAGGGTTAGGAGAAGACCTCTCTTCACTCAAACAAGAAAACTAAAGCTATATTTTCTCTGCCATTTGAATAGTTTTTGCAATTACCAGTGTATGACCTAACAAAAGAGTTCTATAGCAAAATCCACCAACATCTTTATGTTACATCATGCATTTTGATGCTTAAGTTTATTGTGGGTATCAAGTTGTTTTTAGAGTCACTTGGATTACAAAATAACAACAACAACAAAAACAACTATTGAATAAACATGAAAACATTGTATATTCATTCAAATATTTTTGCAGTTGAAATTCATGTTTGCTGCTGACCATCTCACTATCGATGCTGTTAATGGGAACAATATCAAATTAATATAATGAGAATGCCATATTAATATAATGGGAATTATACCAAAATATGTTTTCAATCCTTGGTGTGCCCATCAGAATAATCCCCCACAAAATATGCTTCATTCATATAATTTTAGGTGTGGCCTGGATGAATTATAGATTAGCAATGCTTCTCTGGTAACTCTAGCCCACATACCCATTTAAACTACTACACTTACTGATTTGACTTTATTCACTACAAAAAATTCTCAGGCCTTTCTAGATCTTTTGAGATGACAATCGACCATTAGGTTTGAGAAGGGTTTGAACTGAGACCAGATATGAGAACAGAAAGTTCTCCGACCTGTTTAAATTTTAGCTCTAACTCCGTCTCCACTTCATAATACAAAATAAATAAATATACATTTGACTTTTAATGCAAATGGACTTCGCCTAGGTATATAACACATAAAACATCTCTTTGGATTTGGTTTTATTCTGTTTGTTGTTATTGTTGTTGTTTAAAGAGCACAAGCTGTTTTGGATTTAACTCCAGTCAGTTCCTTTTAATTAACTTTGAAAAGACCTAGAAAGTCATACTGCAAATTTAACAATTATAAAACCTATTTTACCTTTGATAAATATTACTAGCTATTGAGAGTCTTTGAGTAAGCCTCAGAGTAGTTTTGAATTGAAGCCTATTTTCTTTTTCTTTCTTTCTTTTCTCTTTCTTTCTTTCTTTTCTTTTCTTTCTTTCTTTCTTTCTTT
>NW_016107483.1:2138504-2146972 GCF_001604975.1 Cebus imitator | reverse complement strand
TTGTTACCCAGGCTGGAGTGCAATGGCACGATCTCGGCTCACAGCAACCTCTGCCTGCTGGGTTCAAGCAATTCTCCTGCCTCAGCCTCCCGAGTAGCTGGGACTACAGGCACGTGCCACCAATCCCAGCTAATTTTTTGTATTTTTAGTAAAGACGGAGTTTCACCATGTTGACCAGGATGGTCTTGATCTCTTGACCTCGTGATCCACCTGCCTCAGTCTCCCAAAGTGCTGGGATTATAGGTGTGAGCCACCGCGCTGGCCTAAGCTTTACTTTCTAAAGCTGTGTAGAGATTCACTTTAAGACAGATTAAATATTTGCTTTGTGGACATAAAATATCAAATAACATTTAAGTATAAATAGGTATCTGTACCCGAGTTTAATTTTTAAATTCAATTATACAATGTTCAGGTCGGTGATTGGTTTTCTTAGTCAACCATTATTAAAACTATTTTTCCGTGGAGAAATTGATGAGAATATATAAGCTATCTTTCTCAGAGTGTGAATCTGAACAAACATAAATTAATGTAATCTAATTTTTCAATAGCGCAATGGTAATGAAGACAAGCACAACCACAAATAGGCAGTAACCGTGGATTATGAAGTAGCTATTATCATGTTTAGTGTTGAACTTGCATAGCATTTTATGCAAGATTATTAAAGAGATACTGAAGGCATTTAGAGTATTCCTTTCAGTCCTTTCCTCTACACTTGACATTTGGTAATTTTAGACTTTCAGGATATAATTTTTTTTTTCTAAGAATTTTCAATGCTGAGAAGAGAGAAAATTTATCATCTTAAACATAAACTGGGCTATAAATTTTGACAGATGATAAATTAGAATTAATTTATTGATTCCTTTTTATTACTTATCAGTAGAAGTGATATCACTCTGACAACGCTGAGGAAATCCATTTCAGATTTCCAGTTTTTCTCTATACCAGGTTGTTTCTGATTCTTATTCTTTTTGTGCTTCTTCCTTGATCTGCTTCTTATGGTTTGCCTCTACATAATAGCTCAGGTAAAAGGCATTAGAAGGTGGTCACTGATCAGGATTAGTGATTGGCTTAGGGAAGAAGAAGTTGTAAGACAGAGTACTTCAGGGGAAAACATGGGAAACATATATAAAGAAAAACCGTCAACTATTTTCTTTCTAGCTGTAATTTAATTAGTTATAGTCTTTCGGTTCCATCTTACATGGTCAATTTCAAAAAGAAGGTTGATAACACTGTACTCTCTATGCTTTTTTTTTTTTTTTTTTTTTTTGTATCCAAATACTACAATCTGTTAAGTGTTTGGGGAAAAAAAAATGAGAAAGATAAAAGCAGAGAAAGAGATTGAGGCAACCAGGATAGGATAGATTAAGCTGTGGTGGTAAATAGCCCCCAAATTTTAGTGGTTTAAACAAAAAAGATTTGGGGGTAGTTGTTGTTAACACCAATTGTCCATCAAAAATTGGGGAAGGCCTTTTCCCATCTTATCTTTGTTCAGCAATCCAGTCTGCATTATCCAGAGAGAAATAAGGTAAATCGTACCCCAGCTCTTAAATGCTTCTGTTCACATTTCATTGGTCAAGACAACTCATTTGGTCACGTCTAATTTTAAGGGACAAAGTTCCTGCATCCCTAGAAAGATAACTAAAATTCTTAGTGAAAATTTAATACCTATCATAGCTTTTTTTTTTTCAAATAGGAACACAAGATTGCATATGAAAATACAAATATAAGGTCAAATAGATTAATAGATTGACAGATTGATGGATTTGGGTTGGAGATTATTTAAGGTTTACATCTAATACTGGGGACTGCACCTGTTGTGGCAACAGTTTCTAGTAGCAGATTTGAAAAGTGTGTGCTTTATTTCTCTATAGAGTGAAAAATCAAAAAATAAAACAAAACTACAAGGAGATTTGAGAGGTTAACTTGAAGAGTTAATCATGCTATCAATGTATTTCAGTAACTGTCTTTTGCTGAAAAATATACTTGTAGGGTATTTTTTGTGTTAAATCAAAGATATATAAATAATATAAATTAAAATATAAATATGCGTCAACAGAGCTTGCATAGACATAGCAATTGAACAATTCTCTTATTTAATATACAGAGGTTTGCCAGCCTTTCAGCAGTGTAAACATTATTTTTTAATATTTCTATTACTACTACATAAATTTACTAACACATTTCTACAATATTAAAGGAATTGTTCTTTAGAGATACATAATTATTTTACCTTTACTTTGGTAAACATTAAGTTTTATGTTTACCTTCAACCCAAGGATCTTATAATATGAAGAAAAAGTTGTATAGTTTTAGAAAAAATAGATCTAGACTGAATAAAGTTAATAAAATGTTCCAAAAACTATACCTACAAAATAAATAATGTTCCGAGTTTTAGGATCATGTTTTTTTACATTGATCCACATCTGAATAATGAAGTCACAGATTTGAGACAGTAAAAATGCATTCTTCATCAAATCTTATTCACTTACTATTTCTTGCAAAAAACAAAAATTATGATAATTATCTTAGATTTCCAAAGAGAAAAGCAACAATGAAAAGTAAAAACATCTTCACACCGGTTTCCAGAATTCATTATCCATATGTTTAAACACACACACACACACACACACACACACACACACACACACACACACACACACATACTATTTACCCATTCAGAGTAAACTTTAAGCAGTGACCACTTCTTGGTAATCACATCTATGTTTATTTCAACAAAGCAATCCAAAAAACATTTGATGTTTTTGTAGCAGGCATTTCAAAATCAATCAATTTGACCAGGAGAAAAGCCTCTCTGACCAAACAAGGATTCTGAATCTTTAATTTGATAGTCGCTCTGTCATGTGTGTTAGATAATTAATGTTAACAACACAGATTTCTAGGCTTTCAAGTCTTTCGTAATGCTGAAGGGATCCACTTTTTATTCTGTAAACTTCCCTCCCCCTTTACTGACTGTAATATTTTGAAATACAGTACTTTCTTCAGAGCATCTGGCATAAATCTCCATCAGACACGAAGAAGGAGGGGCAAATTCTATAGTCTGCATGAGAACAGCCTGACAGCTGCCAGTTTAATCCCTTGACAATGCAAAAATTTCTTCAAGGAGGGAATCCCACTTAACACGCAAACAGAGAGGCTCAATACTTTTGGTCCTATTCCATATTAGTGATATTAATTAGAATGTAACAAAACAGTATTTTTTTTTATGGAAAAGCAGTTAAAATTATAGAAAATGAATTTTCTTATGTCAGCTTCTAGATTTACATAGTAAGTTTGAAATTGCATTGCGTATTTACGGAAGTCAGTGTCTGACATACAGATGATTTTGAAAACACTGTAGTGTAATTGTTTGCTAAAAAACTTGAGGAATTTTTTACTTGGATCCCAGGATGTAGGTTGGACATGGGAAACAACAGAGATGTCGTGGATGGACATAAATAATTTTTATGTTTATACATTTGTGTTTTTATTTATTTTTTGTCCTCGAAGTGCCCAATAGTGTTCATCAGATGATCCTTATCATCGGGGTTGTGATCTGGTTCATCGTTGTGATGCCAGACAGAACTGCATTTACTAGAAACTTTCTATGCCTGCCTCCTGAAAAGTTTTAGCTATTTGACCTCGTATGGCATATTCCGTGACTCTAGTCGTTTTTAGTAACGCATTCCAGCAGTTCACAAGCCTTAGAGCTATAAAGAAATGCTACTAAATGGAAACTCAAAGAGAGAAAGGCAAACACTGTTTCCCATTTATTATTTATATTCTCTGGTATTCATTCCAAAACGGGCTGAATTATTTCACTCCCTCCTGTGGTCAGCACCCCTCCTTGCATTGACCGTCATCTAAATTAGTGATGAGTCTGATCTGAAATTACTCTAATGAGTCTATTCTTTTTCGTTTGTTGAAAAAAAAAATTCCTGGAAAAGTTGATCATTTCTAGCTCCTTCTTTGTACTTCTAATCTGTAAAATTGAGTTGTAGTTATGTCTCAGTTTAACCTATGACAACAGAAACAGCCTGGGGACAATTCAAATTTCGTTAAAATCTCTATCGAAAGGAATCCTTTAATTATAAGTCCTATTCTTTTTTTACATCCTGCTCAGAATGTTTCAGAGTAACAAAGGCTAACACATATGTTATTACCATCATCAGGGACTCTTCTATGCTCTGCAAATATTAATTCATTTTGTTAAGAACCTTGAGCTCCTTCTCAGATTTCCCTGATGGCCTGTTCTTGCTGTGAGAGCCCTACTGCACTGGGTCTTCTATTCACTCTCAGATTCTGATGAACCTCTCTGCAAGGTTTCTTGAGAAAACACCAAAGCCTGGATGACCACATGGATTTGCAAGAGAGCTGTGGCTACATTGGAGTGAACTTTGACCAATAGGAACCTTGACCAATGAGAGACTGAGTCATGAAGATAACTTCCCTCTTCCTTCTCCTTTCCTGCCTATTACTCCAATCCTTCCAGGTACTGGCATGCACAGAGAGAACAAGCTTGCCAAGAGATCTTTTGCATCTAGGTGACTTGCTGTTAAATCGTGCCAAGGTTGATAAACATCACATAATTTTACCTCTTTTGTTACCTCAGTTTCCTTTTCCTTTACCTCTTACCATCCTGGCTAGAATCACTAAAATAAAGGATTCTGTCCTTAAATCTTGCCTTTTGCTTTCCTTTCTAAGAATAAGGTGCTTATATAATCTTTAGAAAAAAAATCCTACATGGTAGGTGTTACAGTTTCACCCATTGTAGAGACAAGAAAATGGAAACATAATAAAATAAAGTAACTTAATAGAAATTAACATAGATAGTCAACAGCAGAACATAATATCAGTTTGAGTCCAGAGTATATGCTCTTTTTTCTTCTTTTTCTTCTTTTTTTTTTTTTTCAGTCTCTGTGGAGACTGTCAAAAATTGCCAATACCGACTATATTGCAAGTCGTCTCGGCGGGATATTAGGAAAAATTTTCAATTAGCAATAATCGCGCTTTGGATAAACCTCGTGGCTGCGATACTACTACTGTGCAAAGCTAGTATATGCACTTAAACCAGCACAGTATGATGGTCTGGATCAGGAAGCCAGCCTGGAGTCAAACCTTTATGACAGCTTCGACTCCACAGTCACAAAGAATGTTTTGGTAAGAGCATGAGGGTAGAATTCTTACTACTGTCATGGCCAGAATCTTTTCAGGAAGCAAGGTGAGTAAATATATTCTGGGTTACTGTATTCTTCTGAACAAACCTCTGGAAGAAATCCTACATACATCTGTATATTGCCTCGATAACTTAGGGCAAAATATGCTGTAACTTTAAATAGTAAATCCATCCACAATGGAGGACTAAACATTTGTTGGTGATTGTTCCCATCCTTTTTTTACTATATATCTTTTTATACTTAAACTTCCCTTTTAAAAATCAAACCTAATAAATCCTCAAGCTAACATACTAGTGGATTCCCATTAACCAAACCTAAAAAGCAGTTATCATAATAAAATTATAAAGCATGGAAATGGATACTTGATTGTGAAAGTATAAAATTAATATTTGCTTACTGTGGTTTACAACTTGAAATGTCAACATTAAAACGTTGGGAAATCTAAGCATTTGTTCCTAATAATATTTTCTCACTCATATACAATAATAAATTTGACAACCTACTTATTAATGTAGAATGGACCATGGTCCACCTCAAGTACATGTAAACCATTCCATTCATTCCAAAAAATTAATTATAGTTCCTTCAGGAAATTGTAAGGGAGTCTCAAAACCAAGTTGCATTTTTTTTAGTTCAAACTCCATACTCCATGCTCTTCAGACCCATAAGCTAAATATTATTCTTTGAATCCTCAACCCTCTACTTTCCACATTCAGAACATCAGATTTTTACCAGTTTTCTTTATAATATTTTCTCAATTTTAATATTTTTTTCCATTCTTGTACCTTCAAAGCTGCACACACAGTATTTTCTGGTTATAATTCAACCAATATGTCCCTGTACATTGTGGAAACTGTACGACAGTTTAGGGAGAAGCATTTCCATGAATTACAGGCTGCATTACATCACTCCCCCTCAGTTGTGATGCAATTCGCATTCCTCTACAATCACAATTCTCCATTTGATCAAGAACATCTCTTCACACCCAACCGGCTTAATCAAATTTTTAAATTGTTTTTGCATGGTCTCCATTCTATTTAAAATGCTATGCTTCTGTTGATCTTCAGTATCTATCATCCAAATCCTTAAATAAAAAGTGAAATTTGCAGACCGAATAATGCCATTGTTACATTTATTTGAGTGTTTCATTTTGGAATGTAATTTTGGGTTTTCTTTACTATACTTTAAGAAAAAATCCTACCAAATTATATAAGCACAATGTATTAATATTAGACATTAATATATAAGCACAATGTATTATTAGGATTGTAGGTATACTTTAAAAAATCCTACCAAATTATAATAAGCTCATGTATTAACATTAGACAGGATTCTCTAATGAAACAGAACTAATAGCATGTGTGTGTGTGAGAGTGTGTGTGTGTGTGTGTGTGTGTGTGTGTGTGTGTAGACAAAGGGAGTCAGAGATTGACAATTTAGCATTGGCATACTGTATTTATTGAAGATATTACACTTCTAACAAATTGAAGATTTGTGGCAATCCTACATCAAGCTAGTATATCAGCACAATTTTTTTCGGCATCGTGTTCTCACTTCATATCTCCGTATCATATATTAATAAGTCTTGCAATATTTCAAAATTTCTCATTATTATTTTTATATCTTTTAATATCACTTGGGAATTGTCCCCTCCAAATCTCAAATTGAACTTGGATCCCTAATGTTGGAGATGTGGCCTAGAAGGAGGTGTTCGCGTTCTGAGCACAGATCCTTCATGAATGGCTTGGTGCCTTAATGAGTGAGTTCTCACTCTATTACTTCACATAAGAGCTGGCTGTCTAAAAAGATCTAACACCCCTCTGCTCTTGCTCCCTCTCTCACCATGTGATACACCTGCTCTCCCTTCGTTTTCTGCCATGATTAGAAGCTTCCTGAGGTCTGCACAAGAAGGAGATGCTGGTGCCATGCTTCTTCTACAGCCTGCAGGTCCATGAGCCAAATAAAACTCTTACCTTCATAAATAATCCGGCTTTAATTATTCCTTTATAGTAACATGAAACAAAAATATATTTTGTGGTGATCTGTGAGCAATGACCTTTGATGTTAGTATTGTAATTGTTTGGGGGTACCACAGATCACAACCATACAAGAGGGTAAACTGAATGAATAAATATGTATGTTTGGACGGCTTCATCAACTGGCCATTGCTCTGTCTCTCTCCCTCTCCTTGGGCCTTCCTATTCTCTGAGACACACAATATTGGAATTAGGTCAAGAATGGCCTCTAAATGATGAAGAGTCACAAAACTCTCACTTTAAATTAAAAAACTGAGATTATTAAACTTAATGAGGAATTATGTCAAAAGCAGAGACAGGCCAAAAGCTAGGCCTCTTATAGCAAACAGCCAAGTTGTAAATATGAAGGAAAAGTTTTTCAAGGAAATTAAAAGCGATAAACATGAATGATAAGAAAGCAAAGCAGCCTTATTGCTGATATGGAGAAAGATGTGGTGATTTGCATAGGTCAATGATGCCACAACATTCTCTTGAGCCAAAGCCTAATTCAGAGCAAAGTCCTAACTCTCTTCAATTCTATGTAGTCTGACAGAGGTGAGGAAACTGCAGAAGAATAGTTTGAAGCTAGCAGAAGTTGATTAATGAGGTTTGAGGAAACAAGTCATCTCCAGAACTTAAAAGTGAAAAACAAAGCCTCATACTTACCTGGCAGGGGAGATACCATGATCACGAAGGTGGTTTTCCCAGGGCAAGGCTTATTCATTGCACTCCGGGTGTTTTGACCCCTGCAATTTCCCCAAATGTGGGAAACTTGACTGCATAATTTGTGGTAGTGGGGGACTGTGTTTGCGCTTTCCCCTGGTATTAAATTTAAAAAAATAAAATAAAAATAAAGAAAAACGAAGCAACAATTGCTGATGAAAAGCTGCAGCCAGTTATCTAGAATATCTAGCTAAGATCATTGACAAAGGTGGCTACATTAGCAAGAGTTCCAATGCAGGTGAAATGGCCTACTGCTGGAAGAAGATGTCATCTGGGACTTTAATAGCTAGAGAGGAAAAGGTGTGGCCTGGCTTCAAAGCTTTAAAAGACATGCTGACTCTCTTGCTAGGGGCTAATGCAGCTGGAAACTTTTAAGTTGAAGCCAATGCTCATTTACCATTCTGAAAGTCATAAGGCCTTTAAGAATCATGCTAAATCTACTCTGCCTGTTCTCTATAAATGAAACTACAAAGGTTGGATGACAGTATATCTGTTTATAGCATGGTTTGCTGAATATGAATATTTTAAGCCTACCATTGAGATCTACTGCTGAGAA
>NW_016107483.1:2102810-2138460 GCF_001604975.1 Cebus imitator | reverse complement strand
AGCTCTGATGAGATGTAAAAAAAAAAAAAAAAGATTAGTGTTTTCATGCATGCCTGCTAACATAGAATCCTTTCTGCAGCTTATAAATCAAGGAGTAATTTGGACTTTCAACTCTTATTATTTAAGAAATATATTTTTTGAAGCTATAATTGTCATAGACAGTGATTGCTGTTTTGAATCTGGGCAAAATAAATTAAAAACCTTCTGGAATGGATTTCATGGATTCACAATTCTTGAAACCATTAAGAATATTCATGATTGATGGGAGGAGGTCAAAAATATCAATATTTACTGGAGTTTAAAAAAAGTTTATTCCAACCCTCATAGATGACTTTGAGGCGTTCAAGACTTCAGTGGTGGAAGTAACTGCAGATGTGGTGGAAATAGCAAGAGAACTGAATTAGTAGTGGAGCCTGAAATGGGACTAAATTACTGCAATCTCATGATGAAACTTGAACAAATGAGGAATTGTTTCTTACAGACAAGCAAAGAACATTGTTTCTCAAGATAGAATCTACTCCTGGTGAAGAAGGTGTGAACATCATAGAAATGACAACAAAATATTTAAAATATTATACCAATTTAGTTGACAAAAAAGTAGAGACTGGATTTGGTAGAATTGACTCCAATTTTGAAAGAAGTTTTACTGCAGGTAAACTGCTATCAAACTGCATTATATACAACAAAGAAATCATTTGGGAAAGAAAGAGTCTGTCAATGTGGCATATTTCACAATTGTCTTACTTTTTAGAAATTGCTACAGCTACCCGACCTTCAGAAACCATCACCTTGATCAGTCAGTAGGTTTCAATATTAAAGCAAGACCCCCCACCAGTAAAAGGATCACAGCTCACTGAAGGCTTGGATGATTGTTAACATCCTTTAGAGTTTTTTAATTAGTGTGTGTAGATTACCACTTTAGATACAATACTATTACACACTTAACATACTACAGCACAGTGCAAAAATTAACTTTTGTATGCATTGGGAAATAAGCGAAATTGTGTGACTGACTTTATTGTGATATTCACATTACTGTTGTGGTCTGGAACCAAATCTGCAATATCTCTGAGTATGCCTGTGTAAGGAATTGGACTGTGTGATTATGTAGGCTGGAGAATCCAAAATCTGCTGTGTGCTCATCAGGCTGCAAACCCAAAGACTCAACGGTGCCGGTGAAGTCTAAGGGCATGTGCTGGAGAACTTTCTCTTGCTCAAAGGGTCTAGTCCTTTTAATTCTACTCAGGCTATCCACTGATTGAATAAGGCTAATCCACATTATAAAGGATAAGGTCTTACTCAAATTTCACTGGTTTAAAGGTTAACCTCATCCGAAACACCCTCCAAGTTGACACATAAAAATTAACCATCACACATAATAAACGTGCCTGTTACTGAAGTAACAGTAGACAGCACTCATGCTCTGTTTAACAGTGAATAGTTACCAACCCTGTGTTTCTGGTGTTTGATAAATAAATTAGGCTGGCAAAAATAATTTTGCATGGTGTAAAAAAATTTTTGCATGGATTGATATAAATTAATCTTTATGATTTTTTATATGCTACATCCTCAGAAATCAGTGGGACTCATAAAAATATATATATTACAAAACAACATCCCAGTTTCTTAGGCTCAATGTCACATTTTTAGTATTTTTTTTTTTTTTTTTGTAATTTGCAATTAAGGTATAGAGGAGACTTAGAGTGAGACTGCTTAGGATTAAATCCTCATCTGATGTGTTAGAATCTGGGTTATTGCAGGCAAGGCACCTAATCTCTCTGTTCCCCAATTTTCTCAGCTATAAAATAATCTTAATAGGACCATTTTCATGGGTAGTTAGAAGAATTAAATAAATCAATATTTGTAAAGTGCTTAGAAGAGTGCCTGGCTTTTAGTAAATGCTATATGTGTTTGTTTTAATTAAGAAGAAATAAATAAAATAATTGCCCCACCTTAAGCAGGGGTCTTTTCATCTGCTCTGAACAGACTTTGAAGAAATGCAAAATCAGAGTGACCATTTTAACTGATAAAATATTTCAGATTACCTTAAACTTTTTACTTAACTAAAGAACAATGAGCTTGAAAGTGTTTGGATAATATATTTTCTTCAGTTGTTAGACTTGTTTGTATGTGTAGGATAATGGTAGCTCTCTGTAGTAGAGAAATAAAGTTGCCTGTGTCTTTAAGACACACGACTTCACAAACAATAAACAGGCAGTTTAATCTTTGGTAAGAAAAGAGTCAGCACATTAGAGGAAGTGGAATTGGTGGGAATTAATTTAGTTGTTTGGATTGTGAACACAAAATAATTTATTAACCTTTTTTTTTTAGGTTTCCACCTGGTAGATGTCGTGATACATAAGCCCATATCCATAGAAAATATTCCTGGAGGAGGGGTGGTGGTAAAGTTGGGTAATTTCTTCTTTTGCTGTGTTTGATACAGTATTGAATTATGATATTCCATCTCTGGTTTACCAAAGACCGTACATAACATTTATGTGCCCTAGGAAGGATAATAAGTCAGGCCATTTCCAATCATTTAGTCTGGTAATTGTACTATGCTGCCGAAAGAACTTTGAGATGGTTTAAAGGTTTGAAATTTTTTTCTAGATTTTTAATATCAAATGTGCTCTTTAAAGCAACTCCTACAGATAAATCAGATCAATGGTGCTGGGTCAAAAGACAAGAAAACACACTATCAGTCTCCTTAGGCTTAGGTGGGCAAGCACAAGTTGATTAACCAAGAAAAAGTATATGGCTTCGATATTGCAGTTACATTCAACCTCTGTTTGATTGGCAATAGATGTTGATGTTCATTTCTAATTTCTGACTGGCTCTTCAGCTCATGTACTGCAAGAAATTGGGTCAAAATGACCCAGAAGAGTAAAAACCTTACAGTGAGGAAGAACAGCATTTCCACAAAAACATATCCTTTCATATCAAGTAGAGAATTTAGGAATATCTCAATACACAGAAATAATGAGAAAAGATCACAAGAGCATGATGTTACACTTGAAGAACTTTATTTTTTAACTGTAGTAAAGTAAAAATGTAAAGAAGCTACCCTTCCATGCTCATGAGCTATAGGAGCGTGTTGTAAACCTGATATTTTCTTAGATAAGCATCATATGTCCCTGGGAATGTGAAGATAGTTCAAGCAATAGACAATGGGAGTTTTTGCCCTGCAATTTTCTCTTCTTGTGGTGTCCTTGTCTGTCTTTGGCAGCAGGGTAATGCGGGTTACGTGAAACGAGTTTGGAAGTGTTCCCACCTGGTCAAGTTTTTAGAAGAGTTTGAAAAATAGTGGCATTGTTTCTTCTTTAAGTGTTTGGTAGAATTTGGCAATGAAACTATCAGGTCCTAGCTTTTCCTCATTGTAAGGTGTTGGATTATTGATTTAATCTCCTTATTCTGATTAGTCTTTTTGACTTTTCTATTTTGTCATGATTCAGCCTTAGGTTGTATATTTTAGAATTTATCCATTTCTTCCAGTTTACTCAATTTGCAAGTGTATAATTGTCCACAGTTGTCTTTTCTGATCCTTTGTATTTACATGGTATCAGTTGTAACATATCCTCTCTCATTTGTAATTTTATTTGAGCCTTCTTTATTTCTTGGTTAATCTTGTTAAAGGTTTGGTAATTTTGTTTGCTTTTTCAAAAAATCACCCAAGTTTTATTGATTTTTGGTGCTTCTAGTTTGTATTTTATTTATTTATTGTATTATTTTTAATATTTCCTTCCTCTGTTGATTTTAGGCTTAGTTTGTTCTTCTTTTTCTAGTTATTAAGTTATAAAGTTAGGTTGTTTATTTGAGATATTTCTCTTTTCTTAGTGTGGGCATTTATTGGGTTCGAGGACCCCCCACAGATACCAAAATTTGTGATGCTCAAGTTCCTTATATTAAATGGCATAGCATTTGCAGAGAACCTATGCACATCCTCCCATATAATTTAAATCATCTCTAGACAACTTATAACACTTGATAGAATGTAACTGCTATGTAGTTGTTGAACAGTGCTATTTTTATTGTTGTTTTTTATTTTTTCCCCAAAATATTTTAAATCCACACTTGGTTGAATTTGTAGATGTGGAACCCATGGACATGGAACCCATGGATATGGGGTGCTGATAGTATTCCTGTCATGATATTGATTTCTGACTGTTTCGTGATTCTTTTCTTCTATTCTTCTTTTGTGAATTAAATGATTTTTCCCTAATGTTTTGCTTTGATTTATTTGTCTGTATCGTTTATGTATCTACTACATTTTTTTTCTTTATGTTTACCATAAAAAGTATACAAAACATCTTATAATTAAAACAATTTAGCTTCAACTGGATACAAAAATTTTGCACTTTAACTTCTTCTCTCTCATTTTTTGTTACTGTTGTAACAATTTCTGTCTTTTATGTATTGTGCATGTATTAACAAATTATTGTAGCTGTGATTATTTTTAATGCTTTTGTTTTTTAAATTTATGCTAGAGTTAAAAGTGATTTATGAACTACCATTACAGTATTAGAGTATGATGAGTTTGACTAGATTCTAAACTTTATGGTAAGTTTTATGGGTTTTTTTGTTTTTTTTTTGTCTTATTTTCATGTTGTTAGTTAGCAGGAGATGACCTGGAGTCTAGGTCCATGGGAGAGACACCTGAAATGGATTGGCTGTGTCCCCACCCAAATTTCAACTTGAATTGTGTTCCCATAATTCCCATGTGTTGTGTAAGGGACCCAGTGGGAGATAGTATGAATTATGGGGGCAGTTTCCTTTATACTGTTCTTGTGGTGGTGAATAAGTTTCAAGAGATCTGATGGTTTTGTTAGGGGTTTCCACTTTTGCATCATCCTAATTTTACCTTGCCACCACCATGTAAGAAGTGCCTTTTGCCTCCCACCGTGATTCTGAGGCATTCCCAGCCATGTGCAACTGTATATCTAATTAAACCTCTTTTTCTTTCCAGTTCCAGGTATGTCTTCATGAAAACAGACTAGTACAATAAATTGGTACTGATAGAGTTAAGCTTCGGTGAAAAGATTCCTGATAATGTGGACGCAACTTTGGAACTGGGTAACAGGCAGATGTTGGAACAGTTTGAAGGGCTCAGAAAAAGACAGGAAAATGTGGGAAAGTTTGGAACTTCCTAGAGAGTTGTTAAATGTCTTTGACCAAAAGCCTGATAGCAATATGGACAATAAGGTCCAGGCTGAGGTGGTCTCAGATGGAGACGAGGAATTTGCTGGGAACTGGAGCAAAGGTAACTCTTGTTATGTTCTAACAAAGGGACTGATGGCATTTTTCCCATCTTAGAGACCTGTAGAATTTTGAACTTAACACAAATTATTTAGGGTATCTGGTGGAAGAAATTTCTAAGCATCTTCAAGTGACTTGGGTGCTGTTAAAGGCATTTAATTTTATAAGGGAAGTGGAGCGTAAACATTTTGAAAATTTGTAGCCTGACAATGTAATAGAAAAGAAAATCCCATTTTCTGAGAATAAATTCAAGCTGGCTGCAGAAATTTGCATAAGTAACAAGGAGCTAAATGTTAATCACCAAGACAATGTGGAAAATGTCTCCAGAGCATGTCAGAGGTCTTCATGGCAGCCCTTCCCATCACAGGTCTGGAAGCCTAGGAGAATATGGTTTCACAGGCTAAGCCCAGGGTCCCCGTGCTATGTACTGTCTAGGGACTTGATGCCATGTGTCACAGCTGCTCCAGCTGTGGCTGAAAGGGGCCGATGTAGAGCTTGAGAGGGTGCAGGCCCCAAGTCTTAGCAGCTTTTATGTGGTAGTGAGCCTGTGCATGCACAGAAGTCAAGAACTAGGGAATGGGAACCTCTGCCTAGATTTCAGAAGATGTAGGGAAATGCCTGGATCTCCAGGCAGAAGTCTGCTGCAGGGGGTGGGATGCTCAAGAAGAACATTGGCTACGGCAGTGTAGAAGGGAAATGGGGATTGGCGCCCCCACACGGGGACCCTACTGGGACACCACCTAGTGAGCTATAAGAAGAGATTACTGTTCACCAGACACCAGAATGTTAAATCTGCCAGACCCCAGAATGGTAGATCACCGTCAGCTTTCAACATTTGCCTGGAAAAGCAGTAGATGCTCAATGCTAGCCCATGAAAGCAGCTGGGAGGAAGGCTGTGTCCTGCAAAGCCACAGTGGTACAGCTGTCCAAGACCATGGGAACCCATCTCTCGCATCAGCATGACCTGGATGTGAGACCTGGAGTTAAAGGAGATCATTTTGGAGCTGTAATATTTGACTGCCCCACTGGATTTTGGACTTGCATGGGCCCTGTAACCCCTTTTTTTGGCTAATTTCTCCCATCTGAAATGATTGTGTTTACCCAATACCTGTACCCCAGTTTTATCTAGAAAGTAATCAGCTTGCTTTTGATTTTACAGGCTCATAGGTGGAAGAAACTTGCCTTGTCTCAGATGAGACTTTGGATTGTGGACTTTTTAGTTAATGCTGAAATTAGTTAAGATTTTGTAAGAGTATTGGGAAGGCATAATTGGTTTTGAAATGTGAGGACAAGAGATTTGGAGGGACCAGAGGCAGAATAATATGGTTTGGCTGTATCCCCATTCTCATCTCAACTTGAATTGTACTCCCAGAATCCCCACATACTGTGGGGGGCACCCAGTGGAAAATAATTTGAATCATGGGGCCTGCTTCCCCCATACTGTTCTCATGTCAATGAATGAGTTACACAAGATCTGATGGTTTTATCAGAGGTTTCTCCCTTTGCTTCCTCCTCATTTTCCTTTGCCACTGCCATGTAAGAAAAACCTTTTACCTCCTGTGATGATTCTGAGGCCTCCCCAGCCACATGGAACTGTAAGTCCAATTAAACCTCTTTTTTTCCTGGTCTCGGATATGTCTTTATCAGCAGCATGAAAACAGACTAATACAGTACTGTAGCTCAGTGCTGAGTTTCACTGAAATAGAACTGGGCCCTGGGTCTGCTAGAGGATGGAGCTGTGGAGGCCATCTTGGACCCTGGGGCCACTGAAGCATGGGGGCTACAGGGACCACCTTGGAGCCTGGGGCCATAGGGGCCACTGTAATGCCTGATGATAAAGAAGTTGGACTGACACTGTAATGAGCCTGGAGTCTGGGGCCAACAGAGCCAGCCTAATGCTGGTGCCAGTCTGAAGCCTGGAAAGGACCTCAACCTTGTTCCTGTGGGGGCTGATCTTGCAGGTTTCAGTGGTAGCAGGTCTGAGGCTAGGGGTCCATGGGAAAGTCAGACGTCCACTTCACTCTTCTTCCTTTTGAGGGGGTTATCTCTTTCAAAGCTATGCTGCCAAGGCTTGCAAGAGAGATGATATGGGTAATGTGAAACTGTCATTCCTACTCTTTCTTTAATACATATTTTCTGATTTCTGTGCTATGCTCAGGTGCTATAATGCCTTACCTGGATTCCTTAGTTCTTTTAAAAGTATTTTCGTAAATGGATAGTTGTCCAAAGTGATTTTTCTATAAAACACCATGTGATGGAAAGTCCTATTCCGCTATCTTGTTGATGTCCCTATGCTCATTTTTGAATTGGGATGTTTCTTTCTGCTGTTGAGTTATAAAAGTTCGTTACATGTTCTAGATATTACATTCTCATTCAATATATAATTTGCAAGTATTTTAATCCATCCTGTGGGTATTTTCACTCTCTTTGTAGTATTTTTTGATGCACAAAAGTTTGTGTGTGTGTGTGTGTGTGTGTGTGTGTTTTAATTTTGGTGAAGAAAAAAGTTTATTCAATTTTTCTTTTGTTGCCTTCCTTTTAGTGACATATTTAAGAAACTATTGGCCAAAACCATGGTCATGAAGATTTTCCCTCATGCTTTTCACTAACATGTTTGTAGTTTTAGCTCTTAAATTTAGGTCTCCTCTATTTTAAATTAAATTTTGTACCTGGTTTGGGTACTGTGTTCTTAATACTGAATATGTTTTGTATTAATAGCTTCAAGTGAACATTTCTGATTAGGTGAGCCAGATTTACACTTCATCCTACTGCCACCCCTCAGCCCCAACGAACTGCCAGAAAAGTAGGTATGGAGGATATATGGCTTTTTGTAACTTTTGAAATAGAACCTGACTCCCATAAATATTTATACTGGGGGGATTTTTCCAACATAAGAAAGAGGTTCAGACTCTGTTTATATCTAAAAGAACTTATTTTTGAGGAGTGGAATTCCTGAAGACTTGATAGAGGATAGCAAGTTACCAAGGGAGAAAGGCTAGAAGAAATCCTAAAAGGATGTCACAAAAGCTAATGGGCAATAATGTTTCAGGAAGAAGGATGTAATGAAGGGCACTAATTTTGCTTAAAGGCTCACATCTGTAATCCCAGCATTTTGGGAGGCCACGGTGGGCAAATGACTTGAGGTCTGGAGTTCGAGACTAGCCTGGACAACATGGAGAAGCCCCATCTCTATTAAAAATATAAAAAATTAGCCAGGTGTGGTGGTGGGCACCTTAATCCCAACCACTCAGGAGCCCGAGGTGAAAGAATCACTTGACCCCAAGAGGTGGAGGTTGCAGTGAGTTGAGATTGGGCCAGTGCACTACAGCCTGGGTGAGAGAGAGAGACTCCGTAAAAAAAAAAAAAAAAAAAAAAGGTCTCCTAACTCCTAACAGTAAAACCATCAGTAGTCACCAGGGATTAGAGAGGAAGAGGGGATGGAAGGATAAATAGGCAGAGTGCAGAGCATTTCCAGAGTAGTCAAAACACTCTGTATGTCTAGGATAGTGGATATCATTGTACATTTGTTTTGCTGAAAGATCAAGTGAGACAAGGGCTAAAAATTTTCTTTGACTGTTACAGCATGAAATCACCATTGACCTTACCAAGAGCTCTTGTATTGAAGATATTCAATTAGAAAAAAATGAGGAGTGAATAAGTAGCGCAGAAATGGAAAGAAAATGTATAGACAACAGTTTCAAGACAATAAGGGGGAAAAAGAAAGCAAGTTAAGAGAGGATTCATTTTTTTTAAAGATAAGTTTAGAAAGAAGGAATCATTCAAGTTTATTTAAAAGTCAGAGTATAAGGAATCACGGTACAGATGGTGAAAGACAGGAACTAGAAAAAAAAAAAAAGGAAGAATAAAATGATAGGTGTATCTATAAGTACTTTTGAAGGTTTAATGGCAGAAATTAGAGAGAGTTCCTGTCCAATTACCTGCATTTTTCTGTAGAGTAAGAAGCAATGTCTTCTGCTAATAGTGTATGTGAGTGTAAAACCTGGTAGGAACAAGTTTTGATAATATAATGGCCATTGTAAGAGTCACTCTATTATAAACACAGTAAACTAGATTGCTAGATAATACTGAGATTGAGCACAATTAGTGATCATAACTCAAGAGTGAGACACCTCTGTGAGT
This sequence comes from Cebus imitator, assembly GCF_001604975.1. NCBI lineage: Eukaryota > Metazoa > Chordata > Mammalia > Primates > Cebidae > Cebus > Cebus imitator. Next base: position 2,129,067 of record NW_016107483.1, on the reverse strand, counting down.
TCTTCCTCTGTAGCACTCCAATGCTGAGACTGAAGTTGAAGAAAGCAGATATTTGAGCTTTTCCAATTGGATGCGTCACAAAGAGGGTGGAGCAAGGGAGTCATTTTCGTTTCTTAGCAAACACTTATTGAACATCTACTTAATGTCAGGAACTGTTACAGGCACTGGGGGATTCCCTGTATGTAAAACAGACAAAATTTCTTCCTTGCTGTAATTTGAAAAGATATTTGTTAAAACAATGAACAAGAGGTTATACACTGTATGACAAAGGAAGTGAAAATAGGAAAGAGTAGAGTCTCTATAATTAGAATCATGGGACCGGAGGGATTGATCAAATATCAGGAGAAGAGAAAAAAGATAAGAAGAGGTAAAGATAATTGAACATAATGGTGTAAATCTTAATGATGTAGGAAATTTTATTAAACTAATCATAAATATGACTATGTAATAATTATCATGGAGCTGAAATGGAAGGTAAAAATGATACACTTATGCCTCCTGACCATCAGGGAAATAAGCCCAAGAGAGAGAGGTGCAGAAGAAATGGTGTCCTCAGAGAGGTGGTAAGTGTTATCTAAGGGGAATATAAGTGGCTGGCACATGATTTGTGACTCTTCGTTAATTGAGTCCCAGTGGTTTCTTGGACAAAAATGAATACTGAGTCAGTGCACAGAGGACATATTTCAACCTGCTTGAGGTGGTGCTTGGCAAGCAATAGAGGTTCTATCAAAGACTAACCCTGCTGAAACTACATCAGCATATGGTCCACTAGGTTGTGAGAAAATTGACAAAATGGAGTCACACAAATTAGGGTCACACAGCCATTTTTCCTTGTTCTGCTAGTCTGCTAACAAAGCAATACTCTAATTAGGTGACTTCTCATATAGCTTTCTTAAAGAGAGGGAATATGCTTGGAAAATAAATATAAATGTCTAATCTTCATGTAATTGTATTTCTTCCTAGAAAATAATGAATTCGTAAATGTTGATTGTATACATTATTCTTCTATGAACATTCTCAGAGTAAATCAGAAACCTCAGGGGATCAATTCTGGAACACTGAAAGATTCAGACATGGACAGAGTTTTAGCCAACTCTGGATTTACTTTTATTACTGAAAACAACCCTATTAACACTGAATGTATCTATAGCCTGAGAGTCTCTATAATAAAAATACCTCCATTGCCTGAATGTTAATCATGCAACTGATTGAAGAGGCAACACAAATGGGCTTTGTGTGAGTAACAAGGCTATTTATTCACCTGGGTGGGAGCCGGCTGAGTCCGAAAAGGGAGTTAGTGTGGAGATGGTGGGGGGGCAGAGTAGGCTTTATAGGCCAGGGCAAAAAGTGGAAAGTTACAGCTTAGGGTTGGTTGTTGTTGATTCAGTGGGTTGAACAGGAACCTGTTGTCCTTCTTTGTGGTTTTCTTACTGTTTCAGACATTCAGGCTCTGGGAAGCCATCTGGAGGCATACATGCAGGTTACAGAGTTCACAATGGCTTGACAACAGTGCTGCCATCTTTGGGGGACCTAACACTGAAAATAAACTGTATTTTCCATATGTGTCTTGCCTACAAATCCGTGACGTTTGGAAGGCAGAAATGAAGTTGTATGAGTTTTTTATCTGCAGTATCTAGAGCAGTTCCTAGTATGTATGAAAAAATATGTAAAAGTTTTTGAAATAAATTGAGTAGTTACTCAAATGGTGACATAGCAGGAAAAGAAAGCCGTTTTCTACTGAACAAGATTATAATAATCATAAGCATCTAACAATTACTTTCTTTGAGATCTAAATAGTAGGTTTTCTATGTGGTAGAATGCCCTGTGTGGTAGGGCTATGCGGCAGATTGCTCCCTCTAACAGGTTTCTGTGACAGGTTATACTAAGTGGCTGGTATGCACAACACATTGAACTATGTAACAGATCATGTCATTACATACCATTACTTTTGCTGAATGGGGTCTTTAGATTTGTGAAATAGCTTGTCTTTGTGCCCCTTTAAAAGGTGTGGTATGAGTGGGAACCATGACTATTTGCCCAGCTATCTCGGTGGATGTCCTAAAACTTTTGTAAAAAGGTTTAAATGCCAGGTTTACCACAATTTATGTTTAAACATGTCTGACCTTATGTAGTGTGTACTTAGAATGGAACACTTAATACATAAATGATTTTGATACTCTAGCTGTAAACATTAAATAATTTTGTTCGATACTTTGGAGATTTTTCATCTGTATTACAGCAAATCAGCACTTTCCAAGACAAGAAAATGAATTCAGGAGGGATCTTTTTAGATCAAAATGCCTCTTTTTTTTTTTTTTTACTCCAAGTAAACCAAGAAGAGCATATAGTGTTTTCTAAAGTTAATTTATAAATTTTTGAATTTTTCTTGGTGTTTACTTCCACTGTTTATCTTAAGAAGTTATTTTTTAATAAGATGAAGACAAATCTGAAAGTCAGGAAATTGGGCAGAAAAGTAAGAATTGTCTTCGTAAGACATAAGGCACTGAAACAAATTGCTGACATTTGCTCACCTCAAGGGCTAAACCGCCAACCAACAGTGTCCTTGGGAGCAGAGCTGAGTTTATAAGCCTAGGGCTAGAAACATGGAGATCCAAATCCATATATGGAGATATTTCACAGAAGGAAAACACAGGAAGAAACTGTTGGGAAAGAATCAGATCCAGTTGGACAAAACAAAGAACTTAGTCAATCAGACAAGAATTATGAGCCCCACACACTTTGTGCCCAAACCTGAGCTAGCATAAGATGCAGAGCTATAGAAAAAAAAAAAATCATTCTTGTCTTTAGAAAACATGTTGTCCAGCATAGAGGTAAATGGGAAAGTCCAAAATTGAGCCATATACAACTACTAAGGAACAACCAAGCACTAATGAGTGAAATAATAAAAGCAATTATAAGATGATCTCAAAGAAGAGATCAAACTGTATATAGATTGGAGATCAAGATGGTCAAGATTCCTAACCATAATTAAATACACCTATTGCAGAGAGAAGCTTGACAAGGCTACATCACTGCTTCTACACGTTTTGCAAGTTAACATTATTTTTGTCATTAATTAACTCATTTCCCCTAAAGTTCTTAGAAAAGTAAGAAACACAGTGGAATTGGCTGTTTTAACATGAACAGAGTTTGCTTTCAATGAATTTTTTTTTTTAAAACAATAACCAAATCACCAACATTAAAATGTTCTTGTCCTCTCCTTTTCCAGATGGGGCTATCATGTAGACATAATCCTAAGTAAGATGAACTACTCTTATTAGATAAATGACAATTTGTCAGTGATTTATTAAATAAGAATTGCTCACTCTCACCTTCAAACGTAAATTTAAGTCATTGTTATCTTTTTGCTTCACTATAAATTTCTTTATGTTTTCTTTGCTGGAATATTCCTGAATTTGATTTATCCAATACTTTAAAAAACTCATATTAAAACAAATGAGTAGAAACTGAACATATCTCATAAAACATGTTTGAAAAAAATAATTTTTGAGAGATAGGAAACCATTTTGGTCAACCCTTCAGTTGGTTTTCAAAGGTCATTCTTTTTTTCAACCCAGATTCAATTCATCTTATAAAATCTTAATTATGTCCATCAAATTCCCAACGTATCCTGATCCAGAAGCATTTGGAGCTGGTAAGAGGTACGTGGAAAATAAAAAATATAACTTTAGTTACCTCCTGACCATTCCACTTGATGAAGTTCAATTAATCTAAGAAGAATTTGGTCCTCTAGAGAAAATTTCAGTGACTATTGAAGTAAAAGACTCTGAGAAGGCATGTTGGGATAATAATCAGTGTTTATTTATATCTTAAGGTAGATTTTGTATTGTCCTTTTTTTAGCTTTTTAAAAAATCATAAATGGATGAAAATGCATTAGAGAAATTTTAGCAAAAATACCCAAAACACAAAATAATTATAATCATTTTGTATTTAGATATTTAGATACTTTAAAAATGACTCAATGTTTTTTCTTTTATAGTAACTTTCATGTTACTCAGTCAGATATTCTTGGGAATACTGCAGAATCTCGTGATTTATTTTGTTTTAACATTTTGAGATTACAAACATTCAGATGAGATAAAAGCTATATGTAGGCTCATAAAATTTTCTGAAATACAAGATCCTTCGGGTGAAACTTGACTGATGTTAATATTTTGTAATAGAAATAGTATTTTTGTTACTCATTGAATTGAATTCACCTCCATAAAGTTTATAGGAAGCTATAACTATTAAAAAATAACAGAGGTCTTTATGACAGGAAAATGCAGATACCTTTTTGTTTTGTTTTTTCAAATAAGTGAAGCCAGTTAAGGAAGTTAAAAACAACGTTTGCTGTTTATGATTCCACTAACAGTTTCATGTAGGCTGAAGATGGACTCTAACCCTGTTGACTGGCAGTGCACTTTTATTTTGCCTGGCTCTCCTGCCCCTACCCTGCTGAAAACACACATGGCTGGACAAAACTCCTGAAAACAGTGATCTCATTGTGATGGTCCCTATCTCTGGTCTTAGTGCTGTTAGATGATTGAGAAGAACAACATGCTCCACAGATGTGGAAACCATGTAATTCTGGGCTTCCTCCAGGAAAGAATGAGCTTTGATAGGCTGGAACTAAAGCTTTTCTAAAGGTATAAAATAACCGTGAATTTCCTATTACTATGGACAACTATTTCAGATATTCACAGCCAATTTAAGCATGGTGGCTAACAGCTGTTCATGATATTGCTGCCTTAGAGTATATATACCTTCTAGTAAGAGATACATTCCTCACTCTCTTTTTTAAGAAAATTATAACCATGTTGTTGTTTTCTTTTAAAAAATATCTAGTACACTAGTTTACTTGATTTGTTCGGTTCTGAACATTTATATAAATCTTTTATAAATAATGTGAGGAAACACTATGTGCTTCATTTATAAATGTTGGGATTTTGCCTCAAAATCACATCTAATATTTTAAGAATTTCTAAAAATTTAACACAAATGTCTCTTATGTCTCTTATTTACACAGTTTAAGAAGTAGCTTTCTAAATTTTCCCAATTTGGCTAAGAAAAATAATTTTGATGATATACGTCATTACACTTAGAGATGTAACCCACATAAAATTAGGATATTTGTTCAATTTCATTTTAATTGTTATCTTTAATAGAACTTTAGTTTACAGAGAAAATTGAATACAACAAAACCGGAAAGCACTTTTATACATACTGTTAAAAATTCTATTTTGTTTCATTGAATGTGTAAATTTTGAATATCTACATTCGAGCTCTCTCTCTCTCAACCTAGAGAAAACTTTTATTATAAGCATATAATGTTTTAGTATTAATTTCGATCTGTAAAATTGACTTCCGCCTGTGACATTTTAATGCCATAGATAACAAAAGCATAGGATATAATGTTTTATACATATTATTCAATAACCATAAGCAGAAGATGATGATGTTGGAGGGGCAGGAAAAATTCAGGTGCAAGCTAGACTCTAAAGTGAATTTCTGGAAATAGAAATCATGCAATAGTAATTTTTTTTTCTCCTCAAATACATAGGTCTTTCAATGTAGAAATGAATTGCCTTGGCTTCAGGGAACAATTTGTACCCATGGTTACTGTACATTGGAAAAGTACTTGTATACTTAAATAGATGACTAAGTCTACTTTTGTACCCTGTGAATCATTTTATACTCAGCACTCCAATTAATTATTCTTTACATCCAGTTGAGGGAAACTTATGAGAAATGGAGTACTGTATATACTTAGGTGGTCTTGTACTGGTGAGCCTTTTTCCTGGATTGCTTTGGAAACTCAGATTGAAAAATTCAAAAATGTTTTTGCATTTGTTTGGATCATCATATTTCCATATCACAATCAAGGACTATTACTGATTTATAAAATATATCTAATTATCAACTACATGATGTAAAAAATATTCAGTGCAAACATAGATTCATTACGCATACATTTACAATTCATTTTAGAAGGTATGTGTGGTTTTGTCTTATATTATTTATTGTTATTATTATACTTAAAGTTCTTGGATACATGTGCAGAAAGTGCAGGTTTGTTACATAGGTACACATATGCCAAGGTGGTTTGTTGCACCCATCAACTCATCATCTACATTAGGTATTTCTCCTAAAGCTGTCCCTCCCCTAGCCCCCCAACCCCCAACAGGCCCAGGTGTGTGATGTTCCCCTCCCTGTGACCACGTGATCTCATTCTTCAATTCCCACTTATGAGTAAGAACATGCAGGGTTTGGTTTTTTGTTCCTGTGTTAGGTTGCTGAGAATTATGGTTTGCAGCTTCATTCATGTCCCTGCAAAGGGCATGAGCTCATTCTTTTTCATGGTTCCATTACTAATGGCTCTATTACAGTATTCCATGGTGTATATGTGCCACATTTTCCTTATCCAGTCTTACATTGATGTGCATTTGGGTTGGTTCCAATTATTTCCTGTTGGAAACAGTGCTGCAATAAACATGTCAAGGTGTCTTTACAGCAGAATGATTTATTATCTTTTGGGTATATGCCCAGTAATGTGATTGCTGGGTCAAATGTTATTTTTGCTTCTAGATCTTTGAGGAATTGACACACTGTCTTCTACAATGGTTGAACTAATTTACACTCCCACTAACAATGTAAAAGCATTTCTATTTCTCCTCATCCTCTCCAACATCTGTTGTTTCCTGACTTTTTAGTGATTGCCATTCTAAGTGGTGTGAGATAGTATTCTCATTATAATTTTGACTTTTATGTCTCTGATGAAGGTGGGCTAAAATTTATATTTCTATTCAAGTTAATCCTTTTTCATTAACATATGAACCAGAGCTGTGTGAGTGTCGTCCTAGTAACATCAAGTCAACCAACAGTTGTTTAATACATTGTAGGCATTGTAGGGCATACCAGAGAGGGGAAAAAAAAAGACATTTGCACAATCTAATCAGAAAGGTGAGAGAAATGTTCCTTTAAATTTTAAAAAAGTATAAAAAAATACATTATCAATTAATAGATTATTTTATACAAATATAAGTACTACTGGAAATTGAAGGTTTGAAATATCTTTTTTTTTTTTTTCCCGATGCAGAGTTTCACTCCCTAGGTTCAAGTGATTCTCCTGCATAGCTAGGACTACAGGCATGCGCCACATGCCTGGCTAACTTTTGTATTTTTAGCACAGAAGTGGTTTCACCAGGTTGGCCAGGCTGGTCTCAAACTCCTGACAGGTGATCCTCCCTCCTTGGCCTCCCAAAGTGCTGGGATTACAAGAGTGAACCACTGTGCCCAGCCTTAAAATTTCTCTGAGGTTGAATCATTAATTAAGTTTTTGTGAAGAAAGATGTCATAAAAAATTGCATATGGTATTATGTTGCAGAAAGATAAGGAAGAGACTGCAGAGTTCAGTGGAAAATCTATCTCTGGGATAATGGAAGAAAAACACAAGGGAGAAGTGGCAACAACAGAAGTTAACTTATGATAATAAGTGTAATATGATACAGAGTATTGCTAATGACTGAAGGTTTGTTTTCAGCCTCCCACTCTGCCCCAATTCATGTCTTGGAGCTTCCCCAATGTGATAGCATTTGGAGATAGGGCTTTTGGGGGTGATTACATCATAAGGGTGGAGCCCTCAGAGACGCAAGAGAGTTTGCTTCCTCTCCCTGCTCACCACCATGTGAAGATACAAGGAGAAGGCAGCTGGTTACAAATCAAGATGTGGGCCCTCATCAGACACTGGATCTGCTGGCACCTTGATCTTCAACTTCCCAGCTTTTAGACTGTGAGAAATATGTTTGTGTTGTTTAAACTGCACCGTTTATGGAAGTTTATTTTAGAAGCCAGTACAAAGATTAACATGTTGAGAGTCACCCACCAATGATCTGAACTGGCTGATGGTGCTAAGAGTCTATCTCTAAAAGCTTTCACTCCTAACTGCCTAAGTAAAGATGTGCTATTTGTGAGTTCTTTGGTTATTTCAGAGAAGATTGCTCTGTTTATTGCCTTAGATATTCCCCTTTATCATATCACCATCAGCATCATGTTTTTTCTTCTCTGCTACACTTCTGAGCCTCTGATTGTCTCACGGTTGGACCCAGTCCATGAGACTGCCCTTGTCTTAGGCTGGACAGAGCCATGCCTTCCATGTGATAGCATGTCATCTCAGACCAAGCAGTGTGTCAACACTTACCTGAGGTTCAGGTGTTTCCATGGAAGCCAGGGCCACTCATTCAGGTTGCATGCTTAGGGACAACAGGTGCTGTCTCTTGGTATGTAACGTTATTATTATCTTCCTACCACAATCTCATTCCTTATTCAAGTCCCCTTATCTCTCAGGGATCACACAACTTTAACTCTGTTTTTCAGAAAACTGTAAGGAAAAGTTTAAACTGTTAAAAAATAAACAGAGTCAAGCTGCTGTATCTTTGTATTGAAATACAAACCATTCAAATCTCAAAAAGGAAAAAAGTTTATGTTTTTTCTTTATATTTTATAATTGATTAATTATGGAAAATTCCAAATAAAAAATCTGATAAGAATTGGGTTACAATGGGAAGTGATCGGGCATTATTTAATGTAACATATGTTCCACCTGTGCCTCCAACATGTGGCTTTTGTGATCTGTAAATCCCATCCCTCCTAAGTAAGCCATTTCTCTTTTGCTGCCCCATCTCCAAGATCCCAGAAGAAACTATTCTGATCCAATTGTAAACTTAAAGTTATATCTCCTTGAAGTACAGTGTAGCCCAGATATAAAATATCCTTATGATTGTCTAAACTCCCAGATATCACCTAGACTGAGATATAAATAATAAAATTTAAGCAAGAATAATATTTTGCTCAGATATTTATCTTGAGTGATTAGTTGGGTGCATTTTCTCTCTCTCTCATTGTTTTAAGTAAGTTTTTTCTGGTTGCATAATAGAAATTAACAAAATTTCAAATTGTCACAGGTTTTAGAATATTGTAGTAGCTTGTTAGTAAATAGATAGAGAGGGTACTGTTTTCATTGTAAAGAGGATCTCTGAAGAGGAAATATTAAACAAAAGGAAAATATAATAACAGTGTAGGAATAAAATATTACAGCAACAATTAGGTATTTTTAATGTCCATTTTACAAAGACGAAATTGAGTCACAGAAGACTTTAATAACTAATGTCTCGCAGCTAGCCCCAAATCAGAGTTCAAATTCATAACCGCTATTCTCTAAAAGCAACTTTTCAAATTAAAAAATAAACAAATAAATAAAAATTTATTTTTGTAAGCATGTAGTGCAAATTGTACACTAATAATAAACCAAAAGCATGAAGCGCCAATACCTTTGTTAAAAACAGGGAAAAGTGAAATGATTTTAAACTTAATTTAAGCCTACATGAGTGCATGCTACCAGATTTATTTTTATAAGAACATTTCAATGTTCGTTTTCATGAGGAATGTGGACGACATGCAATTTTTAAAGCACTAAGAGTTGTTTTTAATGCAGCCTAGTCTATAATTTTAGAGTTCCTTAGCCCACCAGTTTCAAGTATCCATTGGGCAATTGCATGTTCACAAACACAAAGTAGATGTAACTCAGAAGAAAATAAAAGCTAATAACTCCCTTGTCTGGTCCTGGCTAAAATGCTCAGATTTTCAAATTGAATGATGTTTTATTTTGCCCACATAATTTGGTGTAAGGATTTTAATAGGTCAAATATCTAGATTATATTGTTTTAACAGAAACATATTTTGATAATTTAAAATGTTATTAATTAAGTATTCATAGGAGAGACCCCCAAGGTATATAAGAATTTAGAATGTTAAGCATTACTTATAAATAAATGTATCTAATAAGATAAAAATAGTATTTGAAGTTTTGAAAAATAGTTATTACCAGATGCGTTACTTTTCTAGGTTTCAGATATAGAAATGAACAAGATAAAAATCATTTTCTGTATTTGTCATAAATATGAGAAAAATGCTACCTCAAATTTATTTAATAGTATTACTTTTTCTTGAAAAACCTTTTGATGAAGCAGAAGGAAATGTTACCTGATGACCCTATAAATATAATCATAAAATATAATTATTTAATTATGCTAGTGTTAGTATTTTCACTTATTTATACAATCTTTTTCTTTGTATGTTTTAAAATCTAAAGAATTGTACTTAGTATTTAACAATTTTCTCTAGTTATAATACTAATACATAACCGTTATGGAAATTCAAACGAGACAATTCCCACAAATTATTCCACCAACATTGAAGATTAGTACTGAGGATTAGTAACAGATATTGATTATTGCATTTCAGTTTCATATTCGTATACATGATGATGTGCTCTGAAATGTTGGTGCATGTATTAGTTTATTCTTTAGTTACTGTAGTTAATGTGTATTGGATTACAATGCTGTTTCAGAGCAACAGAATGTGGAAACCATCAACTCTGTATTCTGAGATTTTAAAAAATATCTGTTGAAGGAGAGACCAGGAATCCAGATTTAGACATGCTAAGTTTGAGATGTGTATTAAATCCTCAAATGGAAATATGCTAAGTAAGGAGTCAGATATTGAGTTGCACAGTTCAGGAGAGAAATCTTGACCAGCTTCATAAAATTTGGGGGTGAAAGGTATTTAAGACCATGAAGCCAGGCAAAGCAGCAAAGACATTAGTGTACTTAGAAAAGAGAAGACACCAGGGATGAGGCCTGAAGCACTTCAATATTACAAGCTTGAAAAGAATAGGAAGGGCCAGCAAATGAGACAGAGAAGAAGCAAGTAGTGAGAGAGAAGAAAAAGAGATTGAGGTTGGAAAATCAATTAAAAAATTATCTAAATTGTACTACTAAAAAAGATAGTTTCAGCTTTCTGAAATACTGTTGACAGACAAGTGAGGTGACAAGTGGAAACAGACTGTTGGATTTAAAATAAGGAGGAGAGTTTCTTTATCCAGTTTTCGATGGATGGGCATTTGGGCTGGTTCCACCTTTTTGCAGTTGCAAATTGTGCTGCTATAAACATGCATGTGCAAGTGTCTTTTTCACATAATGACTTATTTTCCTCTGGGTAGATACCTGGTAGTGGGATTGCTGGATCAAATGGTAGTTCTACTTTTAGTTATTTAAGACATTTCCACACTGTTTTCCACACTGGTTGTACTAGTTTACATTCCCACCAGCAGTGTAGAAGTGTTCTTTGTTCACCGAATCCACAATGCACCAAAATCTCACGTCACCACTAAAGAACTTCGTAATGTAACCAAAAACCACCTGTTCCCCAATAATCTATGAAAATACATAAACACATCCATACCTACAATGGGGAGCACGTTGGTAATCTTGATGAGAGCAGCTTCTATGAAGTATAAGGAAAGGAAAACTGACTAGAGTGGAATTAAGAGAAAAGTTGGTAAGAGCTAGAGAGTGTACAAACTAGTCTTTCCTGGAGTTTTGCATTAAGGAGACTAAAGAAATAAATGAAAGTGAATTTTTATTAATTAATTAATATTATTTTATTAATTCAATGTTACAAGCTTGAAAAGAATAGGAAGGGCCAGCAAATGAGACAGAGAAGAAGCAAGTAGTGAGAGAGAAGAAAAAGAGGTTGAGGTTGGAAAATCAATTAAAAAAAAATTATCTAAATTGTACTACTAAAAAAGATAGTTTCAGCTTTCTGAAATACTGTTGACAGACAAGTGAGGTGACAAGTGGAAACAGACTGTTGGATTTAAAATAAGGAGGAGAGTTTCTTTATCCAGTTTTCGATGGATGGGCATTTGGGCTGGTTCCACCTTTTTGCAGTTGCAAATTGTGCCAGAAGGAGGTGGGAAATTGAGCCAAAATTATGATTTTTTTCTCTTTTAAAATGAGAAAAATAACATCTGGCCTAAATGCTAATTGAAATGATCCAAAGGGGCAGAAAGGTCGATGATGTAAGGAAAGGGAGAGGACTGTGATGCCAATGAGAAGAGAGGAGAATGGGGCATCCTGTAGTCGGCATATGAGCAGCTGAACTGTAGTGTTATGCAAGAGTGCAGAGTATCTGAGGGCAGGTGAGGACAGGTAGTTGGTCCTGATTAGGGACAGCCTGAAATAATCCCTTGGGTGACTGGGTGAATGCACTAGAGATAGGATAGGATAGGTTCAGAGGATCAAGGCTAATATTCATGAATTTAAAGTGAGAAAAATCTGGGGGCTTGTTTTCTCCACTAATGTTTAGCTGATTGGGTGCAAAACAAATGTAGGAGAAATTTTGAATTTAGATAATATTGGCTAGTTTATCAAGAGGCCAAGAAAGTAAAAGATTTTTAACATGAAGTCATAAGCCTCTTTCCTGTATTATTGAATATCTTTAAATTTATTATTTTAATGCTTGTAAATATAAACAAAAATATAATGAAATATTTTCCAATTGTTGTAATTTTTGGTTTTACTCATTATATATAATATTTCAATAATTATTGAATTTAAGAACTAAAATTGAAACTCAATTGAAAGAAAAAAAATCAAAAAAAAATTACAAAGAGCTTCCAAAGGAATAACTGTTTTAATTTTTATATGTTGCTATATAACAATTCATTCTTCAAGTTCAGTTGGTTTAAGATACAATAGACATTAATTTGCTTCTACTTCTGCAATTTAGGAAGGACTTGGTGGGTATAGCCTGTTTCCTACATGAACTTGCATTAGCTAAGATATCTGTCTAGAAAAATTACTTCCAGAATAGTGTCACTCACAAGACAGTTGGTGCGGGTTGCTGACTATGAGCAAAGCTGGAGATATTTGGAAAATCAAAATATATCCTAGAAATCAATATTTCTTACAGGACATATGCACCATGGGATGCTATGTAGCCATAAAAAAGAATAAGTTCATGTCCTTTGGGGGGACATGGATGAAACTGGAAACCATCATTCTCAGCAAACTAACACAGGAACAGAAAACCAAATACCACATGTTCTCACTGGTAAGTGAGAGATGAACAATAAGAACACATGGACACAGGGAGGGGAACATCACACACCAGGGCCTTTTGAGGGGTGAGGGGGAAGGGGAGGGAGAGTATTAGGACAAATACCTAATGTATGCTGGGGTTAAAGCCTAGATGATGGGCTGATGGGTGCAGCAAACCACCATGGCACATGTATAGCTGTGTAACACATCTGCACATGCATCCCAGAACTTAAAGTATAATAAAATGAAAAAGAAATCAAAATTTATATGATGGATATAAACTTAGATTAGATTGGGAGAATTTTCATTTATTTCATTATTTTCTCCCCAAAGTTTTTAAACTTATAAATTAATGTGTTTTAATAATTGTTCTGTTTAAATTTTGTTGAAATTGCTTTTCTATTTGGTTTAGGTTTACTTTGTTCTTTGGCCAATTGATGAAAAGTTTTATTTAATTTGGTTTCATTCTAAATTCTTAATCTATAATTTTCAAATTTAAATTTTAAATAATCTTTAATTATTAAAATATTTAAAACTATGCTTGTGCCTCTGGATATATTCCTGTACACACATTGTCACACCTAAGGTGTGTCCTAGTTGTTCACTTTTGCTATTAATTTATATTTTGTTTATTTAAAAAATGAGAACTTTAAATTCTTTTCTTTGGGAAGTACATTGAGGTTTTCTTTGTGACATGATCTAAATTCACTTTTTTTGAAGAATTTTTTTATGAACTCTTAAATTGTTCTTATTCTAAGTTTTAGATTGTTAGGTTCAATTCATGCCTTTAATTTAACCTAGTAGTTAGTTACTAAAACATTTTATTCTATGATATTATGCCAGTTACTTGATTAGCTACAGTATTTAATGTGTAACAAAATTATCATGCCAGATTTATGACTGAGAACTGTTGTATACAGCATTAAAGAAAAAACTGTTCATGACACTTGTTAAAGACGGTAAAGATGACACTAAGGAAATACAAGGGACTACTGCAGTGGGATTTTACAGCAGGGGAAAGAAATTAGGCTCATTTTGAATACCACATGGGGATTTATAGCTAAGAAGTAGGGTGAAAAGAATGGTGGATGGAAAATTACTAAGAGAGTAAGGTAATTCTTTGATAAACTTACCTGTCAAGATTCTTGCTAAAGGTAGTCTACAATGATCAGACAGCACAAAGCGGATGGCAGCAAGGAGGAAATTGTCCAGATATTGAGGTTGATTAGACTTTGCAAGAACTAAGACCAAAGCCCAACTCTGACCTATGTGAACAGAGAGCTTAGGGAGACTTGGCTGAAGTCTGGCCAGGTACGGTATCTTTGACAGCAAAGAGACTATTGTAGAAATATAATATTTTCACTGATAATCATGGTGAGTCACTGTACAATTAGTTGTATTTCCCAAAATGTAATCTGAATAATTGATTTATCATGAAGTGATACAAACAACCTCTAAGGCCATTCTGTGATTTCAACCTAAAAGATCATTCTAAGATTTTCTTATTACTATAATATTGACAAAGTATTAGCTTCTTACACTTAGAGTCATTCTGTGCTCTAATTCTAAATTTATATTGTTACTAGGTATTAAAAGTTATATTGCTGAATTCAATTTATCTCTTCCTAATACTTAAAAAATATACATTAAAATTTATTAAAACCTAAAAGACAGTTTCCATATTACTCACAGGATGTCTCTTCCTACACTTGTGGCATCTAATCTTTAACACTGTAAGTCTTCCCATGATAAAATGCGTCTTAAATATTCATGTTTTATGACCTCATCAATTGTAATCATTTTATCCACAAGGATGAAGCCTAGGAATAACTATATTAATCATGTTAACAGCATTGCCGTCTGAGGATACTTACTGAAATCACATATCCTCTCTTTTGACTTTTATTTTGCAGAATACATCTCAGGATTTATTTTTACATTGCTGTCATATATGACATGTATAATTTAATACAGTTAATATTTCAGCACAGTAGCTGTTAATAATATTTTCTAAGGTTTTTATTGATAAGTTAAAAAATTTACCTGAGATCTCCATATGCAATGTAACAAAATCACAACTATTTGACTTTCATCATTTGCATACTAAGAAAATGACATAATTTATTTCTATGTAACAAAATATTTTCTCTGTGAACTTCATTAACATAGATATTTTTTCATCTTCTTGATTTGGAATTACACTTCAAATCATCACAACATGGGCAAATTCAGTGTGATTGAGTGCTTCTTAGGTAATATAAATAAATAATATATTTTTGCACACCAGGTTGGCTAATAGCTAATTATTCTTACAGACAAGCCCCTGTAGTAGAATTTGTGAGGTTTGCAGATATAGTATAATGACATTCCAACAAATGCACCTCTGTAGCAAGATGATAAGCCTAGATTTTAGAGATGGTTTGCTGAGGTTCCGGAAGGATTTGAAAAGTAAAGGATACTTTGTTTTTTTTCTATGAAATATGTTCATATTTCAAGTTTACTAATACACTGTTATTTGTAATTTTATTTATTCTCTTTTATTCTAACTCTAAATATAATTTTTATCTTCAATCTTGAGCAGAACGTTTTTCCCCTCAAAAAGTAGCTAAATACTATATCAGAGTGAAATGTTTGTATTGCCATCTATAGGAAAATAATGTACTACATTTAACTTCTCAGGTAAATAAGTCATATAGAAAAGATACATCTTACTACAGCATCAAATTCTAGAATTTAGAGATACACTTTATTAATAGTATTACTATTGTGTTTGTTTTTAAAAACCAAAAATCCATATGGAATATTTTAATAATATCCTTACATTCCTTTCAAAAGCATGTATACATCTTGAAGGAGAATAAACACACACACACACACATACACACACACACACACACACACACTCAGTGTCTCAACAATTGAAAATTTAAGATAAATATACGTCAGTATGTACAGTTTTATGAACTAGCCCAGAGACATCAGACCTCTTGAATAAAATTATGTGTTCTCCACATACTACCTGTTTATCCTTTTGTAAGCTACTCAGTCTAAGTTTTGAAATTCTTATCTGTAAAATGAGATTTTACCTAGAACTATTGTGAAGATTTAGAGTGATCATGTACCTGAAAGGTGGATACTAAGCACTGACCGTACGCTAACTCTTCTTTATTGTGGTATCTCTTTCGTATCAATATAATTTTAAATGAGAGATAATCACATGCATAGAACTATATGCGTCTCTTAAAAAGCATTTTAAAGTGGGATATGATGGATGTCACAAGGAAATCTCTATAGGCTCAAAGGCTCAGAAAGAAAAAAGAATTTTTAATTAATGTTTTTTAAAAAGATTTCATGAATTAATAATACACTTCCCAGACACTGGCACAGGTATCTATAACATGTTATTAATTTACAATTTTTAATTTTTATTGCTATAAATTATATAAACAATTGACTGGATGACACAGATATATTATTATTCAAGAATAATATAATTTGTAAATGTTTTTGAATAAAAATTAGAACTAATTCAATATATGTGAGGTTGATAATTTAATTATTAGATTTCAGTTCTTGTAGTGTGAGAAGCAAAGTACAATTGTTTTAAAAGTCACCGTTTAAAACGTATGTGAAATACTTTCCAGAAAACATTTCAATTGGTTGCTGCACAGATAATAACCTACAGCATGTGGTCATGAATTAAATGCAAAATAACATCAGGAGCCCTGCTTCAAGAAATAATTAGGCCTTCTGCAGAGTCATTCAGTAAAATTACATTATTGTGTTCAACTGAGAGGAGCTGTGTAGAATTGTATTTGTAAAATATAATTGCAGGGACAGCTGGCCTGAAAAAGGAAGAATCTTAATAATATATGTTGCTGAGGTGGTTGGTTGTTTACTCCCCATTATGTAAGTGGTTGATAAGAAGAACAGTCATTGTTGCATGGGAAGGAGAAATTAATTCAGGAAAATAATGATGCAGCTTCTCTTGCCATTTAACTGAATTTTAAAGTGAAATGCATTGTTAGGCTTGCAAGCAACATGCCTGGAGAAGTTGTGCTTCTTGCTCCAGCCCCAAAGCCTCCAATCTGCTATGTGGCCTTTCCCAGTTGGCTTCTTTTATTTTCTTAATTTCTCTCTTGTAATGTAAACATGGGAAAGAGAAAGTGGTAGAAGAACAAAGAATAAGCATACAAAGTAGCTCCACTCCTTCTGCATAAAGCATTAACAGGGAAATGGTGCCACACTGAGACTTTATGAATAGATTGATAATAGTGTGTTCATTTAAACCAAATAAGGAACCACTATGTTTTGCCATTTTAAAGTGATTTCTCTCTTACTTAAAGGCCTTCTAGATTTTTTCCCACTCTTTGCCAAATAGAACAATTAGTTTTATGAACATACCCTTTCAATGCTGTTATAAACTCACATGTGCTAAAATAAATGTCTTAACACCCTCATGATCATGACTTATACAGATTAGCACATAAAATATGGATACTAGTGTTTCATATACAATTCACTGCCATGTAAATTAACCATAAATCAAGGGAAGACAAAGGAAAATGTTTAGCTGATTATTAACTCTGCATAGAACCAGATTTTAATTTTTAATGATTACTTAAATGCAGGTTAGTTTTTAAGTGACTTTTCATTACACAAATGAATATCAAGTAAACATTTGTTACAATCATCCCACAAAACAAAAACATTGATAAATGAATATATTTATCATTTCCTAGAAATTTAAGTTTTTATTTTTAGACAATATCACAATGTTCTCTTTCAAATTATTGGGGTGACTTGTATTTCCATTTGTAAAAACAAAGTTTGTAACTTATAGGCAAAATATCTACAGGCAAACATTCACTTCTTCGACAACCAGTCGCTATTCTATACAGTAAACAACATAAAGAAACTACTTTTAGGGAAGGGAGATGCAAAAGTGAAGGTGGACATTACAAATTTAATGTCATCAGTAATAAGCACAGTGAAGAGACATAAAGCAGAGTAAGGTTATCAATGAAGGATGTGATATTTTAAGTAGATTAGTCAGGGAAGGCCTTTCTGAGGAGGTGACATTTGAGCAGAGTCTCATGTCTTACTTATTTATTGAGAATTCTTTCATTTTTTATTCTGAAATTGAGGAGAAACAACACTACTTGAAAATTGTAGGATATAATTAAAGCAATCCTGTTCTATTTATCACAGGAAACTAAATCAGCTCTTTTAGCCATGTGCAGCTGGGGTTGACAGAAATGCTTTCATTAGCTTCATTTGTGAAGAAAACATGGATTTAAGTAAAGCAGTAGGAGATATTTAGAGCTATTTTCAATTTGATATATCTGATGATCTTCTGGGTCAAGAATTCAGTCAGAGCTTGGCTTCCTATTTTGTTACAAATGGTTTTGACTAAGACAGTTCTGATATTCAGCAGCAAATAGGTTGGCGTAAGGATCCAAGGATGCTTCTCTCACACGTTGAGTCCTTGGCGGGGAAGACTGAAAGACCAGGTTTGGCCAGGGGTTGTCAATCAGGGTGCCTCTATGTGCAGCTCCAGTAGAGCAGTCTTCCAGTCCTCAGAATTCTCATGGGTTTGTTCAGCGATGCCAGGGGGAGTGCTCCTAGAGAAGAAATATAGACGCTCCCAGTTTCTTAAGACACAGCCCTAGTATCTGTCGCAACATCATTTTGGCTTTATGTTATTGAGCAAAGCAGTCACAGAGCTCATCCAGATCCAGAAGGGTGACGTGGGCTTCTTGTTTGCATGGAAGTAAAGGCAAAGAGATGGTGGCCGTCTTTAATTGGCCACATTATTCATTTAAAAACTTACAAAACCTATTCAAATATACGACCAGAAAGCAAATTTGCTTAAGGTGTTTGAATAGTTCTATAAAATCTGTTGTGTGTGTGTGTGTGTGTGTGTGTGTGTGTGTGTGCATGCATAGTAAACCTAAAGTGATATAGCTGTCAAAAGAATATGTCATTTCCCCAATTTTGTACCATAGAACTCATAATTAAAATCCAGCCAGAGAAACGCTGTTTATTTGTATGTTCTGGGTGGTGACCTGAGTCCAAAATGCAGGAAAAGCTAATTCACTATTGGTATTTGTCTTATAGAAAGGATTTCATTAGATGGCTTATTTTTATCTCAATATATGTTTTAAACAACATAGTGGCTATAATGAATAGCACACAGTTAATGTGTTATATTTTTGAAAATTGCTATGAGAATATATTTTAAATGTTCTTACCACAAAACAATAAATATGTGAGGCAATGCATATGATAATTAGCTCAATTTTGGCCATTCCACAATGTATACATTACTTCCAAACATCATATCGTACACAATAAATATATATATATATATATATTTTTTTGTTGCCCATTTATAAAGTATATTGATTTTAGCATCTTTCAATTCTTATATAAAAGGTATAACTATGACTAACTACAACATAATGATGTCCTCTATATCTAAATTCCCACTGAAAATCATTAAAACAGACATTTATACAATGCCAACATTATGATGGAGATTGTTTCACCTGTCCCTATTTAACTCAAAGGCTATTTTGTGTCTACTTGAGAATAAATTTTGAAAACTCTGCACTGTCAATTCAATCATTATGGCCTCTGCTTCTGACATTTCCTTTGGCAGGTAACTCTAAGTTACAAGCAAAATATTCACCCAATCAGTTTCACCTACAGTAGCAATAAAATCATTCTAGTATTCCCCTTAACTGTGGTTATTCATTTACTTGATCAGCTTTGGAATGACAGACAATATCATTTAGAATAATTCCTACAGCCATGAAAATTCTTAATTTGAGAAGCTATGTGAACTTTTAATGATTGGTATCTAGTAGTAGGACTAAGATATTATTTTAAGATAATTTTATTTTCTACGTAACAATACTTTCTATGATACTTAAATTACCAACATTTTACTATGACATTTTAAATAAGAATATGTAAAATTCTAGGAATGACATTGCACCCAATATAGCAATTTGTTTGAGTTATCCATATTTCTGGTCTGTGTGGACAGCAAGAATTATACATTCCAGAAGTCACTTGACTTTTAACAGGAATTCTTATTTCTGTTGATGCCAGTTTGAGGATACCTGTGTGCAACTCGATACCTGCTTCAGCTTTTTTATTTTCTTTTATCGATGTCTCCTGGACACTAGGTATGGCTATGGCCTATATTAATTAGATAAAATTTCTCAATAACTAAATTCTAATATTTAAATTTTTAAAGAAAAGAAGCTGAAAAATATACATCCTCAAAATGTTGGCATCTAGACCACATGAAATAATGCCAATAGCTAACATGTGTTCCATGCTTTCTGGCTAAGTGCAATTCATACACTGGTTCATCTATTCCATGCATATCCTCATCTGTTGACCTGTGATGTCAATGTCTTTAGTAAACTGTACCTGGCACACAGAGGTGATTGCTACATATTTGTTGAATGGAGATCACTGCTGCTTTCTAGACTAGAAAACTGACCCACAGTTAGGTTTCATAACATGGCTGGCATCACATAGCTGATGAGGAGTGGGACAGGAAGGTGAGCCCAGGCTACCTGCCCCTGTCACTTGTCTGCTGTCACTGCCCAGTCCAGGAACCTCCTCTTGCTGCTTCCCCAAGGCTCCCACATTGACTTTCCCACCTGAAAGCAACCCAAAATCTTTAATTAGATCATATGATCCAATGTCAAATTTGAAATGTAACACTATGCTACATGCAGAGCATGGCAGGGGATGCTGGGAGAGTTACAGAAGCACTAAGTGGTGAGACCTGGATCCCAAGGAGAAGTGAGGGATCTCACTGGAGGGTACTGAAAAAAGGGCCGGGGTGGTGGCTCACACCTGTAATCCCAGCACTGTGGGAGGCCAAGATGGGTGGATCTCTTGAGGTCAGGAGCTGGAGACAAGCCCAGCCAAGATGGTGAAACCCCGTCTCTACTAACAGTACAAAAATTAGCTGGGCGTGGTGGCACGTGCCTATAACCCCAGCTATTCAGGAGGCTGAGACAAGAGAATCACTTGAACCTGGGAGGTAGAGGCTGCAGTGAGCCGAGATCACACCACTGCTCTCGAGCCTGGGTGTCACAGTGAGACTTTGTCTCAAAAAAAAAAAAAAAAAAAAAAAACCCTGCAAACAGCCCATGCACTGGGCACCACCATTTGGAGAAACCCAACGGTGGCTCTTGATCAGTCTGGGCAATGAGAAAGGTTTGGTAGGGAATCTGTTATCAGAAGAGGGACATCAGCCCTCAGGAAATATGGTCCCAGCCACGAACAGCTGTCGGCCCCTTCCCTCTTCCAGCCTCGGGCCTGAATCACAAAGAGCAATCTTAGACTCCTATTTGTGTCTAGGAGCAATAATCAGTTTTAGTGGTAGTAGCTGTGGCACTGGTGGTGGTGGTAAGGTTAACATACATGGGGCAGCTCTTATGTGCTAGGGACTTAATCATACATTTATTCATTTGTTTTCTTGACAGCTTGATGAGATCAATTTTATGAACCCCATTTTGCAAATGAGAAAACTGACATATTAGGGGTGAAAATTAAAGTTACATAAATAGCCAGCATCCAAATAGGAATACATAATGTTATGGGTAGCCTTGAAGAAGAAAGGAAATTAAAAAAAAAAAAAAAAATCCTATGCTTGGGGGTTTAATTGTGGGAGAAAGCAGAAAAGGAGGGTTCTGCTCTTTCCCTTGGTAACAGTAGAAGGTTACGGGGTGGGTGATATGTATATGAGCATCTGTATTTTTTAGTACAAGCTGATTGAACCACCTGACTTTCCTCCACCATCTGTCTCCCACACTCGCTATCATCCTCCCCATCCACCCCCAGCAGCAGTCACTATAGCAGCCTGGAGCCCAGAATAGCTCTTAAATTCACCAAAGCCAAGGAGAAATGATCTTGTACTCTCTGCACCCCTGTCAGGGCAGCCCTAACAACAAGGAAGCCGTTCATTAATTCTACAAATACTCATTGAATGCCTATTGTGTGCCAGGTACTTGTCTAGACATCAGAACAGACCAGTGAACAAAGCTGACAAAAAATCCCTGCCTTCATGGAGATTATGTTCTGCCAAAGAGGTTTCTCATGATCAAAATCATCAGTCCATTCACCTTCCTAAGAGAAAAGTCAATCCATGGAGGAGCCCAGAGATCATGACCGAAGTCCTAAGCTCAGCTTCACAATCCTAAACTCCTCAAAGGAGACCTGTGGTCACATCCTTCCAGCACCTGCCCTTCCCTCGTCAGCCTTTTGTTCCAACAATGAAAGACAAAGAGGGGTTAGCCCCTCCCCTAAGGCAAACCCCGCCCCACCGGTGCCTGAGGCCCCTCTCCAGACCCTGCACTCTGAGCCCTTGCTTCTTCATTGGTTTGCATCATAAATGTGTAATGCCAGGCTAAGAAAAGCACCGGGCCCAACCCGCTCTGCCTTGGATCCATAACAGCCTTATCAAAGGGTATTTTTTCTGAGCAAGGAGAACAGAGAGCCCTCCAGGTTTTGATTCATTGCAGGTGAAGGCTGGATGTGCTGAAAGCTGATTGAAATCAGCGAGGTCAACAAAAGACAGCTGAGAGTGCACAATAATTGGGAGAGAAGCATCGCTTCCTTGTGTTTTTGTGATCTCCTGCACTTTCAAGCTCACACTTCTAAAGGGAAGTCTTTGTCTTACACAGTTTATTGCATTGGTATGTGCTTTATTTTTATAAACTTGGAATTTTGCTGACCCACAATTTCCTCTCCCTTCGTCCTGTAACCATCTAGATATTTGAGGTGGGGAATGAGGGTTGGAGATTGAGGAGAAGAAGCTTTAGGATCCTCTGGGTTTTCCTGTCTGGAGGAATCCCCTCCCACGCATGTGTGCTCAAGTACACACACACACACACACACACACACACACACACACACAGACGCATATACCTGCAAGCCCTTCCATTTTGTTTCAGGAGAGAGAAGTCTGCCCTCCAGCCCTGCAGTCCCTTGATGCTGATAGGAGTACTGCTTTGCTAAACAACTCTAACTAATCCAAAGGCAAGTGACTGCATTCTAACTGAAGTCTAAATTCTCACACATATTTTTTTCTGTGTGTGTGTGTGTGTGTGTGTGTGTGTGTCTTTCTCTTCCTGTATGGAGGTTCTGCCTGAACTGAAAGTCATCTGAAGGTAGGTGCTTTGTTTCTCTTGTTCAGTGCTCAGGAGGACTTAGCACAGAACACAGTGTGTGGTTGAGAATCAATAAATATTCACTGAATGAAAGGAGGCTCACTGTTACCGCTCCAAGTCTCTTGAGCCTCAGCTCTCTCTTCAGGGCAAGAGGAATTTGTAGGTGAGCCTTGGCCTTCCTAAGAAAACAGAAAACCATCATGCAGCCCCTGCCCAGAGGAGAGACGGGGACTAACACAGGACCTTGGAGAATACTGGTAGTGTAGCAAGGACTTTAATGGAAATGACATTCTTGAAACCCTCACATCGCAGAGTGTTTTTGTTAGCTGAGCTTCGGATATTGGAAGGTGGTACTGGTTTGGAGTCTTGACTAGGCTGGCCCAGAGAATTTTATCCACTGGATTCAATCCCATAAGAAAGAACTCATTATCCCGCTTTTCAGAGTTAATGATTGTCATTCCATCTCATTCTCTCCTCAAAGAAGTTTTTGTCTATTTTGAGTACCTCCCTGTGAAAACAAGTCAAAGCTCCTTAATCCCTGCCACATAGCTGAGGTAGGGAAGTCCTTATCACTACCATCTAACCCCAGAGAACAGTACCAGTAAACACCAGAAGTATATTTCTTCTTGGATTGAAATCCTTTCCTGCTGGCTTCAATGGGACCCCACGGAAGGGAAGAGCACAGTAGAATGCCCTCACATCTGAATTTGTAGATCCATAAGAGAGAAGTTGGATTAAGAAGTCTATACAGTCAGTAACAGTATCAGCCAGATGGACAGCCTGTTCTGCTCTTATCTCTCACGTGGGGCACTGAAACCGCCTCATAAGGGGTCCACACCTGTCAACCCTTCAAACTGATGCCCCAGCAAGCCTCCTGAAAAATACATATGACAGACAATAATCAGAGTTGGCAAGAATGTAACAAAATTAGAACATTTATACATTGCTGATGAGAGTGTAAAATGATGCAGCTGTTTTGGAAAACAATACACCAATTTCTCAAAAGATTGTTCAACATAGAGTTACCATATGATATAGCAATTCTACTCCTAGGTATATACCCAAAAGAAATAAAGCCTAGGTCCACACTGAAACTTGTACATGAATATTAATAGCAACCTTATTCACACCAGCCAGAAGGTGGCAACAAACTAAATGTTCATCAGCTGATGAATGGTTAAACAAAATCTGGCATATCCAACACAATGGAATATTATTTGGCAATAAAAAGGAATGAAGCACAGTTAGAACATGGAGAAAGAATTATGCTAAGCGAAAGAGCAGTCACAATAGGCCACATTAATATGCTTTCATTTACATGAAATAAACAAGATAGGCAAAACTATAGAGACAGAAAGTAGTAAGCGGTGATGAGAGAGGAGAAAGAAAAAAGCCCGGTCAGGCAGGCAGTTAGGGTGGGTCATCAGTTAAATCTTTTCAAACAGAAGAACAGCCTGCAGGCACAGATAAGGGACTTAAACACGGGCGGCTTGCCTAAGACATGTCCATAGCTGCACAGTTAAGAAAGTCTACACAGGTGACTTGCCTGGATATACCTGGAATAGAAAATTCCATCCCCTGACACATGCACAGTAAGGGGAACAGAGCAATATGGAGTAAGTCAAGATAAGAGCCCATATGCACATTAGGAGGACGGAATGGAGCTACAAGAAATTTGTACCTTATGCAAATAAGACACCCATCCTTCATCGGTTTTCTATAAAAGCTTTTGTATTCAACTGTAAAAAATGGTAAAACCCTTCCGGGTTCTCTATCAACAGCAGAGAGCTTTCTTTCTCTTATGAAACTTTCAATTCAACCTCGCTTTTTGTGTCTATGCTCCTTAATTCTCTTGGTCATGAGACAAAGAATTCTGGGTGATACCTCACAATGAGAGACTACTACATCCTTGTGCATAGGTGAGACTGTAACAGTCACCTAGAGCTGGAGAGAGACTGGGGGAAAAAGGGGTGGGTGTTCTTATGATTAAAGGGTATGAATTTCTTTTGCAGGTGACAAAAATGTTCTAAAATTGATTGTAGTGATGGTTGAATAATTCAGTGAGTATAGTAAAAACCACTGAATTCTGCATTTCAAATAGGCGAATTGTGAATTATATCTCAATGAAACTGGTACCTCTAAAAAGAAAAAAAAATTAGACCTGCTCATTCCCCTACCAAAGACTTCTGCTGGTTTCCCATTACACAAAAATAAAACCCAAGCTCCCTGGCCAACCAGGAAACTGTTTCTTGAAAATTGGGCCCCACCCCATTTTTCAGCATCGTCTTCCTCTCTTCTTGACATGTATCGCAAATGCTGAGCTTTTGAGCTTGCCCTGTTCCTGAACACACCATGCTGTGGCTGCCACAGGAGTCCGGGCCTTTGCATTGTGTCCTTATCTCCTGCATTGCCTTTTCTTTGATCTCTCTCTGACAAATGCTGACTTATTCCTCAGTATCCAAGATGAGCACCACCTGTTCTATGCAGCCTCTCCCAGCTTTCCCAGGAATAGTTTGTCTCACTCCTGGGCTGCCACAACGCTCTGGTTATAGTCTATTTTTGTGCTTACCACATTTTATTTTAATTACCTGTCTGCATAGTACCTTCTCCACTAGCCTGGACCATCAGCACTTCAAGGACAGAAACAATGCTTTATTCATCTTTGTACCCTTCTCTCTACCCCACTCCCACCACAAGTGATTAAACACACAGAGGAAAGAGAGGGACCTGCACACACACCTTAGAGTCCAGCCTATAAAAAGTAGCTAACAAATGTGAAGAAGGGAGATGGAAAGCAAGTGGAAGAGGACAGTCTCTGACATTGGAGAACTACGTGTGATCTCATCCCATTCCATGCTGGCTGAGCAACCTTGGTTAAAACTTAACCTCAGTCAGGAGTTCGAGACCAACCTGGCCAACATGGTGAAACCTCGTCTCTACCAAAAATACAAAAGTTAGCCATGCGTGGTGGTACCCACCTATAGTCCCGGCTACTCAGGAAGCTGAGGTAGGCAAACTTCCATTTCCAGGAAATGGAAGTTCCAGAGAGCAGAGATGGCACAACTGTACTCTCCAGCCTGGGCGACAGAGCAAAACTCCCTCTCAAAAAAAAA